>NW_027515935.1:6667500-6978750 GCF_048772815.1 Callospermophilus lateralis | reverse complement strand
TTTATGTATAGTTTCCTTCTTTAAAACAGAAAAAATATTGTCTGAGAAAATATTCCTCACAAAAATGTTTAAGCAAAATTTAATCTGATAATATGCCAGATGAAATGTGGATACACTAATATGTTCCATAAATATAAACTTTGTTTTAAAGGAAGGGAAAAAAAGAAATTTGTTCAGGGAAATCCTGGAATGAAACTGAAAATATGAAGAGGAATTAATCAAACTAAACATAAGCATAGTTCAGCTTTAAAGAAAGTAATTTTCGCAACTAGGTGGCAGTTTTCCTTGGCATATTCAAATTAAGGGAAAATCTCTATTTTTATGTTATACAACCTCAAATATGTTGTTTTATTTATGAGTCTTAGGTAATAAGAAATTTCTGTATACCACCATATGCCTCCCCTTAATGGGATGATATATTATTTCATTTTGTTTTTAATTTTCATTCTTGGTCTACTTGACTATATATAAATTAGTATGAATGCAGTATTTATCACATAAACTGAGCATTAATAATATATTTTAATGCTAGTTCAAGAATGAAAATGATACTTTGGAGAATGAAACTTGAATTTTAATATGTTGGTAATTAAAAAAAAAATTAAAGTTAAGTGATAAGTTAAGCAATATTTTTAGTGCATTTTAAAATGGATAAGAGACTTGAACTTCAAAAAATCATGTTTTCAAACATATCCAAAACTTAAATTGGAATTTGGTGTATAAATCATGTTTTTTAATATTATTAACAGAATAAAGTCAATATACTTTAAAAGCAATAGGTTGAAAACATTTAAAAAAACAAAAAATCTTTAAAACTTTTCAATAGGGAGATGATTATCAAGATTCAATTACTAATTATATTACCATTGTTTTTTTCAATTTTTTTTCATTATTTTAATAACATAAGAGTTTCTAAAACAGATCTCAACTTCTGCACTTACTAGACTTTGGGGGAGAGTTGCTCTGTGCTTCGAAAGATGCTTAGTAGCATTTCTGTCATCTAACCACTAGACCTAGCACCTACAATGGCTGTAGCAATAAAAACTGTGTGCAGATATTGTCAAAAGTCCCTTGTCATGGGTGTGTGTTGTGGAGAAAGAGGCACTGCCCTGGTTTGGGAATCACTGAACTAAATGAATTAAATTATAAAACACTAAAACTACACAGCAGTTGGTCATAGAATTTTTATAGGTTTTATTTCCAAACTTTCAACAACTATAAAAGATATACCTAATATTCATAAAGAAATCTAAATTTGTAACTGAATGGAATTTGCTATGTTTTATAAGTACATTGTGGTGAATTTAAGGAATATAGAGATCAAGTTTCAGAAAAGTGAGGTAGAATGAACAATAAAATTAGCTGAGCATGAAAAAGTGGCAATAACCTGCCAAACACCATAGAAGAACAAAATTATGGATGACATCTTTAATCAAATTTGTCATAGATGCTTTTCATAATTTTTTGGAGGGTATTAGCAAAGATTAAAATATCTTAACTAGGAAATATATTAATATTGACATGATTAAAGAAATGTGTAAATTACAATCAAGAGTTATCAATACTGAAGCATCATTTTCCAAACTAGAAATAAATTTTCCTCTAAAGAGATCACACCAGATGACAACATGACGTACTTCCTTTTATAAGATGGCTAAGCAACCAAAATTATAACTCAGCACATCAAATTAGAAATTCCTTTTTTCCTTGTAGTTTGTTCGCTGCTCAGTCACCAATCTGCTTGGAAAGGACATATGGCAGAATCTTTAAAAAAGAGGTCAACAGAGTGGGTGCAGAACATAGTTTTCCATAACAACAGAGATATATAATTCCTGACACCACCTGGTACACTTTAAATTTTTCTTTTTAAAAATGTATCTCTATCTGAAATTAAAGGGAAGGATCATCAATATAATTTATAATTATGTTGTTATTTATAATTTCTTTTTATTATTTTTAGTTGTAGATGGACACATCTTTTCATGTGGTATTGTGGATTGACCCCACTGCTTCCTAAGTACTAGGCAAGAGCTCTACCATTGAGCTATAATTTCAGCCCAATTATAATATTCTTGGTAATATAATTTTAATATAATAAAATATAATATCAATATAATATGTTTAAAAAATAATTAATACAATATATAATAACATAATTTTAATATCATGTAGCAATTATCAAGTCTATGCCCTTCACTTGTTTCTTTGTTTAGTTCAGGGATTGAACCCAGGGGTGCATAATAACTGAGTCACATCTTCAACCCTTTTTAAAAAATAGATATTTTATTTTGAGACAGGGTCTCACTAAGTTGCTTAAGGCCTTGCTACTTTGCTGAGGCTGGCTTTTAACTAGAGATCCTCCTGCCTCAGCCTCCAAGCTGCTGGGATCACAGGCAAGCACCACCTTTCCTGGCTCATTTGCCTTTCTCACTGCCTGACACATAGACATTTCTCAGCAAACATTTATTAATCTGCATCTTTTTCCTTTTCTTCTACTTAAGTAATAGTTCTGAATACTCCTGTCATTTGTTTATTTTTGTCTTCATTTGATGCTTTAGATTCTAAATAGAAAATGTTATTTACTTATTTTCACTTCCATTCTTTCTTCTCTATTATTTGGGTTTCAGAATTCTTCTTCCCTGGTGCAGTGTTCCAATCACTTCCATGTGTCTGACAAATATTTTAGTATTCTGGAAAGTTTCCCTCTTCAAAACTGACACTTTATTATACAACTTCTTAGAATAACTGCTGCTGATGGCTCACAGGTACATTTCTCACAAGCAATAGGCTTTCTCCAAAGTGACACTTTGATTCAGAAGTGTTGCCCCTAACAATTGACAGTTTCACGTGGGAATATAAATGTCTTCAATTTTTGACTTAGTTTGGGCCATTTCTGTCTTTTAGGAGCTTTTCAGTTCTAGGGATCCCCATCCTGACTGGAGTCTCAGTTGCAACCAAATTGCATGTAAGCTTCTTCCTCTCCCTCTGACCAACTTCTTCCTCTTCTTCCTCTGACCAACTTAATGTTTCAGGATTATCACCTTAGAAAACTATAATGAATGTTCTATATATGGCTTCTCACAAGGTGCACAAAATTAGAAAAATAGGTTTCAACCTAATCACAAAAGAAGTAAAATTTTAAAGAACAAACACCTTAACCAGGTCTAACCAATGTCAGGTCTCTATTAAGGAAAGAGTAAGCCCCTGAGACTTGAAATATCTGGTTGGATACAGAAAATGAATTGAGCTCTCATACTCCTCTGTACCAAGGTGGCTCTCCCTCTACATTTTTGACATGTTGGACCCGATAATGCTTAGCTGTAGATGGATGCCCTGTGCATTGTAGGATGTTGAGCAAAATTTCTGATCCATATTCAGTAGATGCGAACAGTATCTCACTCCTCAGCTATGATAATTAAAAATGTCTCTAGATGTTCCAAAATGTGCACTCACTAAGAAGCCTAAAAATAATTTCTGATCGAGAACCTTAGCTCTGAAACTCTGTACTCCAATTGTGATGTATTTCTCTGTATTCAATGATACTGCCTCCCTTCTTGAAGTCCCAGGAGAGAAAAGAGGCTTACAAAACACTATTTTCCTTCAGGATTTATATCAATCTATTTTTGTTTCAAACAGACTAAGCATACCTTGACTGAGGATATTCTGTATCTATAAAGTAAGAATAAAAATTGCATGCAGGGCTGTGGTTATAGCTCTGTGGTAGAGCACTTGCCTAGCATATGTGAGGCACTGAGGTTGATCCTTAGCACCATATAAAAATAAAATAAAAGTATTGTGTTCATCTATAACTAATTTTTTTAAAAAGATCACCTGCAAATAAACAGAAGAACCTGGCCAATCAGTACCATCAGAAACCACAAATATTTTATGTGATAATTTGCTGAGGGTACTGTACAAGGGATAGAGATACATAACTTCAGATTGTGTGGGAGGTAAATATTATAAGGACTCAAGATCCTTCCTCATCAGTGAAGTATTTCAATCAGGTAAATTAAGATATAATTGAGTTTTCTAATCCAACACTAAGAATGAAGTATAATTCTTGGTAAGCCTTTTCAGATTTAGTGGATACCATGATTTTCATATGCAGGATTATAGGGGAGGGCATAGAAGCCTGCAGCCTTGCAGGCTGTTCAGAGAAGAAAGGACCCTGCATATTGCTCATGCTACGTTCCTGAACTTTCCTTTGGCTATGTGCTCCATCAGACACTGGTCTATAGCAGGTATCTTTGGATTTCATGTGCAATTGATATCAATTCTTGATGAAAAGAAAAAAATAAGCAATAATATAGAAACTTAGGATGCTAAAACAAAGCCACAATCTGAAGCACAAATCTATATATGCTGGGTTCTGTCTTGTTCATCATATCACAAGATGGCACTATTCTGTAGCAATGGATAATAAGATAAAGTGGTATATTCAGGATTATGGGTGAGGAACGTCAATACATGCAAGTAGTAACCAAAATCAGGCTGTGTCTCTCTATATCTCCTCTCAGGGAAGACTCTCAGGAGACCAGGCATGTGCAATCCCTTAATGGGAATAGTTTTATGGGATGTGGTTTGATATCCACTTTGTACAGAAAGAATTTTAACCTATATTAAGAACATATGCCAGCTTATGTGTAGTGACAGAGAACCTGCCTTATTTAACACAAAGAGAAAGAAAATTTGGAAAATTGGTAAGAAAATTTCTGGGGAAGAAGCACGCATAAGAACCGATGGGAGTAAACATATAAAGTAAAGAAATCTGGGTCATGTCTTACCTTAATGGAAAATATCCATAGTCACTGCTGCCATTGCTCATCTCAGTGCTGAGACAATGGGTGCACAAATGGAGAAGCTCTGTGGCAGAGATAGATGTTTTATATAGAAAAAAATGTGGTTGTACTTGTATAATCTAGCTACTGACACTACTCAAACTACCACTCAGAGATCAACACTGAGCCTCCAATATGAGACCTTAGTTAAAGAAAAACAACCAGTCACTTGGTAGAAGTTAACAATATTTGGACTTTTTTATAGGGCAAGGTAGTAGTTCACTTTGCCTGGTATTGACATATATTATCACCCCTCAATATTTTTTTTTCTTTTCTACAGAGACCTGGTTGGCATAATCATAAGAAAACATAAGCATCCTCACTCCATTTGCACAATGTCCCATATAACAATGCATGGGAACAAGGAATATGGTTTATATGAAAATAACCCTAAAACTAATCATAAATTATATATCCACATATTTTTTCAACATATTAGCCCACCTAGAATCTTTCTTCTTAACAGAAAGGAACAATAGTGTTTTCAAGATGCAGTTGAGAAATAGAATAGCAAAGGATATCCTGGTAGTACTGGATACTATCTTACAGGATATAATATGCATCCCAACTCAACAAATGTTTTGTACCTCAAAAACTTCAAGAATGTAATATATATAGGCTTGGAAGCCAAAGGGTACAAGTAAAAGTGGTTTCACTCACTGTAACTCCCAGAAAACCATTTGTATTATCTATGCTTGCCTTTTTATTACAAAAAAGCAGCAGACAAAAGTTGATTTACTGATATGCATGATTTCTCCCAGTCATAAGGACAAGGTGACACTGCTATTATATGATGAAAACAAAGTATATGAGTAGGACTCCGATGACCTACCAATGAATCTCTTGTTGGGCCTATGCCCACTTTTAAAGGGACATGGATATTTCACTAGGCATGGTTTGAGAAAGACATAGTACCACATGTTCCAGGACATTTAGGGTGAATTCTTGGAGACTTCCTCCAAGCAAACTGCCCAAATAAGCAAAGGTGCTAATAGGATCTTTGGGTTTTCGGAAAGGGAGCACGCAGATTTTAATGAATCTTTGATATGCCCTTGAGTTTAGTTGTAGCAGTAGAGGTTGTGATTCCATCTCAGTAACCTGTCTAGTTTTAGAGCTCTAGGAAATAAGACAACCTGGAATTCTGTAAAAGGTCTTCCCAGATGGAGCACACTTCACAGCAGAAGCCTGTAGCTCTGAGGGGCAAAGGTATTCACTTTAACAATGATTTTCCATCTGGATCCCATCTTTGCGTCTGGAAAACTTATGCTCCTCACAGTTAACGAATTTGGATGCTAATTGTTCAAAGCTGTCTCTTCATAGGGAATTGTCCTCTGCCACAGGGAATTGGCATGTGCACGTTTAACCTCTTTTCTATTCTGTGGTCCTAGAATGATGATTTATGAAGAGGACACAGCATGCTGTTATCTTTATGACTATGATTTATTACAACATAAGATAAAAAGAAAAAAATCAACAAAGGAAACTGCAAAACTTAAGTCTGGGTAAAATCCGTGGAGGAACTGGGAGGGGGAAAACATGCACAAGCTTCCAGGACTCTTCTTTCATTGAAATCTTTACAGAAGTGAGGGATGTGGGTTTTCAGTGTGGACTGATCACACAGGCCTGCCAGGCTGTGTACTCTCTTGTGAGATCAGTACATCAGCTGATCATTGTTAGCATTCTTAGCTGATGCAGGGATACAAAGTGTTAGCCCCCTTGCCTGGATCTGTGGTATCATACAAGAGCCATCTAAGTACCAGCTCTGCAAGAGGTTCACACTCCACAAATGAGCTTCTTTCTTCAGCACCCTTGCTTCATACCTTTTCTCATATTTCTGCTCAGAGCTCTTCCTAATAAAACTCTGTTGACAGTGCCCCAGTTTAGCATATGTTTCCAGGCAACGTATTATAAGGAGACAGTCCCAATAGTGAGTATCTGAGAGAAACTGTAGAAGAGATGATGAGGTCTAGTTACTTGCAAATGTTAAAGTAACAATAAGAATCCCCCAGGATATTGTTAGCTTTTAAAATGCCTAGAACTTCCGATGAAGATTGAACAAGTACAAAATTTTCACTTATGATTATAATTCTAAGAATCATAATTTTAAGAATTATAATACAGAAAATTGTTTCTTTTACTAGTAAAATAAATACATGACAAGTCCAATTTAGATCACTAACCTTATGTTTGAAATGTAAAATGGAAATAGCTGTAATCTCAGCAGATAGCTGAAAGTAAATAAGAAACATAATTTCATCTAGATTAGAAGTCACAACAGAATTAGAGGGGATACTTGGTAGATTGTTAGTAAACAAGCACAGGTGCACACACACACACACACATATATACATAGCACTGTCATGTACTGTTTATAGTCCTTGATGTCAAAGAATTAAGTGGATATTCATTATAGTGTCTCTGGCTGTCTAGGACAATATAGTTGCTTTGTGAAAGTTAGTTGAATTTGATTATAAATGACTGTCCCTACTTTGTTTATGGTGCTAATAATAACAGATCTGTATAAGAATAAGAGAGTTAATCTGTCCTACTGGGTAGGGTCGGTGAGAAGATTTGAAATCTTAAGCTCCTTGATGAAAGGATAATCAATGTATTCTTAAATTTTCCTAATTTTATACTCCTGAAAATGTCTCCCATTGAATACAAATTAAGTCTTTGCTTCAAAGGCTCCAGTTACAAATCAATCAGTTCATTATTTAGTTGAATGTAACAAAATTAAGTTGCGTTTAGCCAAATCAGTTTCATGATGTGAATACTATGTTGAATCTCATTCATTTGGTACTAAATGCACCTAGCTACTTGCATATTCCTATGCTACCCTGCACACACTTTTCCCTCATTATGCATTAGGCTGTTTAGTAATATGTTTTATTTCCTTATCTCCCTCAAAAATCTATGGGCCTTGTGAAGTCATTTTATCTAGAATGTTTATGATATGTTATGCCACCTATAAGGGGTCATACTCTGAACTCATGGAATAACTAACTGCATTGGAAACAGATTTGACTTTCCAATATTGTATTTAAAAATACTAAAATCTTATTTAACTGTTGGTTCAGATAAATAGGAAAAGTAACTTTCTATTGTATTACCCTGAAAATATTAGAAAAGGATATTCATACCTATACATATCTTAAACTTCTACAAACATTTCTTCTCTAATTATTCTCTCCAAAGATTGCTGAATGGCCTTTATCAACTTTATTTCTTAAATACACATTTATTCCTGTATCTTAATGGGGGTGGCCTAGATCTAAATTTTCCAGAATCTTTTTTTTTAATATTTATTTTTTCAGTTTTTTTAGGTCGACACAAAATCTTTATTTTGCATTTATGTGGTGCTGAGAATCCAACCCAGTGCCTCACACATGCTGGGAGAGTGCACTACCACTTGAACCACATCCCCAACCCCTTCCAGAGTCTTTAACCCACAGGGCTACAGTTTAGATTCTTCCAATGAGACATAATATTGTAAGATCTGGAAGTTTGAAGAGAATCAAAATAAATTATTGACTAGCAGAAATTATGAACTGGTTCATGGATATTGTAAGCTTCAGAATCATGGCTTCAAATGACAGTTTCCTGCTGTCCTCACCAAAAATGTCCATATCAAAGTGTCAGGCAGCTGCAATCTTCAAAATTAGCTTTCCTATTCCTTTTGTAGTTCTGCATTTCCTAAGAGCCAAAAGAGGTCTTGTTGATCTTCCCTAGCCCAAGCCTTTCAATGATTGTGTAATCCACATATTTCCTGTATCCAATCCCCTCCTACCTAGCCTGAAGGATTTCTTTATTCCTGACAAAATTGCTGCAGTCTGGCTGTAGCAAACTAACAGGGGGTGGAGGTGTGTGTGTGTGTGGGGTGACGAGCAACTTGTGTACATTGATACAGCAGGAGTGGGAGCCATTTATTGTAGGACAGGAGGGGTATATGTACATTCCACACAGCTTATCTTAATTAACATAAACTTTATACAGCAGTCAACCAATAAGGAATCTCCACACTTAATGGATCTTAAATTTGGGTAGAGTTACTTCTAAATCTCACCTTTTAGAGATACAATCATTTATTAAGGCCTAACTCAGTATTTAAGAGAAAGAGAAGGAAAGTTTTGGAGGAAATTGTTTTAGGGAATTTTTTAAAAAAGTATTCTGATTGATTGTCAACTGGCTAGAGGTACCACTTTCTCCTTATTCTTTCTTTTTCAGTGTGTATGAGGGTTTTATTTTCTTTAAATTTATGTTTAACTGTCAGATAATAAATAAATAAATTTGTAGATATTAGGGGGGACCATATAATGTTCAATATATGCATGCACTACATAATATTTAAGTAAAGTTTATTGTTTATTTATGGTAAAAATAACCAAATTCTTCCTCCTAGCTTTTTGAAATGCACCCCATATTTTGTTACCTATAACCACTCTGTTGTACAATAATGCATCAAACTTCTTGCTCCTATCAACTATACTGCAGAAAACATTAATTAAAATTTCCCCACCTCTAGAGCCCCTACTTTCCCTGGGCTTTAGTTTCATTCGCACAAATTCCCTATATAGAAGTTATAGTATGCATATCTACCATTTGTGTAAAATTAATATAAAATAATAAAGGAGCTACTTACTAAAATTATGATTAATAAATACCAATATTTAGTTAAGAAGACATGTAGACCAATGGTACAGAATAGAAGACACAGAGACAAACCTACATAAATACATTTATCCCATACTAGACAAAGGCACCAAAAACATATACTGGAGAAAATATATCTTCAACAAATGGTGTTGGGAAAACTGGAAAGCTACATGTAACAAAATGAAATTAAATCCTTATCTTTGATCCTGCATGAAACTCAATTCAAAGTGAATCAAAGGCTTAGGCACTAGAACAGAAACCCTGCACCTAATGAAGGGAGAGTAGGCCCAAATCTTTACCTTGTCAGCTAAGGTTCTGACTTCCTTAACAAGACTCCTAAAGTACAAGAAGTAAAATCAAGAATCAATAAATGGTTGGGCTAGGGATGTAGCTCAAGCGGTAGCGTGTTCGCCTGGCATGCGTGTGGCCCCGGTTCGATCCTCAGCACCGCATACAAACAAAGATGTTGTGTCCACCGAAAACTAAAAAATAAATATTAAAATTTTCTCTCTCTCTTTCAAAAAAAAAAGAATCAATAAATGGGATGAATTTAAGCTAAAAAGCTTCTTATCAGCAAAGGGAACAATCAATAACATGGAAACAGAGACTATAGAATGGGAGAAAATCTTTACCACATGCATCTGAAATACAGCATTAATCTCCAGGATACATAAGAAATTCTAAAAAAATTAACATAAAAAACACAAATAAATAACACAATAAATGGAACGGAACAGATATTTCACAGAAGAAGAAATATAATCGATCAACAAATATATGAAAATATGTTCATCATCTTTAGCAATTAAAGAAATGCAAATCAAAACTACTCTAAGATTTCATATCACCCCAGTCAGAATGCCAATTATCAATAATAAAAACAAAAATAAATTTTGACAAGGATGTGAGGGAAAAGATACACTCATACATTACTGGTAGAAATGGCGATTGGTGTAACCATTATGGAAAGTGGTATGGAGATTCCTCAGAAAACTTGGAATGATACCACCATTTGATCCTGCTCTTCCACTTCTCAGTTTATACCCAAAGAACTTAAAATCAACACACTGCAGTGTTGCAGCCACATCAGTGTTTACAGCAGCTCTACTCACATTAGCTAAATTATGGAACCAACCTAGATGTACTTCAAAGGATGAATATATATATATATATATATATATATATATATATATATATATATATATATATATTCATATGTATCACATATGTATCAATTGTATCTCTTATTCTGTGAAATATATGTTCAGTATATACATAACACTTTCCATCATGTATATATGAGGTACTACTACTCAGCTTTAAGAGAGAATGAAATTATGGCATTTTCAGGTAAATGGATGGAGCTGGAGAATATTGTGCTAAGCAAAATAAGCCAATCCCGAACAACCAAAGGCCATTTTTTTTTCTGATAACTCACAATAAGAGAGGGTGGCTAGGAAAGAATAGAGTTACTTTAGATTAGGTTGAGGGGAATAAAGAGATAGGAGGAATATAGATTTAGGAAGAGTACTAGAATGAATGAGACATTATTACCCTATCTCCATATATTATTATGTAGCCAGTGTAAATCTACATCAGGCACAATCATAAAAATAAGAAATTATACTTCAACTATATATGATGTATCAAAGTGCATTCTACCATCATGTATAACTAATTAGGACAAATTGAAAAAAAAATATTTATTTTTAAAGTAAATATATTGATTTTTCTAAAGTGAGATACAGATTCTTGTGTTTTACAGATGACAATATAAAACACATACTATAAAAAAACAAAAGCAATATTCTGGAATTTACATGAGCTACTAAAATATATCAAGTTATTATATACAAAAACTGTGTTTGTGCTTGTGTGTGCATGTGTGTGTATATGCTGCAGGTTTATATATATTTTTTTTTAATTTATTTGTTCTAATTAGTTAAAAATGATGGTGGAATGTATTTTGACACATCATACATGGAGTATAACTTTTCATTTTCTGATTGTACATGAGGCAGAGTTACAAAGATTGTGTAACCATATATGCACACAGTATATTAATGTCTGATTCATTCTACTATCATTCCTACCCCCATGTATCCTCCCCTGTAATTTTTATTCCATCAATGATGACCAAGGATTGTGAAAGTCTGTAATGATATACACTGATTTTTATTTTAAAATTTTACTTGATTATTGGCAGTAATTCTCTCTAAAAGAGTAACCATCTGCAGGATGAGTCATTTTATACATTTTGTTTAAAATTTTTTTCTACAATTAAAATCTAAATTTAAGATGTTGTATTATTTAGAGTGAAATTTATATAATTGATAATTTGACAGTGGTAAAATATTTCCAAATAGAAAAAAAGAGTTTTTTTCCAGATATATTTATAATTGGATAAGTCAGATTGCAGACTGGGGAATTGTTGAAACTATTGAAATTCATAAGATAAGTGATTACTCTTAGAAATGTTACATGGGTTTCCTCTCTTCCTGCTTCCAATACCCCCACCCCCAAAGTATAAATAGGTCAATAATGTTTTGTAATTGTTTTTAATTTTTGAAGACATGTGGTGAGGTTCTGGAGATGGAGGGTTGTAACATTAAATGACAAAGTCTAATTACATAATATAGCAGAATCACACACTTAAAATGAATAAAATAGTAAATTTTAGGTTATTTATATTTTACCACAATTGAAAACAACAAAAAAAATTCTACTGTTTATTGAATTTCAGAAGCATCCTTTATTTTCTTTATCATTGATCATAATGAATTGTTTTCAAGTAGGGAGGGTTGAAGCAGAAAAATGAATGTCTTTTCTTTTGTTATGAAAAATGCTAAAAATCAAATGGAGAAACCACTAAAACAATGTAAGATTAATTAGAAACCAGTTTATATTAAATTTTTATGATGACTTGGTTAAACTTAGACATAAAATGTAAGAAAAAAATGATTTAATCATTTAAATATGAGGAAAGGAAATTACAAAATGAATATCCAACTAACATAGAGCCAGTCTTCTTTAGAAGAGTAAAAGACAAGAACAGGACAGCAGATAAACACAGTGGAGAAAATCCTATGGTGTTCTACCATAGAAGAATGTTTTTCTCTGGCTTAACAGCTATGGAGTGTCCATGCCTAATTTGTCCTGTTTCCAGCCAGGCTTCTCCAAAAGAAAGTTTTTCCTTTAGCTCACCACCTCAACTTTCTCAGAGATCCCAGTCAGTCCTCCAACAGAGACACCTGAAGGAAAACAGCATGCACATGTCCAGAGGAATTCCATGTTAGCTACCCACAACCTTCATTGCCCATTGTTGCAATCAGTGAGCATAAATTAAACACATAAAGAAAAGCTATGTTAACTTCTTAAAAGGGGAATCTGGTGGAAAAGGGAGAGGGAGTTTCTCCTCCTTTTGCTTGGAAACATCTAAGTAAAACTAAAAAAATATTTATATTTTGAAGATTTGATAGAATCATTTGTGAAATTTTTTAGTCTTGTTTTATTTTTGAAAGGAGGTGTTTGACAGCTTTCTCAAATTCTACCATGATAATTGGTTTGTTTATATTTTATACTTTCCTGGCAATTTATATTTTCTGAGAATTTGAAGTCAATTTTCAAATCTATTTAAACAGTTGAGCAAAATATTGTCCTATAATTAGTTTACTCATATGGTTATGAAATTACTCTCTTGTTTGATTGCATTAGCTACAGGTTTATCTATTTAATTTGATTCTTTCAAAGTACAAGATATTGAATTTATTTATCAGTGTTAGTACTTATATATTTTCATTGTTAACACACATTCATGTTAAGACACATAGGGATAATTTGGCTCCATTTCCAAATTCTTGAGCCTGGTTAATCAGTTATTTATATTTCATTTTAAAATTTACATAAGTACTTGACAATTGGAATCTTGAAATTTCAATATTATAAGTAACACAATTATTAAAAATGAACCATATTAAGGAAAACTTGAAATATAATAATCTACAACCATTTACTATATGCCATTAAATAATACCAAAGTATCGGGTATAAAATTATGGAGACAATTTTGTTCATCTCCTCAAATATTTTATATTCCTCTTAATAGTGTATCTGTTTTTTCCCTTGACCCAGATGTTTAATAATACATGTTCTGTCATTATAGTTTATTTTACCTTTATCTAAATTTTTATCTTAATGAAATCATGTAATTTTTATTCTCTTACACATGTCACTTCTTGAGGGACCAAATTATTTATTTATATTATTACTTATCCAGGTTATGGCATCAACAGTATATTTTTTTTCAATGCTGTATATTATTCCACTACATTTTTATCCATTTACCTGTAATCGGGTATTAGTGTTGTTTTCAATTTTGGCTGTTACAGTTAAAGCTATGAACATTCTTGTACAGGACTTTTTATTATATATATATATATATATATATATATATATATATATATATATATATATATATATTTAATGTGGTGCTGAGGCTCAAACCCAGTGCCTCACACATGCAAACCAAGCACTCTGACACTGAGCCACAACCCCAGCCCATAGCTATATGATTTTAATACTCTTTGAAATACATAAAAGTGGAATTTGTGAGTATTTGAAAGCCTCAAGTTTACTGAAAACTGTAAATTTCCAGGACAGTTGCTTATTTTTACTTTTCCACCAGTAGTATGTGACATATTAGTTGTGCAATATGTACTCCACACATTATCAAATATGGAATATCAATTCTTTTATGGTTTTTATTTAATTTAAAGTTATATGATGTTACTGATACTTTTTGACTGTTTTTGTAGATATGCAGTACTGTTTCAATTACAATTATAATTTACACTTTTTAAAATTTTATTTGTTCTTTTTTAGATACATACGACAGTAGAGTATGTTTTGACATAATTTCTAGTGACAAATTCAAATATCTTTCCATGTGATTATTTCCTTTTGTATATATTTGGTGGTGAATTGTATTTTCAATTTCTTTGCACTTTTTATTTGTGGTACCTAATTTTATTGAGTTATAAGAGTAATTCAATGTATTTAAATGAAAATCCTGTGTCAAATATTTATATATAAAGCAACAATTTATCTTATTTTTATATTATAGTTTAGATTTTCATTAGTAACATCTTTTGAAGAACAAAATGTTTTATTTTGATAAAGTTTAGTTTCAATTTTTTATGTTTCTTGATTTTCATCCTATTTTAAATATTTTAGAAACTTTATAATTCTAGTATTAGGTTTATGTTCAATATGAGTTAATATTGTGTATGGTCTGAAGTAAGGGACAATAGTTTCATTTCCATCTATTTCATTGATTCTGAAAATTTTCTTCAAAATTGTCTATGCACTTTTAATTTTAAAGCAATTTACCATTAATACAGTTTTATTTCTAAACACTCAATTTTATTCCATTCATCTATGTATCTGTTCCTATGACATTTTCACACAGTGCTTAATTTTTATTCATATAAAAATATATCTTTATTTGATTCCATAACTTGAGTAATATTTTGCCTTGAAATAGAATGTTAATTGATTTTTTCTTCTTCTATTTAAAATTATTTCATTGTCTTCTTTCCTGTATAATTTTGATAAAAAATCCAAGGACATTCAAGTTATACATCTTTATTTTTTTCTTGAATCTTCTCAATAATTTCTTGCATTTTGTTTTTCAGCTATTTGATTATAATGTGCTTTGAATTTTTTCTTTGCATTTACACTACTTCTGGATTTTTAATGATTTTTAATGCTGAAATTCATATATTTTCCTAATTTGGGAACATTTTGGGCATTGTGTCTTCCCAATAATCTTCTCTTTTTCTTCTCTCTCCTCCTGAGTCTATCATTTTCAATGTGTTAGGTTTTTATTGTCTTATATATCCCTGACAATTTGAGTGTTTTCATGAGAGTTTCTCTTTGTTCTTCACATTTACTAATTGATTTTTATGTTCATTGACTTGTTCTACAGTCACCTTCATTTTGCTTTTGTACACATCAAATGATTTATTTTTCAAGGAGATGGTATTTTCTTCTTACCAACTTTAAAGTATTTGATTCCTTTATATAGTTTCCATTTCTCTTCTGGAGATTTTCTGTTGTTTCCTTCATCATAAATGTGTTCTTATAACTCAATCCATTATAGTAACAGCTTTAAAGTCCTTGTTTCATGATTCTAACATCTGAATAATTTTGTAATAGTCATTTGCTGAGTGCCTGTTCTATGGAGAATGGTTAACATTACTCTCTTTTCTCAAAAGTTTAGTTTGTATATGAATACTTTTAATGTTGTGTTTGAAACACTAAATTATATCCTATCTCTACAGAGTGTTGATTTATTTTAGTAAGTGGCAATTAATTTTGCTTATATTTCAATCTATTACACATGTATGCTGAATGGAGCTTTGATCTAAGCTGAAACAGGTTTTCAAGTGCATTGGTCCCATTAAACATTCTTCTTTTATTAGAGTCACAATAATGATTTTTTTAAATTTTTTATTAGTTGCAGATGAACAAAATACCTATATTTTGTTCATTTCTTTTTATGTAGTGCTGAGGATAGAGCCCATTGCCTCACACATGCTAGGCAAGTGTTCTACCACTGACCTCATCTGCAGCCCCCACAATAATGTTTTTAAAGTCCATTCTCTCCATTATGTGGTATTTGTTATTCACATCCTTTTGAAATAAACACATTCTGGTTTTGAGATAAACATCTTATACTTGGTTCAGTCCTCAGGCCAGTGTCTATTAGGTGTAGCAGTAGCAACAAAGTCCAGCATCACAGAAATAAGCACTGTACAGTCTAAAAGGCATCCATCAGCAAGGGTTTGATACCTGGCTATGGGGTTATAAGGGTAGGAACAGAGAGCTCAATAAGAGATGTAACTGGGGTAGTTTTCAGGTTGCAATTATTTTTAGCTCCATTTCCTTTTATCTTCTCCTGGTATAGAGAAGACCATGAATCTTTCAAATGCCTCCATTGCCCATGAAGTCCAGAGTATTAAGAACAGGTGTAACCAATCAAAGAAGATGCATAATACATTGTCTGGGCCAGGAACTGATAATAAAAAAAAATTTATAACTAGTAAAAACAATGGCAGTCAATGCCCAGTGAGGTAGAGTCAGTATGGCTTATGTATACTTAAACCCTGATGGGCCAACTAGATGAGTTAAAAATTTGGCCACCTCATCCTGGATAAAAGGAGTGAGTCTGAATTTACTACAATAACCATTTTTTCTTCTTTCTTTAAGAATCTACATTTATTTTCAAATTATTACCCTCACCAACTAAAGGTATTCAGCTGTCAGCACAGGCAATCTATGATTGCATATGGGTATGCAAGGCATCCCTCTTGCCAACATCTGGTGAAAACTTCAGGTAGGGAAAGTGCTGGAGTGTCATCTTTCCCTATAAATAAAGCAGGAAATAAAAACTAGTACTATCATTATAATCTTTGCAGACCTATATTAATCTAGGGTCCTTTGGAGATATAAGACCAAAATGGTACATGCGTATACATATGTCTATATCTTTTTGTATCTATATGTCTGTCTACATTTGTATCTATCTATTTATATGTATTTTCACACAGAAATACATATGAAAGACAGCAATTTATTTAAAACATTGGTTCATGAAGTTTTAGGGACTGGGTAGTCTAAAATGCACAGGGTGGACAAGTAGGCTAGAAACTCAGGAAATGGGCATAGGAGGCAGAAAAAATTCTTCCTGTAGGAGGCCTCATTCACATTATGCAAGGAAATTTTCTTTATTCAGAGCATATTAATTTAAATGTTAATTATGTGTAAAAATATATCTTTATACAACATTTAGATTGGCATTTGTCAGAACATCTGGACACCATAGTGTAGCCAAGCTGACCCCTAATATTAAACATAACAAGATCATTTTTGAGCTCAGTTATTTTCTAGTATCTGACCTTTAGTTTCAGCCTCCAAAGAGAAATGAGACTTGGCTGAATCTCAGCTATGTGAAACCAGAGGAACTCCACTTTGTAGCCTCCTCAGATATTTCAAGCTGTTGGTACCCCTGTCACCATGTGTAGAGAGGTTCTTCCTTGGGTCAGATTCTTCCAAATGGGCCCTGTAACCTGAATAAAATCATTGCCGTAACTGTCAGGGTCCAAGTAATGTAATTAGCCCTACTTGCCAAGCAGAGGATCAGTTCTTCCAAGAAGTGTGGCATCAAGATCTCAAAAGTAGCATTTTTGGATTTTTTTCCTTGTACACAGAATGGTTAACTAGTTCTACCTACATTACTTTCAGAGTCACAGATGTTACCTCAAGTTGACTGGCTCTCCCAATTTAAGCAGAGAGGTTCAAATCAGAAAGTAATTCAGGTATTTTTCATACAGAAGTTCTTAGGGATACTTGCATAATTGTAATGGTGTTCATATTTACATTTGAGAATGCAGATGTATGGAAATTATAAAATTTCTATGCAATCTGGAGTTGCTGCATAAAGTAGGAATGATTATATGTCCTTTTTGAATGGAGTAAGGAAGCCTGAAGCAGCATTCCCTTACTCTTAATCCTCAGCTGTTGTTCAACTTTTCCTTACACCCTCTGTGGGGAAAGTCATTGATAACCACTTCAGAGCAAAAATTGCCATTGGCACAAAGGAACAAAGGCAAAGAAGACAAAGAGTGGAGCAGAAGCTGCCTATGGCAACTTTCCCCTCGGATTGGAATATATGATATTTCTACACCCCAAGGCAGCATGCTGGCAATGCAGAGGAATATAGAAAGGAGAGGAATGTATATAAGCAGGGGAAATTAGAAAGGAGGAAGGGTATATATATATATATATATATATATATATATCTTGAACCTCACATTTTGGGGATATTGGTTCAAAGGAGGCTGAACCACTTTACAATAAACTGGCAGATACTAACACATAGAAACAAGTGATAAAATTGTGATTAAAGTTTATCCAAGTACTAAAATGATTATTTACCATTAAAGTACAAATTATGTTTGGATTTTGGTTTGTTTCTGAGTACAGGGATTGTGGGTCATTTTTGCTGATTGCAAGGTTGATAACTTTTGAGCAACTATCAACATTAATAAAATGCATATATGGTTTTGCTCATTTTGATTGTGAAGTTGTGTCCTATAGAAATGTCATTTATGTTGTGGCTTCTTGAAGGAATACCCATGGAGAGGCAGCTAAAGTTATCCAGGTTTGCACTGAACAATGGAAAATTCTTTACATATTTTGTTGAATTGTTGCAGGAAAATCAAACTTAAATAAAATGGTTTTTTTTAGTGGTAATTGCTTATGTTATTGAATTTTTTGAATAGAGAAGATAATTCAGATTTTCTAAATACCTATATGAATAATCATAGTGATTAGATAACTTAATTTGTCTAAGACAATACTTTAATTATCCACTAGAATGTATATTCTTTAATTATATACCCTAAATACAATTTGAAGCTCTGAATAAATTTACTGACCCAACTAAGTAATAATATCCATAAACATTAATTGTGCATGATGGGGAATTTTGTCGAAGCTTCTAGCATTGTGTTTGTCAACAAAATAGTTTAATTTACGTGGATCATTTTCCCCCACTCTGTGTTGTTATTCTGTATTATTCTGTATTTGAGCATTGGTTGTATGAAATTATATTTCTTTATATGTTAGATAAGTCATCCATTTTCTGCTCATTATGTAAAGTAAATTAAATTTGATAAGAGTAATCACTATGATCTTTAAATATATGTTTATTGCTGGGAGCCATCAGCCAAGTAGGTATGACAATTTCCTTGCCAGTGTACCCCCATGTTTCTTTAGTGGAAGGACTCCTGGAAATAGGACATTTTGCAGCTACATTGCATGTAAGGTGACCTTGCTCAAGGACCAGGGCGGATTCGTGTTTAGGGTGTTCCCGGTTTAGCATAATAGGAGATTAGGGTGTTCCCTGTTTAGAATAGGGCGTATCCTGCTGCCTGAGTTCCTCTTGAGTTCTTAGGGTCAGACAGTATATTTGGGAGACAGAAGCCCAGTGGGTGTGGATTTGGGCAGAGAACGTGGATTCCCCCAGAATGTGTTTGTAGACGGCAGGTGTGAGATCGGGAATAAAGAATTGCTGTTTGAATCTACAAGCTGTGTGGTGGCTCGTGATTTGTGCCCAGCCAGAGACTGCGGCATCTGGTGGCCCGTACGAGGAATGCCTGAAGCTTGGGGGTAAGTGAAATTGCTCACCCCTGAGGGAAGGCGAGAGAATGGGTGACCATTTCAAAAAACAATGTGTTCTTGTTCTGATTTATTTTGTTTTTATTTCAAGTTGCCTGTTCCTAGAACTTTCTCAGGCAAACTGGGGAAAATGGTTGACTCAAGGTTGGAAGTTGTTCACCTCCAAGGAAGAGAAATTGTTAGAGGAAGGAGGAACTCCAGTAAGACCAAGAACAGTTAGGGCATATGTTGATACAATACAAAAATATAGTCCATGGCTTTTTAAAGACGAGTTATTAAGTATATCAATGGGACCATCATGATATCCTGTAGAAGGATTTTTCTTCAACAAGAAAGAGATAGCTAATTCTATTTACTATGCTTGTCTAAGATCTTGGTTTTTACAGACATCTGATTAATTTACAAAGCTTAAGTGTTAAAATATCAACCACTAAATATAGAATCAAGTGTTCTTTACTTATTAAGTTCTGTAAGGTAATATATTTAAACGATGTGTGTTTTCATAAATTGGTAAATGGAAAAAAGATTTAATATTGCTTTGGTCTGTGTCTTTGCTGAAACAAGGTTACTAAGATTTAAGATTCTATCATGTGTAATTTATATACAAAGAATATAAGAATTTTCAGTTGGGTTTCAATTATAGTATTATAGTACCATGAAAAAAAAGATGAAAGTATTTCATCTTATTAAAGTGGAGTAATTTGTCTAAATCAAAAATTTTATAAGGGTTATTTCAGAATGTGAATTGATAAAAAGGGTTAATGGCTAAAAAAGAGATAAAAAGATTCAAGATGTGAAAATATATTTTAATATAAAGGTTAAAAAAAAGAAAAAGAAATGTTTCTAGATGAGATAATCTCTGTATGGTAAAGTAAAAAGTTGTAAAATGCCATTTAAAAAGATTTTGAGGAAACTAGACTTACTTTAAAAGCTTCAGAAAGGAAGAATGAAGAAAAAGGTATTTGTACATGGCAGATTGAGACAAAGCTTCTTTATGGAGTAAAAAAGGCCTTTGGTTGAAGGGCAGCCATGTAAACTAACATTAAGCGATTTAAACAGAATCTAAGCCTCATTTAAAAGAGTGAAGCTGTAGATGGTGAAAAAATACATTTAAAAGTACAGTATAGATGATAATTAAAAGGCTTTAAAAGGTTAAATTGAAGGTGGTTAAGATGCCTTCATGATGGAAAAAAACATGAAAATGGGAAGATAATAGGATAAAAGATATTTAGATAAAGAAGATTAAAAATTTAAAGTGAAAAACTTAAAGACAAAAGTACAGAAAGGTAAAAAAAAAAGAGAAGATGTAAGAAGATAGAGAAGATGTAGGAAGACAAAAATTTTAAACCTACAAAATAGGGAACAAAAGAAAACTAAGGAAAAAAAAACAACTAAGGGTGAATGTACAAAACTTAGAAAAAAACTAGAGGATAGAAACAAGATAAAGAAAATTGTTGAAAATGTCAAGTAAAGGTATTTCAGATAAAAAATGCAAAAAGCTAAGACAACTATTAGATACAGACATTCAAGATAGAATTAAAACGTACTTATTAAAGGAAAAAGAGGGAATTGGAAAGGGGTATATATCCCCCAAAGATAAACTTAAAATAACCCTTTTTACTCTAAACTTTTAAAATTTGAATTCATCAAGCTTAGTGCTGCGGAAAGACATATGTATCCAAAAAATGTACATAAGCCTAAAGTACTTTGGAAAGATATTCTAACAGGACAATGGAAAGGTCCTGACCCATGATTTTCTGGAGCCGGGGCTCTGTTTGTGTGTTTCCACAGGGAGAACAGCAGCCGATTTGGATTACAGAAAGACTAACTAAAACAATTTCTACAGATCAAAAAGAAGATGATTTGACTCAAATCCATAACAGCTGATATCCAGAACTCCAGCTTGGCCAATCTTACATCTGTGACAGTGATTAACCAGGATGCTTTTTTCAATATCTATTTTATTATTGCATTTTTCCACATCATATGGTTCTTTTTTTATTTTTAAGCTCATACAAACCTAGGTTAATGTTTTTCTGATGAGTTTTATTTTTTGACTGTGGAGTTTTTAAACATTGCAATGGAGATTTCACCTAGGTAAAGCTACAAGGCCTTTATTATTGTATTATGTGTTGTACGATTGTGTACTCTTGTGTTTTGTGTTGTATGTCTGTGTGTGCGTATGTCCATATTTCATATATGAGGAGCACTCATGAAAAATGGATCCAAATTATTATTTTTTTTATTCACGTGATTTAAATGGCTTAATTTAAATTAGGTAAACAGCTGTTAAAGATTGTTTTTAAAGGAAGTTAACACATCTGTTTGTTTACTTTAACCTTTCCTTTTCATTATATTTATTAATTCTTTTCAGGATAATGTCTCTTTAGCAGCATTGCCAGAATTCCTATCTTCATCCCAATAAATATAACTCAACAAGTATGCTCAATCAAGGAGTCAACTTTCTTTGGGAGGAAAAGGATTTGGGAAGGAGATGGACATATTGATAGATTCCTCCGCATTGAACTGCTTGCAGAACTTGCCTGGACTATGTAACTATCGTTTGGTGCAGCGAATTGTGGTAATGCTGGCATATCTTTGCTGATGGTGTCACCAGTGTTGCAATTTTTCCAAAGGAGCTGTCAATTGGCTTGGTGTTGTAGCATTTCTGTATCCTCCTCCCTTATGCTAGTGATGGTCTAATATTTGGGGGCCAATGGCTTATGCTGGACCGGTAGTCTGTGACGGGTTTGATCCAATTGCAGTGGTATCAACCTAAGACAGGAGGCTGACACCTAAAGGTCAGTTTTCCGATGACGAGTAAGAACCATATATTGAATTGGACAACCTACCAGGCACGGTCCTTAAGCCACATTAACCTCACTCCCCCACTGGCACCAAGGCCAAATTTGGGGGCCAACAGAGGTGAGGTAAAGAACCTCACCCCCCCACTGGTGCATAGACCTATCCACAAGTATGGCTGTATGCTGGACTGGTAGTCAGTGATGGGTATGATCCAGTTGCAGTGGTATCAACCTAAGACAGGAGGCTGACGCCTAAAGGTCAGTTTTCCAATGACGGGTAAGAATCATATGTTGAATTGGACAACCTACCAGGCACGGTCCTTAAGCCACATTACTTGTTGTTTAATAAATCAGAAGGGGGGAGATGCTGGGAGCCATCAGCCAAATAGGTATGACAATTTCCTTGCCAGTGTACCCCCCATATTTCTTTAGTGGAAGGACTCCTGAAAATAGGACATTTTGCAGCGACATTGCATGTAAAGTGACCTTGCTCAAGGACCAGGGTGGATCCGTGTTTAGGGTGTTCCCGATTTAGCATAATCCGAGATTAGGGCGTTCCCCATTTAGAATAGGGTGTATCCTGCTGCCTGAGTTCCTCTTGAGTTCTTAGGGATTAACACAATATATTTGGGAGACAGAAGCCCATGACGTGTGGATTTCGGCAGAGAACGTGGATTCTCCCAGAACGTGCTTGTAGAAGGCTGGTGTGAGATCGGGAATAAAGAATTGGTGTTTGAGTCTACAAGCTGTTTGGTGGCTCGTGATTTGTGCCCAGCCAGACTGCGGCAGTTTATCTGTCAAAATTAAAGAATGTTAAAGCTAGAAGAAGAGGAGATAGGTAATGTCAACTAGGATCCATAAACGTTTCTGTGAAAAGGTGGAGAAGTTTAGTTGGTTTTACAGATTCCATGTATTTGTTCTCCATTGTATAATATTTCTGCTTTTTTAAAGAACTCTTTTTAAATGTACCAGAACAAAATAAAAAGGAATTTGTCATTTAATGGTCAATACAAAAGAGAGAAAAAGGAAAGAAACAGCTATTTTACAGCGCTTGTATATTTTGGAATTATCTTACTCTAGAATATATGTGACTCTGTAGAAGTACTGGGCCCTGAACTCCAGGTGCAATTCTTGGTGGTGGTGTGTTGTCATTCAGAAGACAACTCTGCTCATTCCTCAGAGGGAAATCCTCCTGAGAAGCAGCTAGGACTAATGGAAACCAGTGAACAGAACCCCACCCAAGCATCAACCAAATCTCAGTTGTGTTTTGTTGTTGATTTTTTCCCCAGAATGTCTGATAACGTTTTTCCCATCTTTTACAGACTAAAATCAGAATTGTTTTCTTTGTAGCCAGTTGTGGCAGCAGGCTTGAAATTCCAGCTACCCAGGTGGCAAAGGCAGTGGGATGGCCGGTGTGAGACCAGCCTGGACAACTTAGAAAAATCCTGACTTCAAATAAAACTCAAAGGGCCTGGGACTGGGGATATAGTTCTGCAGAAGAGCATGTCCCTAGCATGTGTAAGACCCAGTACTGGAAAAACAAAGCACCTCACACCAGATCATGTAAAAACAATGAATCTTTTTCCTCCCCGAAATCCCTGGGTGTTATTTCACTTGTGAAACATATAACTATATACACAATTAGTGCATATTTTCCTCAGATGTACACTGTGAAGCTCACTAGGCTATGTGAACCTATGCTATTAGGGAAAAGTTTTACAAACAGTACTTGTTGTTATAGGATTATATCCAAAAACAGAGCAGAGTCTGTAATCCAAGTAAATATATAATAAAAATTAAATTATGTAAAATTCTACATAATAAGATACATTTTTTTTAAATGAGCAAAACTCTTCTGTGCCAAAAGAGAGAGAGAGAGAGAGAGAGAGAGAGAGAGAGAGAGAGAGAGAGATAAGGAGTTCTAAAGCACTCATGTATATCTCCATCCAGTGCATCAACAATAGCTGTATGAGAAACTTTGGATCCTGTTTATAAAATAGAAAAAAATATATGTTAAGAAATAACCTATCTGCATATCAATTGTATTTTTACTACCTAAGTTATTATTTCTATTTATTGTTTGATATGTAGAGGTAAAACCATTTACACATTGTTTGTTAAATCTAAATAAATTAATCTGGCTCCTATTAACTAAACTTCATTTTGTGTTATGTGATTTTTAAGAAAATGAGTTTAAAGAATAATGACAACGGTAATTATTACAATTTAAATTTTTGCTCAATAATTTAAATTCTTTATACTTAAAGGTAAAAAATTCTTGTGATCTCCACATATATTTACTTTTTATCTAAATCTAAGTATTTTCTTTGTCTTCTTGAATCAGTCCACAACACAACTGAAACTGTAGAAAATGAAATCATAAAATGGAGAATTTTACTTGTGTGAGGCTATACATTTTAAATGATTATTAACTTTAAAGACAATCTCATTAGTGGAATAGCATTTGGGTTTTGAAAACATTTACCATTTTCTTCCCTGTTGACTCTTTTAGGCTTAGCTCTTAGAAATAATTTCTATCAAAGCCCTATTATTTGAAATGACATGTGCATCCATTCTAAAATTTAAAATAGCATCACTTCAATGTATGGACATCATATTAAGTTAGAAATCCTGACCTCACCTGCATTAGGCAGTAGCCTTTCCTTTATACATTGCTTAGAAAGTTAGAGGACTTCTTCCCCTTCCTCCCAGCAGGAGATACTGCCTTTGGTAATTTGTAGTATAAATGTATAAGTGATTGAAGCTAATTATAAAGGTAAAGTATTTAGGTTGATGTGGTGGTGCATGACTCTAATCCCAGCAGCTCAGGAGGCTTAGGCAAGAGGATCACAAGTTCAAAACAAGCTTCAGCAACGTAGTGAGGCCCTAGGTAACTTAGTGACAACCTGACTCAAACCAAAAAATAACAATAATAATAATAAAAATGGCTACGGATGTGGCTCAATGGTTAAGTGCTGCTGATTTCTATCCCTTGAAACAAAACATAAATAAAAATTTTAAAAATCAAATATTTGTTTGCAAAATAAATAATTTAAAATCCCCAATGAATATTATATACTTCATTTATGTAATGTTGATAGAATAAATGGGGATATTCTTATGAATAAAAATGTCAAATACACTCTTTATGAGTTCTTTCAACATGTATTCCTTTCTTAAGCATAAAAAATAAACATAAAGTTGGTAATATTTCACATGTATGTGTTTCATATTGTTATCTTGATAGAGAGGAAATCTAAAAATATGTGTGCTTATATTTTTGCCTACAGTCACATAGCTAGTAATAGATTCATCTGGGTAATAAATAAACCTGAATTTTCTGTAGATTAAAAGAGCAGCTTTACATTTCACATATGCAAAATCTATAAATCTAATTGGCACACTTTGGCAACTCCTCCCTACCTGTCATTATTTCATCTTAACTTTGGACATCTCCCACCACCTTGGAAACAGAGAAGGAAAGAGAGAAGTGACTCCATCAGCAAAGAAGTGATTCATCTGGCAGGTAACATGCATCATCTTACTAGTTCATTCTATAAGTCCCCATTCAAAAACATGGGATTTGATAAATTGAGTCTCCCATGTAATTTTAAAAAGAAAGAGGTTCAGAGAGTGTGAGCAAGCATTGGTTTTACATGTATGAGTACTATGAAGTAAAATCTAACAGAGCTCAAGTTTGCTAGCTTCAGAGCTTACTCAGTCAAAATGCCACCTCTATGTGTACAAAGAATATCAATATTCTTTAGTTGATTCAATTTTTTGCAGACTCATCTATAAAATACAAGGTTGTTTATATCAAGGACTGTGCTCAGAACCTAAAACTAAGTGGACATTAATTTATTTATTTTTTTTGTAAATTATATCAACAAGCAGATAACCGTTGAACAGAATTATTTGCAACCACATCTGCTTTGACTTTCTTACCTGCATAGGCTTTTTTTCTTGTTGTATACTTGTTATATAAAAAGGATTATCTTTTTTTAATTTTTAAATTTGTTTTAATTAGTTATACATGATGGCAATAGAATACATTTATGCAGTTTGCTATATTATATAGATGAATTGTAATTTCTCATTTTTCTGATTGTACATGTTGTAGATTCACATCAGTCATGCATTCATATATATACATAAAGTAATAATGTCTGTTTAATTCTACTATGCTTCCTGCCACCATATCTCCTCCCCTTCTTTCCCCTCATTCCCCTCTACATAATCTAAGGTAACTGTATTCTTCCCTAGTGTCCCCTGCCCCCTATTGTAAATTAGCATCAGCATATCAGAGAAAACATTCTGCCTTTGGTTTCTTTTGACTGGCTTATTTTGCTTAACATGATATTCTCCTACTCCATCCACTTACTGGCAAATGCCATAATTTTATTATTTTTTTAAAGCTGAGTAATACTCCATTGAATGAAAATATATGTAATTTTCTTTATTCATTCATCTATTGAAGGACACCTAGGTTGGTTCCATAATTTACTATTGTGAACTGAGCTGCTATAAACATTCTTGTGGCACCATCACTGCAGTATGATGATTTTAAGTCCTTTGGGTATAAATCAATGAGTGGGAAAGCGAAGTCAAATGGAGGTTCCATTCGGAGTTTTCTGAGGAATCTCCATACTGCTTTCCCGAGTGGTTGCACCAATTTGCAATGCCACCAGCAATGTATGAGTGTGGCTTTTACCCCACATCCTCACCAACATTTATTTCTGCCTATATTCTTGATGATTGCCATTCTGAATGAGATGAAATTTTAGAGTAGTTTTAATTTGTGTTTCTCTAATTGATAAAGATGTTGAACATTGTTCATATATTTGTTGGTCAATTGTATTTCTTCTTCTGTGAAGTGTCTGTTCAGTTCAATTACCCATTTATTGACTGGGTTATTTGTTTTTTTGTTGTTACGTTTTTTGAGTTCTTTAGGAAGAAGAATCTTGTGAAAGGGTGCCTAATATTTTGTTTTCTTTAAAGAACTTAGGTTTAGTCCACAATATATCAGTGGCATTTTCTTATTATTATGTGATATTTAAGGCTGAGGATAGGAGATTGAAATAATATCTTCTCATGATATATTATTTCAAGTGGAAACTGTTCACCATCATAATGCAAATCCATATTACAATAGTTCTGAGAACAGGAATAATGATGCCAGTTGTAGTAACCTACATATCTAGGGAATAAACAGTTCTGTTGCACTTCAAACTTATATTCATAATGATATTGAGAGGACCTAAAATATGCCATGTTTTATGATTTTGTTTTCCTTCATGAATGAAATCCCCAATATTAACTTGGAACTAATTTTACTTAAATATACTGTATTAACACATTTAGTAGCATAATTTTTCCTAGACATGTCAAATCATTTTTAATGAACATTTTAAATAAGGATTAGGAATTGTATTAGAGTCAACTACTCTATTTATAAATAATAATAATAATATATTTCTTTCTTTTTCATATTGGGGGAAATCTAGCATGAAATTCCTTTATATTTCAAGTGAATAATAAAATATTTGATTTTCTTGTAAACCAATACTATTCACTATTGCTTACATATGAAACTGAGTTTCAATGACCACAATGTTGTAGTTTAACTTTCATTGCTGAAAGCTATCAGTTAGCATGGTACTTAGATGCATTCTCTCTGAATCATTTTTACTGTCTGCATTCTGACACTCTCTACTACCAGGTGTGTTCCCTCATGGATTACTGTGTCAATTACACCACAGTTGGAATACTTATTCAAGTGTATATCTTAGGGGCTCAGTGAAAATGAGAATATAATTCCTGTGTCAGAATTGGGTTATTTTCCCACAGCTTCAGAATCCAATCAACCACTGCCTTTTCCTTTGGCAGAATTCTAGATTTTCACAGACCTAAACAGGCTGGACTGATTATTTCAATTTAAGAATTAAAGTTTTAATAAAATTATATTTGAATTTGTAGATTTATTTTATATAGTTCCAGTTGTTAAATCTATCAATCTATCTTTTCTATCTGATCCATCTCTTACTACCAACATTTTTCCTGGTCTAATAAATCTTCCAAAGTATTTCTTTATTTATTTTATTGAATTTGAAATTATGTTTTTGTTTCTGGTTTGGTTTAATTGAACACAGCAGGCCCAAATTAAATTCAAACTCTGACAAAGACTGACTACCTAAATTCTCACCATTTTGCTTATTTGTCTTAATTCTGACACCAGAGAAAACTACATGATCCACGGTCATCTTTATGTGTTTAAAATTCTTCCTATCCTCACTTCTTTTTTAAAATTGTAATTATATATATATATATATATATATATATATATATATATATATATATATATGACAGCAGAATGCATTACAATTCTTATTATACATATAGAGCACAAATTTTCATATCTCTTATTGTATACACAGTATATTCACACCAATTCATGTCTTCATACCTGTACTTTGCATAATAATGATCATCACAATCCACCATCACATTTCATCCCATGCCCCCCTCCCTTCTCCTCCAAACCATCTGTACTATAAAGAGTTTGTCTACTCCTCTTATGCTCCCTCTCCCTATCCCACTATGAATCAGCCTCCTTATATCAAAGAAAACATTCTGCATTTGTTTTTTGGGGATTGCCTAACTTCACTTAGCATTATCTTCTCTACCTCTATCCATTTACCTGCAAATGCCATGATTTTATTCTCTTTTATTGATGAGTAATATTCCATTGTGTATATAAGCCACATTATTTTTTATCCATTCATCTATTGAAAGGCATCTATGTTGGTTCTACAATTTAGCTATTGTGAATTGGGCTGCTATAAACATTGATGTGGTTGTGTCCCTGTAGTATGCTTTTTTAAAGATCTTTGGGTATAGACCGAAGAGAGGGATAGCTGGGTCAAATACACTATCCTCACTTCTCTGCAACTGAAAGTTAGCTTCTAGGTCAATAATTAAAATCTACCCTTTACTCAATGTTGTGTTCTTATCTCACTCCATTGTGTTTTGTTGTTGAAATCACAGATCTCACTAAGTCAGACAGTCTAGTGCTCCAGGTTGCCCTACACAGACAACATGACTCATTTGACCTTCCTGTCATACTGACTAGTCTTCAATTCCACGTAAGCCCCTCATGATGGCCCACAATGGGGTTACATTATCATAGTCCACTTACCCATCTACTCTCCTAGAGCAACACTTCATACTTTATTTTCTGTTCTCAAATCCCACCCCAACTCTCCTTATTTTCACTTTGATCTTGCTTCTTCTTTCACTGAAACAAAAACAAAAACAAAAAAGAAACAGATAAGATCCTTCACAAACTTTTTTCACTGTATTAATCTTATTAACTAGAATTTCTGCATCTATGTCTGTAGGTTCTTCTTGACTGTTTACTTTAAGAAAAAGTCAGTTGTACTTGTATAGGGAAAAAATGGACCCTTGAAATTTGAGTTAATATGATCATCAAATAAATTACCTGTTTATTGAGTAGTTTTAATAATATAACAGTGCAGATACATACCTAAGTGTGTGCTTAAACTAATCTCTTGCCACTTAGAAATAGTTGTTGGACTTCTTCATTGATATCCTCTCCCTGATTGAACTTTTCCATCTGCATATGTTTCCTATCTAAACAAAAACAAACAAACAAAAAAAGAAAGAAAGAAAGAAAGAAAGAAAGAAGCAAAGGAAAACGAATTTCTCAATGCTTCTCCACTCTTTTTGCTCCATTTTTGCCTCTCTTCTTTACTGCTGTGCATAATGAAAGGACTAGCTGTACCACTATCTCGAGTTAGTCTTTACCCTTCTCTTCAACCTATACTAATTTTATTTTCATCCTTTTCTCAAAGAATCCTTTCCCCATCCAGGTCACCTATAATTCACACATTCACACTCTTCAAGGTATGCTTATTTTTTATCCTATTTATTCAACCAGCAATACATAAACAAATTGACCTAACAGATCTTTTAAATACTTCTTTTTCTTTAATTGCTCCTGACCCTACGTTTAGTGTTTTCCTTGGATCATGCTCCACACTCCAACTCTTTTGATAATCTCCATGATTTATTAATTACCAATGGTAATATTTAAACTTCTGTTTTTTTTCCCATATTTATTCATTTGATGCTCACTTTCCCTTTCTTGGCTAAGTATTCTAAATAAATAATTCAGGCTCTCACCTCCAGAGGCTTTTGTTATTGTTTTCTGGTGGTGCTGAGACTGAACCCAGGGGTGCTCTACCACTGAGCTACAATCCTCAGACTTCACTTTTTTTAAAAATTTTTTGAATCAGGGTCATATTCAATATCAGCCCAAGCTGATATTGAATTTGAAACCCCCCTGCCGTGGTCACCCATGTTGCTGGGATTACATGTTTGTTCTGCTGTGCTGGACATTACAAAACATTTTAACCAAGCTCCAAATTCATCTCCAAATACTTTGATTGCTTCCCTCCTGACCACCTACCTGCTCTGCTGCAAAGTAGTGGTATTTCCCGCATGAGTTATTTCAGTGGCATTTAACTGTTCTTTTTAATTCCGTTCTGTGTTTGTAAAATCTATTCTCTTCAAAATTGCCAAAATTGTCTTGTTAAAATATTACACCACATGTCTATCTAAGTATTGTGAAAGACTTCCCAAATCCCTGGAAGTAAAAGTCAAAGTCTGGTAACAGTCTCTTTAGTATTTCCCACTCCTTGTGATCTTTCCAACCACATCTATTTTCTCCCTCTAGCCACAGTCTAGTCTACTGCCCTCACTATTTTTTCTCAAACTTGTAAAGCAAAACTGTAGCCTCAGATTTCTCTTCCTCCAGATAAAAGTATTTCTTTTTTTTCTTTTTAAGCTTGATCCAAATTTTCTTCTTCTTGATCCATATTTTACCTGCTCAGTTAGGTTTCCCTAGATACTGTAATGTTGCATAAAACAAGCCCAGAATGCCTACTCCATTTGCTATCATATTTTCCCTCACATTTTATTATTCTCTAAAACTTTTTAGTTATTAATATTTTATCTTTTGTTCCCATTATCCAAATGATGTCTCCATGTGGGTAGGAATTTCCTTAACAGTTGAAATTGTGTTTAGCCTAAGAAAGGCATTCAATAAAATTTTTGATTATAACTTCTACAGATATGATCACTTTTATAAATATTTTGTTTTATTGCACTCATAATAAATCTATGATGTTGCTGAAAATAACATTGCTTCAGTCACCTGTTTCACTGCTTTGTCAAAGGATCTGACAAGAACAATTTAAGGGGAGGAAAGTTTATTTGGGAATCTTCATTTCAGAGGTCTCAGTCAATAAACAGCCAATTCCATTGCTCTCAGCACAAGAGGCAGAACATAATGGTGGAAGAGTGTGGCAGAAGAAAACAGTTCAGGACATGGCACCAAGAAAAATAGAGAGAGATGACTCTTCTCACCACTGACAAAATGTGTACCCCAATATCCCACCTACTCCAGTGAAACCCTGTCTATAGTTACCACCCAGTTATTCCCTATGAAAGCTATCAGAGGATTAATTCTCTGGTTAGTTAAAACTCTTATCTAATCATTTCACCTCTAAATTTTCTTACATTGTCTTATACATGAGCTTTTAGGGACATCTAATATCAAAAACTAGAACAAGCCCACACATATATCTCATATATTAAAATATGTGAGATACACAAATTATATTTACAGTACATAGGAAATATCTAAAAGTTACATAATAAATGGGAGTATTGTTATACTCTATCACCAAAACATATATTTTTTTAAAGATGCTTTTTCAGAATTAAAAAGGGGTTGCTATTTAATCAACAGTAGACCATTTATTTTATTTTATAACAAATATCTTTTTATTTTTTTAATTAGTTGCTCATTACAATACAATGATCTCAACATACCATACATTTGATTCAAATGGGGAATAAAAAAATATCTTAATGAGAAAAATTTTGAAAACAGAAAGTAAAGGAAAACAAATATAAATAACTATGTAAATAACATCAAGTCAAGAAATAGGATAGTTTTGCTACTTAGATTTTCCTCTGTTCCACTCCTGTGTATACCCTACAAACATATAACTATCCTGTCTTTTCTACTAATCAGCTCCTTGCTGTTCGTTATAGTATTTCCATTCATATGATTGCAACTAAAATTATAATTTACTTCTGAAGGCTTTTAAATTTTATATAAAATAAGGATTAATATGTTCTGTGTCTGACTCCTTTGTTTGATATTCTTATTATAATTTTACCTGTATTTTTCTGTGTTTTAAATCATTAATTTACAATTGACACAGTGTATGCTTATGTGAGTATAGTGTAATTATCTGAATTACTATAATTTGTATTTCTAGCTACTACAAATAAAGCTGTTTTGATAATTTGTTTACATATCTATCTGTGAAAGAATTTCCATATATCCAGAGGGGAAGTGCTATTTAGAAACTTTCATGTCTTAGTACCTAACACCAAACTGCAGACCAATGTATACTGATGTAAGTAATTTATGAGTGTTTGTCTTGCTCAATACAGTTACCAATATTTCCTAGTATACATCTTTGTGATATTTAATTTTTGACAAAATGGGTTCTCATCTTGCCTTATATTGCCATTTTGAGTCTCTCTTTTGTGTATAGTAGAAAGATTTTGAGGAAGTTATTCAATGATTTTTACTCATTTTCTTCTTCTATTTTGGTCTTGGGTGAGTTTTTAAAAATTACTTACCAGCATTCAGGATGCTCTAGCTCTTAGCCACATCCTCCGTACTTTTTATTTTCAGATAGGGTCTCTCTAAGTTTCTGCGGCTGACTTTTAACTTGTAACCCTCCAGCTGCAGCCTCCTTAGCCAATGAAATTACAGGCATATGCCACTGTGCCTAGAAGCATTACTTTTTTATTAAAGCTACAACTGCTTTATCTGAAAAATTTTTACAAATAGCTGTTCCATGTGGGTTGTTTATTTACCATCTCTAGTTGCCTTTTGATGAATGTACATTCTTAATTTCAATGTACTCATATTGATTTTACTTTTATGTCTTGTATAAGGGATTTTACCTATCTCAAGGTCATTAAGACATTATATGCTACTTCTAAGTGTTACTTGTTTTATTTTTTTACTTTAAGGATTAAAATGACTGTCTATACCTAGTGTGAGAAATTAACCCTATTTTTTTCCTTGCAAAAATCTTATCATCCTAATCTTTGGTTATTTCATCATGGAAATCCTTATTACTTACATTGGATATCTTAACTACTACAAAAACAATAGCACGTAATAATTAATGATCTTTTCTTATTTATTTGACATTACCTGATATGCATCAGCCTTTTATTAAAGTAATGCCATATGAAACTTGTTCTATACTGCACCAAGTAAATAGATAGAATACTATCTATTTATTGGTGCTACTTTTCAAAGGATTATGATGATTTAAATTTCACAGTAGGCTGATATATACTCCATTTGTCACTCATATGTCACGTTTTACTCACTTTAAGTCAATGGCATCATCTCACACAAAAAAAAGTTTACCTCAGCTTCTTCCATTATAAAATTTTAGTATTTTATCTGATAAGTTCAAAATACTAATATAATAGTCTACAAAATAAATATAATTTTAAAATTACCTAACATATTGAGTGTATCCATGCATTGTTCTGATAAAATAAGAAAAAATAAAGCTTATAAACTTTTGCAAATTTGATAAGGAAAACTTCCTTAAATACTTGCATTGATTTTATTTTATTTATATTTTGCTAGTTAAAGATGCTGAATAATGTAATAAAGCATTAATTATATTATTTGCAATGATAACTAATTATACTGACCTTAGTCTAGAGGGGGAAAAACAATCAATCCACAGGATTCCAATTATATCTTATGCACCATGACTGTGGCTTTTCCTACTCTCGAAAAAATGTGTCTGTACATTGGAGGAGTAACTGCTGCCAAGAATTGATCTTATCATCTTGAAATCTAGATCCAGATTCTGTATGTGTTTTCATCTCAAAGTAGGAAAAATTGAAATACAGATGGCCACAAAGCTCTCATTAGGAAACTTGAAAACACCTCTTCCCAACTAAATTCCACTTAAAAAAAAACTGCCAGAAAACAAATAGAAAAATAAAATACATTTCCATTTGTGTGGGCTTGTTCTAGTTTTTTATAGTTTTTCTTTCTTTTTTAGTACTACAGACCGATCCCAGTCCTTAACACAGACACGAAAGTGTTCTGCTACTGACCTGTATATCTAGGCTTCTGTATTTTATTTTGAGACAAAGTTTTCCTGTGTTGCCCAGACTGGCCTTGAACTTTCAATGCCCCCATTTTAGCCTCTAGCATTCTGGAATTGCAGGTGTGTGCCATGTCTAGTAATCATTTGATTTTTAAGATTTAATTATTTTTAATGTTTGAATAGGTAATATAGTTGGTAAAATATTTAAAAGCTATAAATTCCATAATAGTTTTTTCTCTACTATTTTTATTAGCAATGCATAATTTACTGTGTATAGTCTCAACACCAATATGATTTAGAAGTATGAATATGTGAAATCACTTGAAAATATTGTTTGATTTAATTAAGTTATAAATACACAAATTAATAAATTATATGGGATACAAAAGATAACTAGTTGTCAAAATATGCACTTTTGATAAATTATTCATTTAATAAATAACCAAATATTTGAAACACTAGCACATCCTTAAAACTCTTTTGAATTCTGTGAAATCATTTGAAAACTATGTATTTATCTAAGTAATAAAATATATATAAGAAGTAATTTATCTTGAATTTTAGGACTTCACGTTTTATTTTTCTTTTCCAAAGATATCCCTCTCTATGTTAGCTTGACTTGCCTCCAACTCCTGACTCAATCCTGAGCCTCTAGAAGAGCCATGAATGCTGACATGCTCCACTACACCTGGTTTAAAACTTCACCATATCAGTCAAGTTAAAGCAATAAATAGCAAACTTAGTCACACTGTATGCATATATATTTAAACAATATCTCACCTACTCTAGTGAAATAACACAAATGCCATGTGTCAGGATATCAAATCATATTTATGCTTAATAAATCAAGCTATGAATTTCCATCCCATGTGATAGAGTAGTTTAGTAAAAGATAATTGAATTTTCCATTAGGACTGTGGAATGCTGAATTTCAAACTTATATTTGGTTTAATTTGGATATATAATCTTCAACAAATAATAGAATTTTCATGAATAATTATAGCATCATATTTTCATACCTTTGAGTCTCAATTACTTTATCTGATCGCGGGTCAACAAACTACAGCACATGGACAGAATCCAGCTTACTTCCTGTTTTTGTGAAAAATAGTGGAATTGAAGCACACATTCATTAACATATTGTTTATGAAAATGCACATCACAACAGTGAAGTTGAGAATTTGTGGCAGAGGTGATATGGTTCACAATGTCTGGAATGTTAACTATGTGACATTTTACAGAATAGTTACTGACCCCTGGGCTAAATGATATTTCAGTTCGCTTTCATGTTACATTTCATATATTATTTTCAATAATAAAAGCTATCTGAACAGGAGCATAATTTAGACAAGAAAACAAGTGTATATTTCTGAGAATTATTGATTAATTCTTGATTCATTCTACTAATCACATCATAGTAGCACACTTTCCCAAAATATTTAATACCATTACTTATGCTATAATTGGGTATGTGAATACATGGCATTTTCCAATTTTATCTAATAACAAAAAAAAATTAACTAACCAAATAAATCTAAAATAATCAGAGAGACTGATTCATGACAGAGATGCCACAATTAGAGTTGCACAAGGTAAAAAAAAACACATTTCTTGTGAAAATATCAATATTTCGTGATGAAATTGGTTTTGATAATTTTATAGTTATATTTACTTACCTGGACCTAGATCAAGAATGGTGCTGAAATACAAAGTGATATACAAAAATCAAAACTTGTTCATTATAATACTGCATGTTAGTCAGTGAAAATTATTTAAAAATTGGCAATATTTATTCCAATGTTGATAATATATTTGGGGGAAGTTATAGAAATGAGAGTGCTCTATAAAGGGCTTGTTATAAAGAAGAGTAACTGTAACCAAAAATGAAATCATAAATAAAATACACTTATAATTGGAAATAGAGTTTTAAAAAATAAGATAATAAAGTATAAGGTAAGGGGAAGAGTAGGCCTAATCTTAAATACATGACTGTCAGTAAAACATCTGTCTTTAGTTCATTTGGCAAAAATGAGCTGAATTATCTCCCATGTTCCAAATACTTTTCTCATAAAGACAATTCCTCATTCCTGACTACCTGAGACTATTTGTGTTATTGTTCAGTAAATATGTTTTTTGCCCTTTTTCATTTCTTCCACACTGCTGTTGGACTTCATAGGTGACATGCTTTTGCTAATATTATATTGGCAGATGTGAATTAAGCAACCTATAGTTGAAGAGTAGATTTAAATGTGCCTGAATGTTTGAGTAAAATTCTTGCACTCCTCTCTTCTAAGGGAAAAATACTCTATAAGTTGCGTTATATATTCTGGAACTGTGTTCCAGAAGTGAAAGAAATTCACCTGAAAATTGTCCTCAAGTTGGAATGGAAGCACTACAGTAAACTCTAAGAATTTTGTTTATTGTCTCATGACAGTATAACCAATGCTGACTAATTCAGCATGTATGTAAAAATGTCAAATTGATGTTTTCTGTTTCTACAGAAAAAAAATTTGCTTATCAGTTATAAAGTTGAAAAGTTTCATAATACAAAGAAATGTTAAGTAGATTACCATACTGCAAAAAATGGAAATGTAAAAAAAAAATTAGAAGCTGGACAATAATAAATTTGATTTCTTACCTTATGGTCACAAATAATGAAGAGGACACAAAAACAGAGACATTTGTCATGAATTAAAACTTTAAATATTAAAGTTCCTGTTAGAGATATATACTTTCAACATTTATGTGAAATTTAAAGAAGGTATTTAATATCTGTATAAAAATTCTAAGAAAGAAAAGAAAAAAACAAAACATCCTACTTCAGGAAGATGAAAGGAAGGTAGTAAGTCAAATGAAGCGATAATATACAACATAAAAAAAATAGTGTAAAAGACATTAAGAATGTAGATCTATTTAAGAGGAAAGCAAATTATACTGACAATTATTTCTCAGAAAGCATGAAATAAAAACTCTGGTTTTGTAAAACTATAGCCAGAAATATGAGAGAGAACTAGCTCAGTAAGGCAGAGGTTCTCTAGCATAACCACTGCTAATTCAAGCTACAAATCTAAGTTCAAATACAGGGTAAAAGTATATGAGAAATGAAAGGGTCCTTATCAATTCAGTCATTCATATATTATTTCATCATATATTCTTGTTTTAGTACATATTTAGTACATATTTATTTATATTCTGCAAAGAAATGCATTAATCAAATTGAATTCTTGTTTTTAAACACCAATGATTCAATAGTTTTAATTTCATTTAATTTTTAACTGTGGCCTCTCACATTACAGTGGTTGAGAACTTCCTGTTGTTTTCCATACATGGTTTTATCTTTCCAACTATCATAGATTTGATTATTATTCCTAAACTGCAAATTTATATTTGACCTATTCTCATTTATATTCCAAATTCTCTCTAATGGATTTTTTAAAATACCATATGGGCATATGTAAATATAGATATTAAAGTAAAATAGAAATAGGTATTGTCCTAATTTTATCTGTTAAAATTGAAAATACTTTAACTAGAAAAAGTAAATTAATTTATCTGTGATTAACAAATCAATTCTAATGGCTAACTATTTTTACACTCACCAGTTTACATGACACTGGAAAGAAATTATGCAAAGTAGAACCAAATTATCTTGTACAAAATAAATAAGAAATTATCAATATTGTGCTCATTCATAATTAGTTTTATGATTTTCTTTATATTATGATAAGAAATATTTTACTTGTAAGCACATTGGAAAAGTGACGCTATATAATATAAACATATATTCTATATGACATAGTGTATATATATTTTATATATATATATATATATATATATATATATATATATATGTATTATTCTACTAAATGTCTATGATATATGTAATATGTCACACTTAAGACACTAATTCCTGATGCACATAACATATATAATCTCACTGATTCTCAGAAATTATTTAAGGCACAAAAATGACAGTGTTATCTAGATTTCAAAAAAATTAAATCAAAGTACAAAGAGGTTAAAAAAAATAAAAGCTAAGACTGGGGTTGTGGGGTTGTAACTCAGTATTAGAACCTTACCTTACATGCAAAGGACTGTAGATTCAATTCCCAGCATCATTATATATATACATTTACATATAACATATAATATGATATGATATATAATTATATGCAGTAAATTACCCTATTATATTATTTTATATAGAATATAGAATAAATTTTATATGTTTAAATGTAATATATATATTATATTTAAATATATATATATATATATATATATATATATATATATATATATATATATATATATATAATTTTAAAAAACTAAAAGTATAACACTTTTGGAGTCCCAGTTTAACTTTATTACATCATATAATACTTATATGTATTCATTATGGATTTGTAAATTTTTTTTTCATTTCATCAATTTTTTTTTCTCATCTAAAGTACATAACCTTCAACTGTCAATAAAATTTTAGTCATGGAAACAATTATACAAAAATAAGACACATGTTCAGATTGTTTTCTTTTAAATTACACATTTAGAAAAATGTGAAGGCTGTATTTAATTCCAAAAATTAAATCAGTGAGGAAATATGTCAAGGTTTTGCTTTCATGTAATTTTTACTTTATTTTGTGGATTCCAGATTTTAAGTCATAAATTTGAATATATCAGAACGAATATATACTTGCAAGATTCTTAAATATAACATGATTTCAAACAAAATGTATTCTTTAAATTTCATTTACTTTTTTAGAGTTTTAAATATCACTCAGTTAAGGTCATGTTCTAACCTTCCATAGTATCCATTTATGTGAATAGATCTCAAATACTAAATACATAGTTATAAATAAAAGAGATATTATAACCAGTTCCTGCTCTAATGATGTGAAGACTGAAGGCATATAGCTTCATGTCATTCTAATAAGCATATATCAGAACACATAAGTTCAGAGAGCTGGTAATAATTTTAAATTAATTTATCTCATCAGAATTTTCTCACAAGTAGAGACTATACCAAAATTGTAAAAAAGTTCATAATCATGTGTGCACACACGCACACACACACACATATCCACACACCCACACAACCAACACTATTAAAAATTTAACCTATGTTCTGGTAGTTTTTGCAAAGAAATCACTGTATTTCCTATGCTCACATTTATTTTTCTCCTTGTTTTAATTGTAAAGCCTATCAGATAGGTAGATTGATAAACAGAAAATTTATGTAAACTGAATTTCAACAATTTCAAAACACTTGCTGATCAAAGTATCTCTGTCACTAATAATAGCAGTTGCATGAATGATTCTGTGCCTGTGACACGTAGGAATACATTACAAATTTGGAGAATGTGTTTTGCTCATTTTGTTTTAGTTGTAAAATAATATATTTATAGATTAATGCTGAACATGAAAAAATTAGGAAAAGTTTTAAAACGATGTAATCAAAGAAATACCACTTATTTGGTTCCATTCTAACTGGTATTATAGTTAGAAATATTATAAAATCAAAAGCAGTTAATCATTTTTTATCATATGCAGGTTATTAAAACCAAGTCTAGTTACTATTATTGTTAATGACAAACATGGCCATTAGATGTAGAGCTATAGAATTATTAATGTCATTGCATTTATAACCATAAAATATCTATATTTAATGGAACATATTTTTGTTCAGTATTATTTACACTTACTAGTTGGGTAAGTTTTTAAAATTGTATTTAAAATAAATTTCTGCTGTTCTACAGAGACTGATTTCTAAATTATACATTGTTTTAACCTTATAATTCTTAAGCTTCATTTTAAAATAATCATAATTTTAATCTGGCAAAATTAAAGAGTTTTTCAGGTAAAAAAATGTATAAAATATTTACATAGGTAAACAAACATCTAATTTTTTGCACTTAGAAAAATATGGTTTTACATTTCTGATATATATATATATATAATTATATATATATATATATATATATATATATATATATATATATATATATATATATATATAATAATTTCATGATTTTCTACAATTGTTTTTTTAGGGTACAAAATGAATTCACTCTCATTTGCTCATAATAGACCAAAAATATTTTACTTAAATGATTTAATAAGGTAGATACTATAAAAATTTGTAAAAGATTCTCTTTGTGTAATTTTCCTCTTAATTTTTTTTCAGAAAAAAATCATTAAAATTCGGTGTTTTTGAGATTAACTGAGTCCAACCCTTCCTGTAAACTGTCTTGATTAATCATCAATATTTTATCATCCCTCTGTGATTCAGTCTTCTCTCCATAAAATAGAATATTAATTGTAGATTTATAGGATTAAATAAGAGGATCAACATGTTCTCTGAATCCCTTTTTTTAATTTCTGCAAATAATATATTGTAACTAATTTGTGCAAAATATAACTTATTACTAGGTATAGAGTATAGGGACTGAGACTACATTAACAACTCCTAAAGCAATTCTGTGGAGTGAGTGGGTTGTTGAGAACAAGGGAACTCTGTGTTCCACCTGTTCCCATAGTGATGATCTCTCCTTTCTTTCAGAAGTGATGCACTGATTGGATTTATCCAAGTTATGTCTATAAAGTTTTAAAATCATGTTTGGTACATATTAAGGCCACCATCATTGTTGCAATCAGTACTTTTATTTTCAAATAATTGCAATTTTACCTGCTTCAGTTACAATTTTTTGCAGCTTACATATTACAAAATTGGACTTTAAGTTCTTCTCTCTTTCTCCACTCAATATTTTATTCATGTTGAATTCCTAGGTTCTATATTTCTTTTATTTCTTATACTGTAGAGTTAAGATAATATTTTTGAGATATAATAATATTTATTGGGATATAACTGAAGTAAAATAAACTACACATGCTTTTTCTGTATAGTTTAACTTGATCATTTAAAAATAAATGTTTCTTATTAGTTATGCATGACAGTAGAACCAATTTTGACATAATTATAAAAGCACAGAATGTATTTTGTCCCCAGTTAATATATATGTACACATAGGAGCCAATCACCACAAAGAAGATAAAGACATTTCCATAACAAAAGTGATTTCTTATGCCTTTTAACAACTATTTCTTCAACCTCCCTTCCCTAGACAACCATTGATTTGAACATTGTCATTGTGATTATTTTGCACATGTTGTCATTTCTCTTAGGTAAATATCTCATAGTAAAATGAATGGAGTTAATGATAGGTTTCTCATTGCAAAAAGCATTCAAAATGCTTTCCAAGTTGATTGTTATATTTTACAGTAAATGATAATTCTAATTTTTCCATCTCCTTAGCTATACTTGACATGGCCAGAATTTTCAACTTCAGCTAATGTTTAGTGTAGTAAAGAGCTTCTTATGGTTTTTATTTCTCTGATGACTAATGTAGCTTAGAATTTCTTCATGTTTTACTGCTGTATCTAAATATGACATATTTTTCTACCCATTAAATCATCTTTAAATTTTATAAATGATTTTTGTAATGTTCAGTATATAGAAGTTAACTATCTTTAATTATTCTTATTTTCTGATACGTCATGTCAATTTGATTATGTGTTTGATTTGTTTTTTTTTTCTTATTTTGGCACCACAATTATTTGAATTGATCATGCCAGTGATTTATACAAAGATCAAATAATTTTCTTCATATATAAAGTACAATTTATCTTTTATATTATTCTTGGACATTTTGCATTACTAAACTTATACATTGGTTTTAATACTGATACATAGATGGGTTCACATTTTTACATAAATGATCCCATCATCTGAAAATGCGAAAACATTATTTTCTTTACAATTTTATTTCATTTATTTATAACTTTTTGTTATGACTAAGGCTTCCAATACAATGTTAATAGAACTGGTTTAAATGGAAATATTTTATGATTCTTTATTATCAACAATTCATATTATTTACAACCAATTTGCAATTGATATCAGTCATTCAGTTCCATGTAAGATATTTTACTTTTCAGTACCCCAATTTTAACTTTGTGTTTCTCTGTTGAGATTTTTTATGTTTTTCATATGTTTCAGGAGGATTCTTATTTAACTAATGGAGAGTAGATTTGATACCATTCTTGAGAAGTTTGCCATTTACAAATCATGAGCATTTTTACTTTCTTTTTTTGTAAGGGGACCTTTTCTTTCTTTCTTTTTTTTCTTCCTTCCTTCCTTCCTTCTTTCCTTCCTTCCTTCCTTCCTTCCTTCTTTCTTTCTTTCTTTCTTTCTTTCTTTCTTTCTTTCTTTCTTTCTTTCTTTCTTTCTTTCTTTTTCCTTTAGGAGAATGTTGCAATTTTTATTTCTGTAAACAACTATGCTAGTTAGGTCTAGATACACATATTTGCTCTCCAAATACAGACAGTAGTTAAAACTGAGTTGCATTTTCTTAGCTTTTACTAAGTGGTTTGCACTTGTTTCACATACAGACCAAGTGTGAATGACATAGATGTGAGTGGTTGGGATTTTAGTTTAGTTCTTTAAACCATTGTTGCTATGTCATGTCTGTCCCACCTATAAGTAGTTCAGAATTAGCCTGAAAATGCGGATTCCCAAACTGAAAGCATGGCCATCTCCAGTTCTTTCACCGGTGAGATTTCCCTTAAATGAGAGGGCCCAATGTTTTGTTTAAGAATTTTTTTTTTGTTGTTGTTGTTGTTGTTGTTGCTGTTTCTTTTGTTAATTTCTCTTTCTTGAATTTAATTTTTTTTTAACTTTTAACTTTCTTGGAATATGCGCTTTTGGTGCCCTGAAAAGTGTCCTCCCAAATTAAAATGTTGAAGTGCTAATCATCATGATCTCAGAATATAATGTTATTTTGCATTAGGGTTGTTGAAATGAGTTAAGATGAGGTCACACTGAAATCAGGTGGACCCTGAATCCACTTTGATATGCTTGATCACAGAGAGATGCTATGTGAAGATTACAGTTGTACTGGAAAAAATCAAGGATGTAGGAAACAGACTGGGAGAGATACTTCCATAGAATCTGTAGACCTAGCCAGCAACTTGAAGTAGGTTTTTGTCCAATAGTACTATAAAACAAACAAACAAAAAATTCTTAAGCCATCCAGCTTGTGGTACTTTGTTATGGTATCTCTGTCAAATTGATATCATCCTCAAATATTTATTTAATTTTTATTTAAAACAATAGTTAAGGAAGCAATAATATATGATCCCATGTCCCTAAAAATTTCTTTACTTTGATGTCATTCAAGTGTTAAAAGGGATACAAATTAATTGTTCAATCCCCTTTTACTCACCTATCAATTCACTATAATATTGTGATGCAGTTCAGTAGTAGTCTAAGCCAATGTAGTCTTTATTTTTTTTCTCCATTACCTATTTCTCTTACCACTTTTATCCTCATGTTATATACTGGCCCATTACTTTAAAGCCCTTGATTTTTTACAAAATCTGTTGATTGAGTCTTAATTAGTTATTAATTCATGTTTCGCATTTCTCTGATTCTTCTTTCTATAATTCTAATTTTATGAATATAAAATTTGCTGGATTTATTTTCTCTAGTAGTTACATACACTTTTCTGTCTGCTCTATCTCATAATAAAAAAAAAAACTTTTACTTTGTTTTCCACATGATCAATTGGTCTACAAACTCATCCCAATTTCATTATTAGTTATTTCAACAAATACACGATTACACACACAATTTCTAGAGATCTCTACTACTTTTGTGGATTCATGGCAATAATAGCATCTATTTAATGAGATCAATATTGTATCAGCTTTCCTTTAATATAATAATGGGGAATTTCCATTTTCCTCTACTCTTTGAAATTATGCTTTCTCCAGCTAAGTCAATCTGTTGGTCATTTTGAGTTTTTCCTTTTGTGAAATTAATGATATTTTGAGTGTTTTCTGTTAACATATAAAAGGCAAAGTAGAATGATTCACTCACATAATCAGTAAAAATTTTCTTAAAATTCAGAAGCCCCTTCTCCTGAATGTGTGGGCTTTCAGCATGCTCTTGTTATCTTGTCACTGTTTGTAGACTGGCAGAATTTGCTTTTGTGTTAGTGGATAGAGCATATGGCAAGGAGTCAGACTCCAGCTCATCATTTATATAGGGCCCTTACATTGTATGTGGAACATTCACTTTCTAGAAATATTTGTGTTTTGCTTTTCTATTTTAGAATTTTGTGTCCAGGATGGACATTTTTGCCAGTCTGATTTCCATCAGTGTAATAAAACACAACTTAAAAGAAAGATCTATTTCAGCTCATGAGTTCAGAGTTTTCAGTCTGTGATCAGCTGGCACCATAATTTCTGGGTCTGAGATGAGTCAAAACATCATAGTGGAAGTATGTGGTGGGAAACAGCTTTTCTTCTAATGGCAGCTAGGCAGTAGAATGAGAAAGGAATTGTTCAGAAACAAATTGGGACTTTCAAGGACATGCCACTGACCAACTTCCTCCAATGAGGTCTTACCTCCTAATGTTTCTAACCTTCCAACAGCCCACCAGCTGGAAACTAAAATTTTAATATGATTCTTCTCCATGAATTGCCAAAATCTTGTTCCAGCATTGTTCAAAAGTCCAAGTTCATGACCTGTGAGGGACATTATTACCCTAGGCACAAGTATGACTCCATATATGGTGCAACACTACATCGTGTACAGAGATATGAAAAGTTGTGCTGTGATTGTGTACAATGAATCAAAATGCATTCTGCTGTTATAAATATGTAATTTAAATTAAAAAAAAAAACAATAAATTTAAAAACAAGTCCAAGTTCAAAGTCTCCACTGAGACTTAAGGCAAATCTTAACTGTGAGCCCCTGTTTAAAAAAATAAATAAATAATTCCAACATAGAAGGATGAGACAGGTTAAACACTCCTATTCCAAAAAGAAGAAATAGGAAATCAGCAAGGAAAGATCAGAGTAAAGTGACATCAAAACCCAGCATGATGAACATTAAGTCTTATAGTTCCATGGCTAGTCTTTAAAGTATATGGTGGTAGGATGTGGGACTAAAAGATCTTGGGCAACCTTGTCTCTAGAGCTTTGTCAGTTGTAGCTTGCATGGCCCCTCTTTTGGGAAAGATCCGCTTGCTGCCTGCAACTTCTCTCAGTGGACATTACACATTTTTCATAACAATAACTTCCTTTGGACTCTTCAGCTTCAGCTGTACTCTCATAGCTTTACCTATTTTCCTCTCATGGAATTTAGAAAGGGACTCTGACCTTGCCAAATACTTTGGCCTCTGAGACGTTTCATTTAAGTGTGAGCATATGGCAGGCAGTGTGAGTAAGTATCTCTGTGATCACACAATTGTTGAATTTTGTATGATGTCATACCAGCACAACATGGACATGGTCAAATTCTGATGCAAACACAGCAGCAGCTGAGTGCCCTTTGACCATTGCTAGAGTAACCTCTGAGTTTCTGGAGAGGTGAGCAAGATGAAATGAATCCTGAGGAAACACCTTCTGTGATGGCCATGTGGGAGAGGGTGAGCAAAGTCCCTCTTCTCAAATGAAAATTTTATGCCTTGAAGCTTTTGAACCTATGAGGGCTGGCATCTGGCCAATTTGTGTGATGACCTGAAGGGCATTTTTACTATTGTCCTAGTGTAAAGTGTTTTTTTTTTTTGTTTGTTTTATTTTGTTTTGTTTTTATTTTTTGTTTTTTATTTTATTTTTATTTTTTTGGTCCTAATGTCTTCAGCAATCATACATGCTTGATTGCAATTTTAAACATGCTTCTTTTCTTGCCAAACTTTGTTTTTCAAATATTTCCACATTTCCTTATCCTGTTGATTTTTAATATATTGGGCTAAAAACAGTTGAGAAAACTCATGATACAGATTGAATGCTGTGCTCCCTTGAAATTTTTTCCACAAGTAAACAAGTCCTGCACCTTTAAATTCAGTCTCACACAAAGTCTCAGGACATGGATAATATGTAGACAAGTAGTTCTTTGCCAAAGTACATCACAAAAAGCTTTTATTATCATTCTAAATAGAGTTCTCATATCCATGTGAGACTTCATGCACAGTTTTTTCTCTCTGCATTCTAACCACCATTCTGAACTTGTGGTGTGAGCTCCATCAAACTCTGTTACAGAATTCTAGAGATTCTCTAGCTTGTATCTTCAAAAGATTCTAAACTTGGAATACAGACCAATTCCAAATGCTTCTGAAACACATTGTCAGGTATAGTCATGACAATGATTTCACTCTGGCTATCAATTTTCTGTGTTAATCATTTTTCCATCACTGTTAAAAAATACCCGAAATAAACAACTTAAAAGAGAAAAATCTTTATTGTTGTTCATATGTTATGTTGTAGATATTAGTTGTTCCCCAGAATCTCATGATGAGCCAATGCAAGAAAATTTAGAGGTAAAATGATTCAATTATGAGATCCTTAACCTATTCCATGCATTAATCCCCTGATAGGAATTAGCTGGGTGGTAACTATAGTCAGGTAGAGTGTGGCTGGAAGAGGGGGTTCACAGAGGCTGTCTCTTTGGGGTTTATATATTTTGTCAATTGTGAGGGCTCTCTCTTTCTCTCTCTTGCTCTCTCTCTCTCTCTCCCCTCCCCCACTTCTTCACTCTAAGCCCCTTTTCCCACCACACTCTTTTGTTTGTCATTACCTTATTCCCTCAGGAATCTGGCCACCTATGGACTACGACCTCTGAAACCATTTATCCCCAAACAAAATTTTTCTCCTCTAATTATTCTTATCAGGTCTTTTGGTTATAGCACTGAAAACACTGACTGAAACACACAGTTTCAGAGGTTTCAGTCCATGTCTGTTTGACTCTGTTGTTTCTGGGCCTGAAGTGAAGCAGTACATAATGGTGGATGGGCATGATAGAAGAAAGCTACTAACTTCATAGCAGTCAGGCAGCAGAGAAAGAAAGAGTAGGAACCTTGGGATAGTATGAATCTTTCAAAGGCATATGCCCTCATTGACCTTCTTCCTGTAACTAATACTTGTCTTCTAAACTTCCAACACCTCTCCAGATTACCAACAGCCAGGAATCAAACCTTCAACACAAAAGTTTCTGGGGTCCATTTCAGATCCAAACAATAGCAGACATCCAGAATACTTCCTTTTTGATTTCTCTCTGTAATTTAAGACAACAGGAATTGCATTTCTCCTCAAATTGGTCAAAGTTTTTATCAGAAAAATTAAAATAGAAAAGTTACAGTGGTGCATGTCTACAACTCCACTTACTTGGGAGGTTTCCAGAGAATGATTGGACGTTTTGAGTTTGGTCTCCACAACATGTCAAGATGCTGTAGCAAAACAGAATATAAACCTGATGGGGGTAGATTCAGTTTTAGCATGTCCCTGGTTCAATCTCTATTACCACAAAAAGAAAAAGAAAAGATTGATTTTATTCTGATATAAATGTTTTTCTAGCCAATATAATAAGTATTATTGCATGAGGGAAATGATTCTGAACAACTTTTATGTCTAACTGATGGAGAGTATGGATGATGTATTGCAATGTGTACATATGCTGATGTGGAGTTCATTCTCTCTATTTCTCTGTTCCCTACCACCACTTCTGCTGTTTTTTGGCAGCACCATAGAAGCACCTGCATGAAAGGTGACTATATAGGTACTTACAGCAGTGGAAGATGGTGCTAATCTGTGTGACTTCTCTCTTTACCCTGAGTTTCCTACTGAACATGTAGCCACCTCTATGACTCTATGGGCTACTGCTTTTGCCAGATTTCAGAGAAAGAACACATTCTTCATAACCAATTGTTTTTCTCTTATTTCACTGTGAAAAAACTGGTACTTACAGACTTTGCATTTCTGAACAAGAATACAATTTTGCATGATGGAATTTGCAGATTCTTGACCTAAGGTTGTTTGGTATGTTCACATAAAAATAATGATCCTCAGGTTACAATGCAGGTATTCTCTATAAAGTCTCTCTACTCATAGTTGCCCAATACCCTTCATATCAGCTTTTTCCAGAGAGTCAATCATTTTGTATATCCAGACATTCAAGTAGCATTTAAATGACTAACAGTAGTGATTACTTGGGAAAAAGAAACTTGATGACATGGAGAAAAACAGGAGCCAGCATCAATCTACTACTTAATCTAAGTCTCATATGTATGATATTTAAGCATCTAAAACAGCATTTTATCTGTGCTAAAGTCTTCTTCTTTTAGGTGTACAGAACTACTGTAAACAGTTTACTTCTGCATTTCCTTTTATAATTAAAAATAAACATAAAAAACAAACATGAAAGCAATTACATCGACATTTTAAATATTTACTTGAACATCCTGTCATGTTTACAATCCACATTCAACTTCTTAACTTACTTCTTCATTAAATTCATTTGTTCTCTTGGTAAGTGGAAAGTAGGAAGTCAAAATTACATGACTAATATGTATAAAGATCACTGTAATAGTTCTGTCTACTAACTTATCTCCAAGTATATATGTTTGTTGTTAGTTTACAAAAAAAAAAAACAGTCCCAGTAGCCTCACAAAATAATTAACTTTTATCAATCATAACTTTCTTAAGTTGTGACTCCAACTTTCAGGAAATATGTAGCAAATCAAGTTAATGTCAATTGGCAAATTCTTTAAAATGTAATAATTGTAGTAATGACTCCATAGCTTTCTTAACTAATGTGTTTTCAAATTCTAGGGTGAAAGTAACATTTTTGCCTCCTGGATATATGGATTTCTATGCCCAAAATGAAGCAGACAACAAATTGCTCCATAGAATATGCCTTGTAGTTGAGCAGTGAAGACACAATGTACCTCGTGTTGATACAGTTAGTCATTTCACTTTTCCTGTGGCACCTGGATCTTCATCTGTTTTATTCCATTTTTATTTTAGGGAACAAACTATAACCATGAGAACATTTGCAGTACTAGTTTCCACAGAGTTGTAGAATTTTAAAGCTGTAAGAAACCTCAGAGATTAGCTCACTTAGCACATTAGGAATTTCTGAGATTTTGGCAGGCATGAAATCAAGTCGCAACAAAAGAAAAATATGTGCCACACAAGATTTGCGTTTTTCCAAAAAAAAAAATGTGTTAGAATAGAACTTTTACTCCTAAATGTATACTCCTAACAAGGATGTTCATATGCTCCGGAGGCACTCTTTTGTTACTGAGGTTTAAGCTATTGCTCCTGATAGAACAACATTCATTGCTATAACAGCCCTCCCACAACCTTTCTGAAAACAATCCACTGAAACTTAATGTTGGGTACTTTCCAGTGGGAGCATAAATTTAGAGCTAACTCTGTGTTGGCAGAGAGGTACTTTCTTCAATAGCAATGGTAGCTACAGCTGTGTTTAAAATGGAAATTTTGAAACGGCAGCTTAGGTATTCAATTTAGGTAGACATTTACAGAAACGTAATTTGGAATAATATATTTTTAAATACCTTAGTCTCTAGAAATAATATCAATCAGGCCATTGCAACCATGGTACCACAGTGCTGAGGAGATATTAGGAGTTAACAGTTAGTTATAAGAAAAGCAAATGGGGTAGATCAGATAAGCAGTTTATAAGGGGACTGAAAGAGAGTAGACTCATTTCCTTGTCACTTAACTAATTCTGCCAAATGCAGCTGAGGACAGTTTCTTAGCATCAAACCAAATGAATTTTATGGCTAACCTTCTTTTTCCAAACTGTAAATGACAATTTCTTTCTTTCTTTTTTTTTTTTTTTTTTTTTTTTTTTGCTTAGACTTATTTTTTAAGTGCTAGGTTATTTGCAGTATAGTACAATATACTCCTCAGAATTTAAGGCTGATGAAGGACGTAAAAGAAAAAAAAATATTTCTTTCATGAGAAACAGCTAAAAATTTTAGAATGATAAAGGAAACCTACACTTGGACCTTGAATATGTCTCTGAGCAGTCCCTGAGGTCTCTTTATTGCAGGAATTTAATGACCTGGAATTCCTTTTTTTTTACTTTAAAAATTCTTCCAGCATGCTTAGAAATACACTCAGCTTGTTACTCATATACATGATATTATAATGCAGTAATGACCATACCCATGGGGAAGTTTTCAATATGCTGTGGGCAGCAGACAGTTAGCTCTTGCTTATGTAGTATCTCAGTTATAGCTGCAACAACAAATTACTATAGACTGAGTGGATTAAGTAACAAACATTTATTTCTCATAGTTCTTGAGACTGGAAGTCTGAGATCAGGATGCCAGCATGGTCCAGGTCTGGTGAGGGCTCTCTTCCAGGATGCAGATAGCCATAATCTACTTTTAGCCTCACATGGTAGAAGAAGGCAAGAGAGATCCTGGGGTCTTTTTTTTTTTTTTAATAAAGTCATTCCATTCCTTAGCCTACTCACCTCCCAAGGCATCGCCTCCTAATATACTCATGTTATGTATTAAATATCAACAATTTTGGGGAAGAAATAAAAATCCAATCCATATATGGGTTAATTTACATTCTTTGATTATTCTTTGGTAAATAACAGTTAGCTCTCCTGTATGATTAATAATTGGTGAATATCAAGCTGAATTTTTAAGACTTCATTAGTGATATAGGTAGTTGGAAATCACATGAAGCACAGTTTTAGGATGTTTCTTGCCAAGGAACTTGAAATAATTTCAAATAACAAGCAGATGAAATAGAAACATGCACACAGCTGAGCATGCAATACAAAAAATCTTATGACCAAACCAACATTGATTTTACACACCTTCAAGAAAGAGTTAATGGTGATATATTGAATTTCATTCTCATTCATTTTAATTGGTCATCCGAATCAATGAATAAACAAAAATGTAAGTGATGATTCATGGTTGGATACATATTATCATATATTCACTTTATTTTGGTACTCATTGCTAATACTTTCTGCTATTGCAATTCATAGATTTCAGGTGGCTTGTATAACAAAGTTTGGATGGTGATCATTTGTTAGAGGACATTCATGACGCAAAGCAAATCTGGACTATCAAAACTGTGCTCACTCATAAAAAACAACCTCATACACTTTGATTACTGCCATAAATCTTAGTCTATATTTACATGATATACTTTAGAGTTAATAAGTACTCCAAGATAAAAATCTTGATTTTTTTCATTAGTCTTTTTTTTTTTCTGAAGCAGATATTTTAGTGTAGGTTGTCCCATATGATAACCATTAGCTATATGTGTGCTGACTTAATATTATTTTACATTATATTTAATTAAATAAAATAAAAGCTATATTTCTATGTGACACTATCAATTTTTCAAGAATTCAAAAGCCATATGGCATCCTGTGACTATTATTTTGAACAGCACAAAATGTTTTCATTCATTGAAGAAAATCTGTATTGGCAGAAGTGATCTGGTGAAAATTTTCTACCATTCCTTGTCAATAGTCATTGATCAACACATGCACACTGAAATTTAATTTTGTGTGTTATTAATAAAAATCCTAATTAAAAAGTTTTCTCAGTTTATATCAACTCCCTATATTCTTGGTTATCTCTATTAACAGCACCCCTTCTACAATTCCTTATAGTGTAAACAACTGCATGGATAACAACTTTTAATGCAAATCTTTCCTAATATTCTTAGCCTCTTAATTTTTATGGAACAAATATAAAACCTGGGGTAATAACTGATTTTAGTGTAGTTAACTTAATTCAAGCCAGATAAAGAACCATTACTTCTTCAACTAAGTTATACAATGATTTGAAATAATATTTTCCTTTCAATTTCCAAGGAAAGATAAATAAAAAAATGTTCAGGTAAATTGAATGTTTTTGTTTATTTGCTTCCTATCCTGATTTTCTCTTCATATATTTTCACTCCAATGTGCTTTATTTTTAATCAAGGATAAGAGGATAGAAGTAAAACACATGGTGCTATATTTGGTTCTTTAAAAAAAAAATTAGTTGTTCATGAACACAATATCTTTATTTTACCAATTTATTTTTATGTGGTGCTGAGGATCAAACCCAGTGCCTCACATGTGTGATACAAATGCTCCACCACTGAGCTACAACCCAGGATAAATTTGGTCCTTTACACTATTGTATTTGAATTTTAAACTATTTGCATTTGGAGGAATCTGGCTCTAATTTTTGCTAGCACATCAAGATCCATAGAAGTATCCAAGTTAGATTTTTTTACAAATAGATATTTATTGAAGGATTACTATAAGCCAGTCACTCTTCTAAACAAAAACAAAAACAAACAACAACAAAAAAAACACTGGCAGCAGAGAAAGAAGTAATTTAGCTATTTTGAGAAGGGACATTCAAAGCAGTAGGAATTCATCATGACACTGTGAGAAGAAGCCAATAAAGACATTTGAAAGAAAATGAAGCCAGTCTTAAGTACCACAGCAGAGTAAGCAGATACATAATATAAAAAGGATGATAACAGTAGAAAATAATAGGGACTTAATTCATGTAGAGAAGAGTGCCAGCGGTTGTCACTAAAAGTTTACCAGGAGAGGAATGGTAAGAGTTCATTTACTTTATAAATGGATGAATCTGATGCTTTGTTGGCAATAGACTCTGTCCTGGGAAAGGACAGAAATAGGACTACAATAGAGGACTAATATTTATCCAAAAAAGGTTAATTAGCACCTGTCTAGGGAATTGTTGATTCAGATCATGAGAAGAGAACATATTCTGGATATACTTTTAAAAGGGATCCCTTAGAATTTTCTCATGACTAAGAAGTGCAAAGTGAGAGAGCACAAAGAGAAAAATGCATCTCTTTTTTACTCCTGGGAGCAGCTTGTTAATGGATCAGTCATTAAGGGAGATGGAAAAGGGCGATCTCCATCTTCATCAATAAGTGAAACAAAGAAGGATGGAGAGGTAAATTTGTTAATTTTCTAATAATGATTCTTAATACTGTAAGATTAGATGAAATTATCAATGGGAAGTGTAGGGAGAAAATTTCCCCCAGATTAAACCTGAGACACTCTTGTATAATGAGGACCAAAATAGAAGGAAGAACCAGCAAAGAGACTGAGAATACACAATGGAGGGAATTCAATGAAAACAGGTAAAACTGGAGCAGATATTTGAAGGAACAGAGAGAATAGTCTCCTTCACCAAAGGAGCTCTACATGCCAAGCAAGATGAATACTGGATTTATCAACTAATAGGGAAAATTTTGATAAAGATATGAGTACAGAAGACTGATAAAAGAACACATAAGGGAGAATAGAAATGGAGTGTTTGCAGAGAGTGTGAGTAAATTCTGTTGAAGATTTTTGCCATATAGAGGAGAAAATAAATTTTTAGAAGGATAAATGGAATAGAAGGCATAGAATCATGTAAGGATTCTCTAGGGATTGAGAAGTGAACTATGGAAGAAAAGTTCATAGATAAGAAAAACCAGAATTCATCCATGCAGAAAGTTAAAAAGATCATATTGTATATAAAACAACATGTACCCATTTGATAGAAATATCTAGAAGTTCTTTTTTGGGTGCTTCTCAGTCTTTGAAGTCATATCTAAAATTAGATCATTTGATAATATCCAATAGTTATTATACAAATGAGAAGCAACAAATATGCAAAGAAATTGTTTTCTAGAAAATACAACATGTAAATCATTAGGTAATATTAGGAGTGATGTGAAACTGATGGCCATAACAAAATTGAATTCTACTAATCAATGATTTTTTTCCCTCCTTCCTTTCATTGGCAGATAGGAATAAAGGCTTAGAAGAGGTAAATAATTAGATTAAATCATGGTTTGTTTGGATTATTTTAAAGATTTTTCTTAAAAAGTGAGAGAGGAAAAAATATTTGAAGGTTCATTTAAAAGTGACTATAAAATTTAAATAAGGAAGACAGAATATGTGAGAGTGGTTGGAGAACAATGGAGAACAAAAGATTTTTTTCCCCCCGAGTAATTTTATTAATTAGTCCTAAGAACAAATGCTGGAGAAAAGTGATAGTAAACTGAAAGCTAATGTCTGTGTATACTGAAGGGTTTGACTGCAGATGCCTACATCATGGAGGGCTACTAGACATGACAGACTGGTGACATCAGACTCAGAAATTAGGACTCTTTAACAAAGAAGTGGGCATAACACTGAGAAAGAAATAGACACCTATATTTTAAACTGTGTGGTTGCCGGTGTGGATTTCCATATGATATTTTAAAATTATAAAACATGGAATTTAGCAAAATGTAAGAATGAATGCTTTCCTATTTCTAATTTTCTTATCTTTTTGTCTTAACTGCTTTCATCTCTTAGACCTCATTCTTCCTGCAGAGTGAAATTGTCTGAGACTAGTATGAGTGCTACGATTGCATACTTGATAGGCTGACCTTGGTCTCAGGCTACTTTTTGAACTGCCTGTGTTGTTTCTCTGCTGCCCTTCTACCCCCTATGCAGAAGTTAAAGGCACATTTGATCGGTCTCAATATGCATGTCTTTTGTACAGCTTCATGGTGTGAAAGTCCATTGCTCTTAATAGTTTTACTTCCCAGGGTAGTTCTACTTTTTCTCCTTCAAACACATTAACCTCCTAATCTTGTGAACATAGAGAGGAAAAGATAATATACCAGCTATAAATATATTCAGTAAAGTCAGGCTGCTTATTTTCAGACTGAACATGCTGTTCTATTTCTACTACCTCTATTAGGAAGAAAAAATGTGATGTAGGTCACTCTTCATTCACAAATGAATTGAAAGGATTAGAAATATTTCAAAGAAAACCTTAGGGGGCTATTTTTAAAACCCAACCTAAAATAATCCAAATGGATTTGAGATCTTTTTAAACAGTTGAGCTTGTGTATTAAAAATAAACCAAATGATATAGTTCATCTCAACTAAAATCCACTAAGGAATGTTTTTAATTTGATTAAGATACATCATAATAGTTAAGGATTGAGTCACTAGGGTGAGAGATGATAAAGCTTATGAAATTACATTAATGATTTTTGTAGTATAACATTTGATTTTCAGCAAACTTTGTACTGGAAATAAATATTGAACCACTTTGTAAATGTTTCAATTGCCCTAGGTTTAGAGTAAATAACTTTGCTTGTGCTCTGTCCAGCCTGCTCCATAGTAACAAATTTTATAGGAGCACAAACCAACAACCTCCTGGCTCAGATTTGTTCTATATTGATATTACCATGCTAGGATACAAGATACCAAGAAAAACACTGAGGACACATCCACCACCACATTTATACCTAAGCTGCACCTTCCATAGGCTGCTTTCAGCCAAAGATTGAGCATAGCAAGGGTGCCAAGGATGCCATCCCTGTAAGATGTGGAACTCTTCTGATAGATAACATTAGCTCAAAGAGTTATCATTAGCCCGACCATATCTTCCTTCAGAATGCATTACAATAAAAAACTCTGCTCTTCCTCCTTTTCAGAAGACAGTCCTGCATTCTGGTCATATGGTTCTCCTACCTCATCTGTCCCCAGTAAATCACCTGACCTTTTACTTCCATCTCAGTAGCTACCTCACAGATGACCTGAAATAATCCAAAAGATTCCTGAAACATTCCAGGAACACAGAGACTAAGAAGAAAATTTAGTGCTGTCTCACTCACCAACAAGCAATTGAACATACCACTTCCCTGAATGGTATCTGGGACACAAGCAATCTCTAGGACAATGTGGTCAATCCATTGCTAAATGTTTAAAGATTTATGACCTTGTGAAATGTCTATATGGAAAGAAGCAATACTTCATATAAATTATCCAGGCATAGGAAGCACAGAAAGAATGATGCTGACAAAGACAGGGGTAGTAGTTGGTTACAGCTAAGTTGACTTACCAAGAGAAAATAAGAGTTTAGAAATGGTGGTGAAGCTGAAAGTGTCTAAGCATGAAAGCCTGAAATTGAGAGCTAAGTGGCTTCAATTTCCTGTAGTAGCAGAGTAGGCATATCTGAATTTTTATCTGAGTAAAGTAAATGTTGGTCTTTCAAGGCACAGAGTTTCAGAGGTGTTTGAATGCTTAGAAAATGCAGATTAGTTATGGTTTGAATCTCAGCACCACATACAAATAAATTAAAAAAAAATTCATCATCAACTAATAAGAATATTTAAAAAAGAAAAATAAAGCAATATCAGTACTGCACTTTGACTATGAAATACTAAAATTCCAGGTATGATATAAACCTTCAGTGAATATAAAGAAAACTGACATCCAAGCACCCAAAAACCATGCTCAATTCATCCTCCTAAAAAATGCAAAGAATGCAACCTTATTAAATAAGTCACTATGATTTATTCCTTTCTTCTATCTTATGTGAATTTTTCGTTCTCAGGACACAAAAAGACATACTCTGTTTCCACACAATTTAACTCTATTATTCACTAATGTATATAGGACATGTGTTTTCCTCTAAAGCCACTTTAATCCTGTAGGGTCAGATGACATGTCTGAACACACTCAGTGTATACAACTTCCTTCAATTCCAAATACCTAACATTGTGATGTCTCAAAAGAGCCTCATTTCATATGTACTGAAACACAAAACTTTCTCAAAGATGTAAGACAAATATTTTTCCTTTATATGATATGTTAAAAGCTTTTCAAAATATATTACTCAAAAAGGTTATGCATCTATATCTTAATGTAACAGGTAGTAGCTATTTCTTATAATATCATCTTATAATGAAATCCCCAATTTAATTTTCCTTTAATTCCATTTTGCCAGTGGGATATACTTACCCTTACTGTCCTCATCATTATATAAATGTATTAGGAAGAGACTACTGTAGAATAAACTCCCTAAAACTCTACAGCACATAAAACATTTTGTTTTCAATTTCAGACTGGATTTCTCTGACCTGGCTGGGATGGTTCTGTTATGGGTTACCTCTGATTAGTGGGCTACTATATGTTGAGGGCCACAGCCGAGTCGGGGTGACACATGGCATTTTTGCCAGAAGTAGTGGTTGAGGGGTGACGCCAGCAAGTTCTCGTGGAGTTCCAGTTGAGTTCCAGTTGAGCTCTCCTGGGGATTCCCAGAGAGTTCCCATTGGTTGGGGAAGTGCTGGAGTAGCGATATTTCTGGCTGCTGGTTCCTGGATGAGCAGCATGGCATTCGGAGGAGTTCCCGGGAGCATGTGTGGAGCATTCTGGTGGAGTTCAGAAATAAAGTTTGTTCCTGCTTCAGTGGCTCGTGATTTGTGCCCAGCCAGACTGTGGCAACTATAAAAGAAAAATTGCATCAGACCAATTTGAGAGGCAAGGAACATGTTCTTCAAGACTACTGCAATAGTGAAATTCAACTTCTAATACAGAGGGGACACTGGAAATCAGGAGCCAAAAGTTAGGTAAGTCAGTATTTGAGGGAAATGACTAGTGAAATTTTGTTAGGCGCCATAGTAATGGAGCAGACAAACTTTAATATCATGGATTGAAAATGAGTTTGAGTGGATATCAAAGGTGAGGGCATCTTTAATCACCTGACTATACATGATTCTTTGTTAAACTGGGTTATAAGTTCAAGGTTGGAGTAAAGAGGAGGGCTAAGCAAAAACAGGGCTTCATGGAGCCCAGTCAAAGTTTCATTAAGGAAGGAATCCTTGCCCGGGATCAATAGGAGCACTGATCACTCCTCAGAGTGTATGTATCACCGCCTGGCAGTAGAAACACAAAAGAGCAAACTCCACTGTGCAAGCACATTACATTAATCCATTAATTCAGTTTTAGTTCTTAGGTTATAAGAACTAAGACTGAATTAGTGGATTAATCCATTTTATAAGTTAATAATTTGAATTGATTAGTAAGTGGTAATTGTAGACAGGTAGGCTGTATCTGAAGGAGCTGGTCAATTTGGGTATGCCTTGAACATTATTATACGTTATGTCCATGGCCCCTTCTGCTCTCTCTTTCTTCTCTTTGGCTATGATGAGAACAGTTTTCCTCTACCATACCCTTTGGTCATAAAGCTACACCTCACTTTGAACTCAGAGCAATGAAGTTGACTGAGCATGGAATAGAACTCTGAAATTGTGAACCCACCCACCCCGCCATAAAAGTTTTTATCCTTCAAGTCATTCTTATATTGTGTTTTAGTTACAGGAATGGAAATCTGTATTAACACAGAAATAGCTACCTTGAAGTGCAGTCATTTTCACTAATATGACTTTGTGGTTCAGAAGCCTTTGGAACTGGTTTGTAGAAAGAGTTTGGAAAGTTTTGGAAATGCAGGCTAGGCAATCCCTAGAATGTTATGAGCTGAGCATAATGGGCAATTCTGTGGAACTTAGAAGACCAAGATGCTCATAGGAATACAAACTGTAAAGATTGTGCTAATAATGTTTCAAGAGACCCTGACTCTGTTGGAATTTAAATAGAATTCATTTATATTTCATCTGAAAAAAAAGTCTGCATTTTACCAATTTTCTGAGTTTTTCTGTGAGGATAAATTTAAAGGTGATGAGCTAATTCATCTGGCTGAGGAAAATTCATGGTAGTATAGCATTAAAATGATAGCGTGGGCATTTATGACAGGTTTTGGCCAGGTTTACTATGAAAATTTGGAGAAAAGGCAGTGAACAAAAACTTGAAAAACTTGTAGTTTGTCCAGAGAAGAAGCACATGTAAAAATAAGGGCGCAGAAAATTATTGCTGTTGAAGAGATTACTGCCAATAAACAGAAATTAAATACTTAGCACAGAGATAGTTTAAAGATGTTTTCTCAGGAATCAACAAAACCACAACTATCACAGACTCAGGTGGGCAAAATGAAGACTCATTCCAGGATTAAGTGAGAAACTTGCTTGAACAAGGGTGCCTAGAAAGCTATTTTCCAGGATACCTTTCACCATTTTCAGCCCTCTAGGTACTAAGAAGCTACTGCAGTTCTGGCCCAAAGTTGTCCACTGACTGCTCAAGTTGATGGTAGACCTCAGCACCATCCATATTGGTATTGCAGCAGTGCAGGGTGGTAGAGTTAGGAAATCCCAAACATTTCCTGTAAGATTTCAAAGGAAAGTAGTGGGGGAGGAGGGGAAGCAAAAGAAACCTGCAGATAGACTATAAAAGGAATATGTGTGAAGCTGTGAAGGTGAAGCTGAAGCTGTATTGAAGACCCTGGGAATTCATAAATGTCAATAACATGGAGGATCTTCCCAGAAAACCAACTGAATGTGAGGAGCGCCAGTCTAAGTGAAAGGACACATAGGCTACAGCCAGGAAGACCATAGGGCCAGGGCTGCAGAAGTCCTTTAGATATTTTCCCACAGTATGCCCCTGGTGTCAGAAGTGGAACTACAGAGCTTCTTTGCCTAGCTGGATTTTGATCTTTGGTTCTATTTTTTTTCTTTTCCCACACTTCTGTCTTTATAAATGAAGCATTTATTATTTGCATATATTTAATACACACACACAATAAGTGTGTGTGTACAATTGTTGTGTGTGTATATATATGATATATATATAGAGAGAGAGAGATAGATAGATAGATAGATAGATAGATAGATAGATAAAGTTGATTTTGATTGTAACAGCGGCTCACAGCCAAAATTTGCTTTGAGTCTGACACATGACTTTGGACTGGAACATTTGGGCAGTAGTGATGGGATTGTTGAGATTATAGTCCTCTTGTAGATAGATTAAATACCGTTTGCATTATGAGATAAACATGAGCTTTTACGGGCCAAGGACAGAATATTATGGTTTGGATATGAAGATTTCCCCAAAATCTCCTGTTAGTGCATAAATATTCATATGTAAAATGATCAGATTATGAGAGCTAACCATTTAATCTGATCATAAATAATAATTTGAGTGGATTACTAAGTGATAATTATATAGGTACTGTAAGCATGACAGGAGGAGATAGGTCACACCAGGAAAGCCTTGGGAATTTTATACTTCGTTCCTGGCTCTTCATGTTGTCTGTTTCTTTGTTAACAAGAGGTGAGCAACTTTCCTTCATCATTCCCTTCTGCCATGATGCTTCACCTCACCTAAAGCTCAGATAAATGGAGTCAGCAAACCATGGACTGAGTTTTTGAAACTCTGAGCTCAAGGTTGTTATTTTGCTAACAGCGATAAAAAGCTAACGCAGTAGCATGCCATTAATTAGTTGATCACAAGGACAAGGCACAAATTGAGTGTGGAAGTAAGCACTATATCTGTACGAGATGAAAGAAAAAAAATATATTTATTTTTAATTATAGACCACATCAACACTGGATACACTTCTGGACTCTGTATCAAAAGGATATCCAACTATAGAAAAGGTGAACACTCACATTCAAAACCAACTAATAATAATCTTTTCTCCTTTATTCCTCTTCTGTCTCATAGAAGCAATTTCCTTGATAATTTGCTTTCCAGTTTGGGAGTTTTTTCCTTGCATTTTAGGTTTGACTGAGTTTGAAGAACTGAATTTCAATGTTGCTTCTTAACCAAATCGCAAAGTTTTTTATTTGTTTATGTTTAAATGTCTTCCATAGAAAAATCATCTCAGAGACTTATTTTTAAAAATAAAAGTAGAAAACAATATACCCAGATATAATACCGATGCAAATATTATAATTTGGGTGACCTACATAAGAAATATATTGCAAAACTCTTAATATAAACAGAACAAGTAAATGTTCTTATAGAATAAGAAGAAAAACAATGAATACTTTTTTTTTTCTTTTAGCACCAGAGATGGAACCCAGGGGTGCTTAAACACTGAACCATATCTGCAGCCTATTTTTGTATTCTAGTTAGAGACAGTGTTTCACTGAGTTGCTTCAAGCCTCACTATGTTGCTGAGGCTGGCTTTAAATTCATGATCCTCCTTCCTCAATCTCCTGAGCCAATGGGATTATAGGCATATGCTGCTGACCACTAAAAATAAATAACTATTTTAAAGTTGGAAAACTAAAGAAAAATTATGAAATAGTGTATTATCTGCCTATCACATTCCTCTATAATATTTTCTCTTAAAAAGTTTGCATAATTTTCAATCACTTCTTCACACAATCTTGTCATATAATTATGTATAAAATAATAGAAATATTATAATTCCCTCCTGTTGTATATCTATGGCTTAGAATATTACCTTGACCTTCACAATTTATTAGTATTGCCTTTATGTAAGATTTGGTAATTTTTGTCAAAATTGGAAAAATTCAAGACATATGTTTTATGTATGAGCTCTGAAATGTGGGCTTTATTGAATTATATTTGACAGGAAAGAGTATTGGCCCTACTTACAACTCTCCCCCTATTCTCATGTATATGCCTAAAGACTGGACAGATGTTCTGTAGTCTAGTTTTGTTTTCATGGATTTGACTTCTAGCTCTGCTATTTCTGTCATGATCTTGGATAAATCAACATAGCATTTTTTTAGAATATTTATTTGGTTTGTTTTTATTATGGGTGCTTAGCAATAACTTTAATATTTAAGCACCAATGAAGGAAACAGGCTTCTGATTAAAAAAAAAAACTCTCCCCATAAAACCTAGAAATGGACTATTTTACCCAAATTTATAAATCATGCATTGGTAAGCTGAAATACTTTCAGTGTTTTGCTCCAAGCTGAATAGCCAGTGTGATGATATTGGAAGGTGGAAAGTTTAAGAGGTGATTAGACTTTTAAAGCTCCACATTCATAGGTGGGTTCAAAAACTTAATAAAATGGGTTTAGGGATGGGGTTTACTTTGCATTCTGTCATGTGATGACACATAAAGAAGTTTTTCTCCAGATGCCAGTTCCATGATCTTGTGCTTCCCAGCTTCCATAACTATGAGCCAATTAATTATTTTCTTTATCAATTACTAACTCTCCTGTATTTCGTTATAGCAGCACCAACAGACTAAGACAAAGTCATAACAGTGACTCTGAGGAAGAAGATATTATGAATAAGATCATAATTGAGAAGCAGCTCACTAAATTAACAGAAATGTAATTGCCCTTGATCCCAATTGGTTATGCATGTTATCTTTTGAAACAAATGAACCAGCTGAAAAGGGAGATGTGGGAGTCACTGACCTTTCAGAAACACATGGGCATTATCACACAAAGAAATAGCTACAGCCTTAAGTGTGAGAGTTACCAATGTAAGACTGGGAAACACAAAGATTCTCTCTGGTGGGCATTGGAAACACACTTACCCCAGGAAGGCAAAAGGGAAATAGGTGTCAGAGTGTTTAAGTTTGGCACAATGACAAAATTCTGGAGATGGGTGGTACAACAATATGAATGTACTACTTAACACTGCAGGACTGTAAACTTAAGAATGTTTAAGATCATAAATTGTATGCTTTTCCAGAAAGAATTTTTATTTATATATATATATATATATATATATATATATATAAATAAATTTTATTTATATATATATATATATTTAACCTATATATGTGTGTATGTGTGTGTATATATATATATATATATATATATATATATATATATATATATATTTAACCTATATATGTGTGTATGTGTGTGTGTATATATATATATATATATATATATATATATATATATATATATATATATATATGTTTGAAATACTGAATGTGTTTTTAGTCTTACTATAGAGAAGTGTGTTTCCCTACTTCATAGGAAATCTACTGTAGCCCTCAGTGGCAGGTCAAAGAATGTGCCTGTTTAGTAGAGAAATTTAATAAATTAAAAGAAAAGAGTTCCAAGCTATCAAGAACACTTTTGTGCTCTATACTCAATAGGAGCAATAATTCTTGCAAATTATATAAAATTGTGTACTTGATTTAGTGGTGAATTTAAAGAGAAGGAACAAATAATGCCTCAAGATCTTAGTATATTCATAAAGAACAACCTGGAAGTTAAGTGCTCATTTTGCCAGAAAACAAAGTTTTAAATATGCAATCACATAGTATTTGCACATTTGAAAACAAAACTAAATATGCATTCATTATTATCATTTGACTCTGCTCTAATTTGACATTTTCTTTGGTTTTATGCTTCAAAATGTTTCTAGATTAGTGAATGACTTGGTGTTATCAGGTTAGTGTCTCTTTAGAAAGGCTTTGTCAATGGAGACCTGTTCACTCCATCCTCCTGGACACAGCCCAAGGTTTAATTGCAACAAGAGATGCCCAGATAACCACATTTTATCCAAAGGCATTAGTGTACATATGTAGTCCATCTACATGCCTGCATGAATGACAAACTCTAGGCATTTTCTAACATACTCTTATCCATCTTCTTGATAGATTCTGTGTTGCCTATTGGGAGACACATGCTGAAAATAGCAAATAAATATATAATCTGTTAGTGTGCTTGAAACTTTATATCTTTGAGATTCTGTTCAAAGCATCTTAACTTACTTTAAATAATTCCAGGTTGAAATAAACAAGGAAAATGAAGAAATGCCACAAAGAACCAAGGATTCAAGTATAATACCCCAATTTCAAAATGTTATTTCTCTTCAATGGGAACAGGTCTATAAAATATGTTATAGGTGTTTGGTAGATTATCAGGTCTAAAGGCTACAGAGTCATAATGACATATTGGGATCAGGAATGATATCCTATATAAATCAGGAAGGAGACAGTAGTTCAAAAATCTGCATACTAGTTAGACATGGTGGTGTACACTCGTGATCCCAGGGAATCAGGAATCTGAGGTAGGAGGATCATAAATTCAAACTGAGATGAGCCTCAGCAGCTTAGCAAGATTATAAGCAATTTATCAAGATTCTGCCTCAAAATAAAAAAAAATAAAAAGGGCTGGGGTTGACCTCAAAATGGCAATAGCACAGACACCTGGCCTAAAAAATAAACATCCTTGCCTGAATATTGGTCTGTGTTGTGTGTGTGTGTGTGTGTGTGTGTGTGTGAGAGAGAGAGAGAGAGAGAGAGAGAGAGAGAGAGAGAGAGAGAGAAAGGTGGGTGGGGGAAGGGGGGTGCAGGGAGAATGAGAGAGAGTCTCAGGTCCTCAAAAAGAAGGCAGTGAGACAGGGATTTGCCAGCTATGCTCAAAGTTAACACCTATTGGAAAGCAAATAAGTTAGAATTGTGCAGAGACAACAGTTTAATTGCAATGCAGTTTCACCAGTGTCTCAGTTCAGCACATGAAGAGTTTGGGAGCTGATTTTTTTTTTAAGGAATAAACCAATGGAGGCAAGTAAGTCAGACATTTGTATTTCTGTCTCAGCCAGTTACTCAACGTAAACTTCCTATTGTGCATGCAGATCAACTCTGCTAAGAGTATTTCTCAGAGGAAGGACCTAACTGAAAACTATCACCTGACAACATTCCTATCAACTATATTATATAATATATAATATATATAATATATAATTATATAATATATAATTATAACTATTACAACTTAGTTGTAACTTCAGCATTTATTTCAGGAAAGGCTTCAGCCAGAGAAAATAGAAACTCATCCACAAGCAGCATGAATGGGTTTTTTAAACAATTTCCAAGAGGAAAAGCAAATGGTGAACAAAGCAAAATGAGAATGGCTATAAGATTGGATCTATTCCTTAAGACAATCCCCCCTGATCAGTCAAATAATATTTCAGAGCATATATTCAAGATATGCAATGAGAATTTTAATAATGTTATTATAATTTTATAACTTTAATTAATATTTTGTATGTGGTGCTGAGAATAGAACCCTGTGCCTCATACATGCTAGGCAAACACTCTACCACCAAGCTACAACCCCAGTCTCTCAAGGAGAAATTATTGACTAAAAACAGTTTAATCTATGTGAAGAAACTATGTTCACCTCAGCATCCTTAGGATTTATCACTATTTCCTACATAGAGTGGGCCTTTAAAATATTTATTGCATACAAGATTGACATGATAAAGAATCAGATATTCATAACTGTGTTTTTATTTTGTGCAGTGAATTTGACTGATATGAGAACACACTTGTTTTTACTGAAGTAAGTAGATTTTCTGGTAGAGACAAAATAGGGCAATGGATATGATTTAATCTTGCACATATGATGCATGTCTATTTCAACAGAGAATTTACACTCAGCCAATAATAATTTTCCTTCTTCCAAAGTTTCCATGTCCTCTCCTCTCTAGACTTGGTCTATCCATGGTCAACTGATTCTCACTCACTTCCATATGTTGTCACAAAAGTTCTTTTGTTGGTGTTATCTGCATTATTAGTGTGTTGGTCTTGATGGAAATATGAGACCATTTGAGTTTGTGATGCTTTCCTTGACTTCGACAGGTAAGAGCCTCAGCCTAGGAACCTGCCGCAGTCTCTAACTGGGCACAAATCACGAGTCTCCACACAGCTTGTAGATTCAAACAGCAATTCTTTATTCCCGAACTCACACCGGCCGTCTACAAACACGTTCTGGGGGAATCCACGTTCTCTGCCCAAATCCACTCTCTGCCCAAATCCACTACTCCTGGGCTTTTGTCTCCCAAAATATACTGTCTGACCCTAAGAACTCAAGAGCAACTCAGCAGCAGGATAAGCCCTATTCTAAAGGGGGAACACCCTAATCTCCTATTATGCTAAACCGCCCTATTCTAAAGGGGGAACACCCTAATCTCCTATTATGCTAAACCGCCCTATTCTAAAGGGGGAACACCCTAAACACGGATCCACCCTGGTCCTTAAGCAAGGTCACCTTACATGCAATGTCCTGCAAAATGTCCTATTTCCATGAGTCCTTCCACTAAAGAAACATGGGGGTACGCTGGCAAGGAAATTGTCATACCTACTTGGCTGATGGCTCCCAGCAGGAACCTTCTTTTTCTCCAATTCAGCTAAAGTCCTCTGTTAATTTCTCCATTGCTGCCCTGTTCCTCACTGTCTATTCTACAGGAGAATGGAATAAACTCCATAACACCTGCCTAGATATCACAACCATCTTAGCTGATCGCTCACTGAGTGCTTGTTTTAGGTACAACAAAATGATAGAGTCCTGACTTTTCTGGTACCTGTCCATTATTTCAATCTCCAAATAATCTGAATATTCATTAGCCATCTTGCTTGTCCCTCACACCCACATGCCTGGTGTACTGTTATGTAAATATATCACCAGGATAGTTGAACAAATGACAACTCTGCCTATACAGAGACAGGCACAGAGTATTAAATTCCTTCATATAGTCAGCATTCATGCCTTTTATGTATTTCATTCAAATTTGATAGGAAACTAAGATCATTAAGGTATATTGGCTTTAATGAACCCATATTTACCCTGGAAATAATTATCATGTTAATTGTCATAGGTTATATTTAATTTGCAACTTTTAAGTTTTCCTAGCCCAAAATGTATAACATTAGGTTCATACTGGAATGTATACCCATGTAAAATTTAAGTATAAGCCATGATGTACAAAACAACATATGTTTCAAATGAAGCTTATGTTTTACTGTTACTTCCAATATTCTCATTTCTATCTCAAAATTATACTAATTAATTTTAAGTGTATTCATGTGTATATATTCTAATCATTTTTTTCTGTTAAGGAAATTAACAATATGTATACTTTCGAGATTGCTTTTGTTGATGTCTGTTTCTATTTCAAGGATTTTTAAAAATTTATTATAGATCCATTAATTGTTGGCAATCTCTAACATACACACACAAACATACAAATATATTTTTCTATGTGAGGCTGGTTAAGTAAAATGAAATAAAATAGATTCAATATTTTTCATTCAGCTGTAGGAAAGCACTCTACCACTGTTACATTTACAAAAATTCTAATTAATACATATTGATCCAAAAAGTCAATATCACTTAAAATATTTAAAAGCAATTTTCTAGAAATCACATTATTTGGTACATTCCATCAGTAAACTCTTGCTATATTGTGTCATTCCAATAGGAAGTAGTGGCATTTCAGTGGCTTACATTTCCCTCTTTTTCTTGGCTCTAAGTTTTATACAACCATGTTAGTATTTAAAAACAAACAAAAATTGGATAGAATAAACAAAGTTTATATATGTCTTAGAATATTCATACAAATGGGAATGATTAAAGGGAAGTATATATGACAGTCCTGAAAACTTTGAAAACAGGCCAAATAATTTACATTCATGTTCCATTGGTCAAAGAAGGTCAAGTGACCAAGCCTGAAATCATACGTGCATGTACCCTCAACCAATAGGAAGCATTGCCTATTATCTGGCCATAGGCAGGGATGGGGAACCATTCAAGAGCTGGGTAACAAATGTCTTGGAATCATTTTCTTAATTTTTTTAAAAAAGTAGAATTTCATGAATCCCTCTATGAGTCAAAAAAAGAAAGAAAGAAAGAAAGAAAGAAAGAAAGAAAGAAAGAAAGAAAGAAAGAAAGAAAGAAAAAAGAAAGAAAAGAAAAAGCCTCAAAGTTAAATATAATCTATTAAATGTTTTGTTTTCAATGGTTTTCTTAAAAACTATTCAAGGTTAGTTCTACAAAAACCAAAGAAATGATTCAAAGTAATTTAAGATCATTATAGGAAAACAAATAGGTCTTGTAATTGCCTTCATGAGAAAGCACATTTTTTTTTCAACTCTCAGTTCTTGAAGACAAAAATTAAATGACCAGAGAGTGATAGATTATTTGTAGGGCTCTGAAACATTCACTATATGGATTTTCTAAACATTGAGGATGTCAGAGCAGCTCATTTTTCCTTTTCTCTATTAGATAGAAAATGTAGAACTCCTGTGATTTTTGTTTCATCAAATCCTCCTGGAAAAAAAATGTATGTTTGGCTTCTTGGCACAGAAAACCATCCTCTGGACAAAAAAAGTAGAAAGCCTGAAAAAAAGGAGAACCCAAATATCTCTACAAAATAATATTAAAGAGTGACAATGTTTGCTTTTTGGGCGAGAAACCTGTACATCAAGAGACTTAATTGGAGAAAAATATCCTTTCCATGCAGGCAGTTTGTGCATTTTCAATAAAGAATCCTAAAAATTGCATTAGGCATTCAAAATTTACATGCCAACAAACAAACAAAAGTCAATTTGTATATTCAGTTACACACTTAGAAGGACTGTCCTTTTTCATATTCTCTATTTTCTGTTCCTTTTGCTTTTTGTTGTTGTTGTTGTTGTTTTAAAAGAGAAATAAAATATTTAATTAGTCACTAGGTATATTTCTTATTAAAATACTACCTTAAAACTGAATGTATTTATATTCAGTCTCTGTTATTTCTTTTCTCTTTTCTTATTTATTTTTGTTGTATTTTATAGCATTTTTCTATTCCATTGTATTTTCAGTTATCTAATAGATAATTAGTATACCTTATTCTGAAATTCAAAAGGTTGGAAATGATTTTCAAGGAGGCACTTCAGAGTAAATATAGATAGTGTGGGTACAGGAAAGAAAAAGTTACATTCTAAGGAAAGTGATTTATTGTTGATATTCAAATCTAAACTGAACATGATCAGACTTGAGAAAAATATAGCTGCTATTTTATAATACACAAAGAGATGATTTGTTTTGATAGCATTCTAAGCTTCTAGAATAACTGGCATGCCTAACCCACACTGTTATTATTTACTCCTCCCTGTTCTTTGTAAATACAGTTTCCCCTATCCATGTAATTCTTCTAAATGGCTGAAAATTTTCAAGTAATAATTCCCTCTTCCATGATAAGCATAAGTATGTGAATAAATAAAATGATGAAATTATATTTCTGGATAAATATAACTAATATTTTAAACTTGCCAAACAGAACAGTGTGGCATGAAGCAATCATCATTAATTTTTTTTGGTTATTTATTTAGAACTTGCCTTTCTTGTTTTCCTCAAGCCAATTTTGCTTGCATGTAAAATTTCATGATTGCTTAGTTATTATTATAAAATAATTGTTACATGTGGAAAGGAGTAAAAATGTTTAAAAATAAAGCCTGCATTTTGTTATTAATATATTATTACTACTCAATCAATATTCAAGTCATTAGTTAAATTATAATCTATATAGATAAGACCAAGATGACAATTTCTCATTTCCATATATAAGTGGCTAAACACCTATTTTTAAAAACTTGCAATACATTATTATATTTACTGAAAGTAAGAAGTTCATTTTAGCATGTACAGCACAACCAATCATCCCAAATTGTAGTGGCTTAAAACAACAACCATTGATCAATCTCCTAATTTTGTCGTTTATTAATATTTTCTTGAATAAGTTAGGGGGGGGGAGCTGTTGGTTTCTGTGATCTGAGCAGAACTAAGTTGATTTTGTCCAGATTGGGTCATAAGTCAGTGGAGAGCCTGTACAAGGTGCTCTTCTTGGATTGCATCACTGCTCCTCATGTGATTTCTATTCATAATGTCTATCCATAACTATATTATCTCTATCTCTACAGATGTTCACATAGAAGCATTGTGAGAGAACCCAGAGATAGCAAGAGCCTCAACATTCAAGCAGTTACTTCTATTGTGTTTGCTACCAACTTTTGGACATAACTTGTCACATGTCCAAAATAATCTGAGTGTATGGAGACCACTGAAGCCAGGAAGCCATGACTACCACAACCTACCAGTTACCAAATTTTCATTGCTGCTCAACATTGCAGCTGACCTTTTTATTCCTTTTATTATTCCTTTTATTCTTTTATTACTTTCTTTATGCTTTCTGTCTTTTAACTTCTGGTTTTCCTACAGTGTTATTTGGCAAATTATTTTATCCTTGAATTTGTTTTCTGAGTAAATTTTTATCTCCCCTATGCTTTGATTACTAAAAAAAAAATCCACTTTTTTCCCCTCTCTCTCTAGTGTACCTTATGTATAGCATTCAGTTCACACTTTATATCAGTGAATGGTTTATTCTGAAGAAAATCTGTATATATGACAAGGGTGCAAACATGACTTTTCCCTAATCAGCATGTAAGAAATAAATCCTGTAACTATCTCCCACTGGGAACCATTAAGCTGCTATAACAGTAATTCAGAGTCAGCTTTCTCGCCTGTAATATTAAAGATCACCTTCCATTCCCTGAGGAATCTCTTAAGTTGGGTACTATCTCTCACCTGGCAACCATAAGTAGCAGCTCTTAGCAAAAATATTTTAAAAAGCATTCTCTAATATGACCTGTCCTCCATAACCACATGCCCTGCAGTTCTTACCACAAACTGTGTCAACACATAATTAACCCACTAAATGATATGGACAGGAATGAAATATAGTAATAACCTTAACTTTTTAATAAGGCTATACCATATTTCTAAACACTGAAAAAAGTGAGTGATTAAATAAGAAAGCAGTTTCAAACTAAGACATTTTTTTCATATAAGCACTGAAAATATTAAGATTTAGAGATATTCTTTAAAAAAATTACTTTCCTATTTTTATCACCAACAGTTGGTGTCAAATACTAAACACTAAATTTTGACTAGTAAGGCTTTTATATGAATCCCAGGTTACTCTGCCATTAGAGGAACTGTGGGTAAGAAAGAAATAATATTGCTGCCTCATTAATTTTCTTTATTTGTTCCCTCAAATATATAGCTTACTTTAGGAAATAAATGACATCAACATTTTCATAGTATATGGAATTTGTCATCTTCTACTTCAGTTGATTTCCCACAGTGACCAAGATCTCATTGGAGAAAGAATAGCATTGTTTTCCACAACTAGTGATGGAAAAATTGGATGTATTTATACAAATAGATGGATTTTGTACTTTTATGTATATTAAAAAGGCCACACACCTAAATATAATACATTATATTACAATAAAACTTCATAAAAAAGTTGGAGAAAATCTTTTCTGACTTTTGGTCAAGAAACAAAGCTTTTGATGCAATTATAAAAGCCAAATCATATTAAGAAACAAATAAACTAACAAATGGCAACAAAAAAAGCTTGCACTTCAAAAGACATCATTAATAATATCAGAAGATGCAAGAAAAAACATTCACAAGTAATATTCTTGTAATGTTAATAATATGGACAGAAACATGAAAGTGATAAAACAAACCATAATTTAAAGTGAAAAAATATTACAGCCAGGTGTTGTGGTGCATATCTGTAATTTCAGCAACTCAGGAGGCTGAAGCAGGAGGATCACAAATTCAAGTCCAGCCTTAGCACTTCAGCAAGGCTTTTAGTAAGTAAGCAAGACTCTGTCCCAATGTATAACATAAAAAGGCTGTGGATGTAGCTCAAAGGCAAACCACTCCTGTGTTCAATCCCCAGTACCTGAATTGAATTAAATAAAAAAAATTGAATCAAAAAGTGAAAAAAAAACCTCAAATAGACATTTCATGAAAGAGCTAGCTAATAATCATTTAAAAAGATGTTCAACACTCATGAACATGATGACTAACTAGAGGTGCCTGGTGTACTTCTAAGAAAAGGGAGTAAAAACACCGCCACCACCAGAGTAAAACAACTGCTAATCAAATAGAGTGTTTTGGGTGGAGGACTGCAGTGAAGGGGATTGTGGAAGCATTGAAATGGAGCATGAAGGCTCAGATTGGCCTTATAAAGTAATGCGCTAAACACACAGCATCTGCTATCCTGTCCCTTCAATGAAAATCAGCCATGAACTAAAAGGGATATTGCACAGTAGAAAGGGACATTGCACAGTAGGGAAAGTCTACGCAGGAAGCCCTTAGCAGTTTCTAATAAGGACACAGACACCTGAAGTATTTGTTGATGAAGATTTAAAAGATCTGAGTCCAGTTTAATAAGCTTCCAGGAAATTTGTTACTGCAATATCCAAGAGAAAGAACCCATCACATGGTGAGATCCACCTGGCCCTGGGCCCCTACTGAATGGTACCATTTTAGAATCTTTCCAATCTAGAACATTATGAAGCAGACAGGCACCTGTGTGGGTGACCTGGTCTTAAGAATCGTTGCACAGACAGCACAAACTCACTACAGCCTGTAAAGCTATTAGGTGGCCCCACCTATCATCCCAGGAAACAGACAGGCAGCTTATAGAAAGGTAGGGTGACTATATACCTCACAGCAGTTTCCTAAATATGTTACAAAGACAAGAAGATAGTTCAAGCTTCCTAACACAAAGAAATGATAAATATTTAAGGTGAAGAAAATGCTTATTACCCTAACTGATAATTACATACTGTGTACATACATCACATTGCCATACTGTACTCTATAAATATGTGCAATAATTAGATCTGAATTTTAAAAAATTGCAAATGGTGGGAACATACACTATTTAATTACAAATTACTTTCCTTGAAAAAAGATGCTCAGCTGGATTAATCCTTTGATAAGAGCAAATTAAACCATAATAAGACACCATTTTGCCCTGATAGTTATAAAAAACATGACAGTACAATTTGTGAGTTACAAAATCAGAAACTGGGATACTCTTACACAGCAGCTGAGACTATAATGTGATTCAGGCACTTTACAAATTATGGGAGTTATCTTAAGACAAATAAATCATAATATTGCTATACAAAACAATGATTTAATTACTCAAAAGAACAAAAATACATGTTCACTAAAAGACTTTGATATGATATAGTATCATTTTTCATAATATCCCCAAAGTGGAAACAATCTAAATTTTTATAAGCTAGTGAATGTATAAGCAAAATATTGTGTATCTAGTTTACAGAAAACTGTATAGCTATAAAAATTGGATGAAATAGTGATACAAAACATGAAGTTTAAAAATTATGCTAATTTAAAGAACCTAGATATAGAATTCATATATTTTTTCCATTTATATTAGAAGACAAAAAGTGGCAAATCTATAGAAATAGACAAATAACTGCCTAGGGCTAGGGCAGGAATGAGGATTTAATAAATCCAAACTAGCAACAGATATCATCACACTGGGGTTATATCATGTTTAACATTGGATTATGGTGATGATGGCTCACCAGTATTAAAACTCATTGAATAAAATTGAATTGTACCTTTAAGATGGATATATTCCATGGTCTATATTTTATATATTAATAGGGTCCTTAGATTAAAGAATACCTGGCATCATAAGATGTTTTTAGTCTGTAACTCTCAAGCAAATGTGAGATGAAATTGGAATATATGTTGTTGGACTGACGTTAGGTACAGAGACACATGATTTTTCTCATCTAGAATCAACCATGGTTCGCCATACTATAGATAACAGTATAATCAGAAAAATATTCGCTTATTTTTTATAATGCCAATTTTAGCCTGACTATTCTAACTTCATTAATTATTAAATAATAAATAAATAAATAATAGTACTCCTTTTCTTAATTTTCTCAATTATTTTCTTGCATATTTCTAGAAAAGTTATATTTTTCTCTGGATTCTATTTTCATTCATTTCACTTCAGTTTTTCTTTGCTTCCTTGGTAATGTCTTTCTTTAATTAAATATATCTTATAGATAAGTAAAACTCTCTTAATAATACTCATGCATGATGCCACTTAGACAGGTTTTTATCACACAGGACCTGTAATTTTTAGTTAAGCAAAAGGGGAGAAATTTTGCATCCTAAAATTTGTCATCCTTATAATATAGTGATTTCCAGTATGTCTTAAAAAGTTTGCTATAATAATCTTTTTTGTTGCAAATGGAAGGAAATTTGCTTAGCCATTTATCAAAAATTATGCCTATTTTTGAGTGTCCTTGATACATATGTTGATGTTGAAAGAGCTATTTATCACGTGGAACTCCCATACATCTCAGAGGAGAGTAAGTCTGTACATTGCCTTGTCATTGTGAAAATCAAGCATGTTTGCTGGAGGACTGGATATGATGTTGTTACAACAAAAAGCCTTGTATTCTATTTGTACTGTAATTTTTAATGCCTTTATTTTGCACTGTTTTATGTTGAGGCACAACTTACTCAACTTTTCCTCCAATATTTTCTTATTTTCAAAATTAGTCGTTTCTTTAGCATCTGTAGAACATCAGACACAATGCTGAGTGGAAAGTATCACTAAAAATGGGACATGACCTTCATTTGCCCACTACCTTCATATGTATTTTTTTAATTTTAAAACTTAACCTTATTCAAGATTTGCTGTTTCTGAAGTATTTAGACCGAGATCACTTCAGCAATGTTTAATACTATTCTTTTGAGACAGCCTGAATTGCAGAAGCCAATGAAAATATTGACTGTTGAAGACCAAATTTGCTGGGAGCCATCAGCCAAGTAGGTATGACAAATTCCTTGCCAGCTTACTCCCATGCTGTCTAGTGGAAGGACTTCTGAAAGGTGACCTTGCTCAAGGACCAGGGCAGGATCGTGTTTAGGGTGTTCCCCCTTTAGAATAGGGCGGTTTAGCATAATAGAAGATTAGGGTGTTCCCCCTTTAGAATAGGGCAGTTTAGCATAATAGGAGATTAGGGTGTTCCCCCTTTAGAATAGGGCGTATCCTGCTGCTGAGTTCCTCTTGAGTTCTTAGGGTCAGACAGTATATTTTGGGAGACAGAAGCCCATGCGGAGTGGATTTGGGCAGAGAGTGGATTTTGGGAGAAGTGGATTTGGGCAGAGAACGTGGATTCCCCCAGAGCGTGTTTGTAGACGGCCGGTGTGATTTCGGGAATAAAGAATTGCTGTTTGAATCTACAAGCTGTGTGGTGGCTCGTGATTTGTGCCCAGCCAGAGACTGCGGCACAAATTGATGCAGTTTTCTTAAGATTTTTTTGCTCCCTGCAACATACATTTGATCTCACACATCAATAGGAAGAAAATCTTTGAAAAGCATATGACTTTGGGAATCTAAAAATTTTCATTTTTTTATAATCCCTATTAATAAATAGTCATATGAAAATATTTTCCACATTCAGGTTGCTCCATTTTTATGACAAATATTTGATCATAAAACCAACATTGCAATAAGCACCACATACATATTTTTATTTTGGATATCATTCAAAAGTGGTAAATTCTGAAAACAAATAATGTTGTCAAACCAATTAAAGATCAATGAGTCCAGAAAATGCCTATAGAAAAAGGCAGATAAAAACAATCAAATGTACAACAGGATATTAAAATGAAATATATTATAGTATTATACTTAAATATGATTTTATTGATACATGAACTTTTAGTTAAGATATCAAAGATAGATTATATTGTCATCTAATCATAATCTAAGTATATTTTGTTTTAAATTATGAACAATTTATTTTAAAATCAATGTAATATCTATTAGATAATCATGTGTGATATCATACAAAGTATTGTTTCAAACCAAAGAACCAATTTTTTCAATAAAAATTTAAATCTGTGGACATTTTCCAGAAAAATGATTAAATATATTTTAATTTAGCAATAATATTTCTTATATCAAATGTTACTAAGATGTTACTTAGACTTCTAATTGGATACCAAGCATACTTATTTGTAAGATTTGGTTATAAAATATAATTATTTTAACCTATAGGAAAATAGAAATATAAACTGTCAAATTAAAAATACTCATTTTTATTTATTATTTGTATGCCAAAGATATTAACATGTGTTCTAATGTTTTGAGTGTACACTCTAGGATGAGTGAAATCCAATATATTTTTATACCTTTATTTCATAATTAGTTGTGCACTGTTAATCTATTTTTGTTAATATTAGTATCTTCAAGAAAATGTTGAGGTCTAGAGGGACTGTATATAATTGACTGAAAAAAATCTTTTATAATTTAATTTTCTTTGTACAAATAAATACTAAGTCAATTCTTTATTACCTGTACAAGTAAAGCGCACTCCAAACTTTTTAGTCAATGGCATCAATATTACTTTAGTTATTCAAACTTGAAAATGCATATTAACATCTGATGTCTTGCTGTGCTTTATCATCTACAGTTGACCTTAGAATAATTGGTAATTTAGAGCCACCCAACCCTTTTATGTAGAAAATCTGAAATAAATGTTAACTGCCCAAACTTTACTGATAGCTTGCTACCAACCTTACTGTTAACAAAGAGGATTAACATATATTTTATTTTTTATATGTATCATATATACTGAAAAACAAGTGAGAACCTCAAAAGATTATTATTTACAGTGATTATTATTTACAGTGATCTACAGTTTGTAGAGTGGGGAAATGCTCACACAGAGATGATTAGCATAACGTGGTCTTAACAGAACCTCTTAACACTAAGCTCAGTGCAATAGCAACATGAGGTGGTTATGAAATTACTCTATACATACAGTATGTATTGCAGTTAATTTTATGCAGCCATGATTTAATACTGCATTTTTACATTTGTTTACATTGCTCTCAACTGTCAATGGTGACTTGTATTGCCTGCAGGATTTAGAATGTAAGTTTTGATAAATTTTAACTTTTATAAAATATTTGTTAATGTTATGAAAGTAAACAATTAAATAGGCTAATATCTATATATGTCTTCTGCATTCCTGATCTTGACTTTTCTTAAATTTTTATTGACATTTCTACTTCATCTGTAAGTTTTCTTTCAAATTATAACACATGTCCAGAAAACATCTGCATATCAGTGGACTTTCACAGTTCAAGCCCATGTTGTTGAAGGGTCAATTATATATAGAAGAAATCATGGTACCTTACAGTTTTCAGTTTCAAAATTATTTCAGAATCTTACATTTTCATTCATTCCACATTCATATTAATCCATGCCCTGCTTTTTGTAGAATGATTATATTTGCTTCATATAATTGTATATTATTTGATCTCCAGTAGAATAAAAAAACAACCTGTCAGTTTAAGAACTAATCTGATTCATGTTGATCTACCACACTTATTAATTTGCCAATACATAATTCCTGAACCTAACCAGCATGCTTTCTAGCATCTTCTATCCTGGTTATGTGCATGTTTCCAACTTTTCAAATCACAACCATCTGTTAGGACCCATTTTGTAGTCATACCTCACCACATTAGGGCATATTTATATTTTTTATGTTTCCTATGTTTCCCACTTTCTTTTAGTCACTAATACCTAGGTATGTCCTTAAACCATATTTAACCATAATTTGTCCTATATATTAGAGAGATAGGATAGTAAGTTATAAAGTAAAAGTTGGGATTCTACTAGTTGATGGCAGCTCACTGGCAAAGTAGAAATTTGTATTAGCTGGCATGTTTTCAGGTTAACTCAGTTTGGGCTGCTGTCACTTCAAGAAAAAAGAGAAAGATATAGAAATGAGATCCACCGAGTGTAAGTCCTGACTCAGAATCCTCATACTGATTTCCAGTGTGACCTTCAGAAAAGGATATTTTTTTTCTGAGCCTTCAAGTCCTCCATCAATTAAATGTCAATTCAAATATATTCACACCTTATTGTTGTGACTTTTAAATTATTTAGATTCAGGACAAATATTCATGGTCTTTTAAAATTATTTTTTTCTGTGTAAGGCTGAGCCTCACATGCATTTCTAGTCAGTGAGGACATTAGTAAAATAGGCCTTATCTCTATACTTGTGTACAAACTTTCTGAGCCTGAAGTTCACTGGTTAGTGACAAAGCATCCTACTAGTTACACTTTTTCTTTCAAATGAAACATTTATTTTGTTCCTAATGGAGATATACTTATCACCTTGGGACAAGATGGTGCTTCATTGTAAAAATATTTAAATCTACTTACATTAGGTTAGCTATCAACTTCTGAGAAAGGAAGGCCAATTTCTATAATCCCCAGAGATTATACTGTTCATTATTTCACATTTGCCATTCACTCTTGACACAAAGCAATGGATATTGTTGAATTCAACAACTGTGTTACTTCAACAATTACTTGTTGAATGGATTATTAAAATGCCAGTTAATTCCCAAGAGAAAAGCATTTTTTAACAATCAATTTTTTTTTTACCAGCACTGAAATCAAGAACTAAAAGATGCTATATCCAGGGATTTGATATACACACAATACATAAATAAGCATTAGAGGTGAATGTTGACAAAAATGAGCCCAGGAGTTCAGCTGCCATAGATTACTATGCAGTGACCACTAAATATTTATGTTCTCTCTGCTGTCATTTTTCCATTTGTAAAATGAAGAAAATAGTAGCACCACCTTCGTATGTGCTGTGAAAATATAAGTGGAATATTTTACACCATGCCTGACACCTAGTAAGTGTTCAGGAAACATTAACCCACTTATTATTAGTAAAGGATGTCATAGTGTTTTATTCTTATTGGTACTGGAAGACTACCTAAATCCCTGTTTTCTGCTCTTTGCTCTAGCAGTAGATTCTATTCAGTTTCTGGAATCCTTAGCTCATGCTGATAATATGTATATTCTGCCTCAGTCTGAATTTCCAAATATTTAACATCTGCATTCCATGAATTTATCTTCTCTTTCTGCCACTTCTTCTTGACATAAATGCTATTTTGGAATACTAGATGAGAACTTACACAATTTGGACTTTCTGATTTTTCTTGAATCTTGAAGGAACAGATGCTTATGATTGTGATTGACTATGTTACTGATGGTAAATTCCTGAAGTGAGCACTGGCTCATTCTTTGTCTTCTGCCTTCAGGCTTCTTTTACATTGAAATAGGTGGTAGAACTCACTGTGCCCACACTATGTGTGTGTGTGTGTGTGTGTGTGTGTGTGTGTGTGTGTGTAGCAGTTGCATCTCTGAGTGGGACTCCAGGCCAATTAGAGGGCTTCCAGTTTTGTGCTTGGGAAATTCTGGGAGGTATTCTGTACAGTTCTCCAGAAATCCTGGTATTACTTATGCATATTATTGACAGTGACCACCATAATTAAGCCCCTTTAAACTGACTATGGAGATCATCTGGTACATAAATATAGTCACATGAGTCTTTGTTTTATCCTCTGCTTTAGGAAGCCAGGAAAATATGGAAAATTTTCAGGATTAAAAAACACAGAGCACTCTGATTCTTTCTATCTCTGTTATATATATCTATGAATAATAAATTACTTTTAATTATTCTTATGCATTTTTTTCTTTTTCTTTTTTTTTTGCTTTAAATTATTCCTACTTATGAATAAACACAACATACAAAATTGTAGACCTAAGAGGAAGAAATCTTTACCCTGGACATGCAGACCACCTGATGGGTAACTTCTTTTCCTTATTTAGGATCAGAAGATTTTATGGTAGATGGTATTATTTTTCAAAAGAATTGCTGGTCTTACCCATGGCTTGCTCTCTGTAGGAAAGTTGCACATCTCTCTCACATTGACATTAGTCTTAGCAATGTACTGGCTGCTTTCTTTGGCCAAGGAATTATAAAGAGAAATGATTTTAGTCACTTCTAAAGGAAAGTTACTGTTGCTCTTCAGACAATCTCCTGGTTTCTATGGCTCATTTGCCTCCCATTTCTATGAAGTCAGAAATGCTCCACAAGCCTGAGTGGGTATTGGAATAAACAAATAGTGAATCAAAGCTACAGTTGTTCAATAATATATGTGTTGAGGACACAAACTCATTATGAGGCTGCCACAAATGTTTAAGGAAGAAGCATGAAAGCCTGAGTTGAAACAATTGCAATGGTGGTAAGTACAGGAAAAAAAATGAGGCTTTAAATTGCATTTAGAACATCAAATTGATGGAACTTTTTGACTCATTGGATACAAGCTTATTGGTGAAAATGCTTGAGTCCTGGTCCGTAGTACATCACAGCTTCATGTTGAATTTTCATTTATTTACTATTATTCTGTCTCTTCTTTGCCAACAGAAAACTTTAACATATTCTTCGTTAAAGATATTTTCTAAACAGCCTTCTGGGGATTACCAAGTTGTAAAGAATTCAGTTTTACTCTCTTAGCATTAATGATCTAATTTAAAATATAAATTTCTGTTGGACATGATGGTGCACACCTGTAATCCCAGCAGCTCAGGAGGCTGAGGCAGGAGAATTGAGAGTTCAAAGCCAGTCTCAGTAACTCAGGAAGGTCCTTAGCAACTTAGCAACATCCTGTCAAAAAAAATAAAAAAAATAAAGATAAAAAAGTTTGGGGATATGGCTCAGTGATTAAGTTCCCCTCTGAGTTCAGTCTCTGATACTGAAGGAAAAAAAAAAAAAAGATTCCTTATCTTTCAAGTCATTCCTCTCTGAATGAGACTCTACTGGCTTATTACTTTTTTCCCAAAATTAAAAATCATGTTTGCATTTCCAGGCCAGTGTCTTGTCCCAGGAAATGCCTTTGCTTCATCACTTTTTCTTACTTCCACTTAATTCTAACCTGCTTTAGTCAGGAAGATGAGTTTCCAGAGTAGCAATGAAGAGTCTCCAAATCTCCATGGCTAACAAATATAAACTTTAGAAATATTCTAATGTCCTCTTCATTCAATAACCCAAGCTGACAGAAGTGTACATAAGCTTATATTTGTTCTTCAGTATTCTCCTTGCAAATGACAATGTCTCTTCCCATTTCAATTTCAGAGCAAATAAAATACCAAGACTTGAGAAGAAAAACACAACTCCCAGAGGAAGAAGCAAAAATCTGTAAAAATGCACACACATTCCCCAATGTAATTTACAAAATTATCATTTAAAGTCTATTTTCAAATTCACTGATTTTATTAATTAATCTCATCTTGTTCATCTCATCTTTACATCTTCTTGGTTTTTTTCTAAACTCTTGCCATTTACACAAATTATATTGTAAATCTTATAATGCCATGGGCAATGATCAACCATTTTCTTAAAGGGTCAGATGGCAAATATTTTGACATTTCAGTTAAAGGTCCTTTTTACAACTAACTATTTGAGTTGAGTAGTTGGCAAAAGCAACCATCAATAACATAAAACAGGAATGAGTTTGTTTTTCAATAAAACTTTATTTTTAAAAAGTGGGTGACCAGGCTGGGGATGTGGCTCAAGCGGTAGCGCGCTCGCCTGGCATGTGTGCGACCCGGTCCGATCCTCAGCACCACATACAAACAAAGATGTTGTGTCCGCCGAGAACTAAAAAATAAAATATTTAAAAAAAATCTCTCTCTCTCTCTCTCTCTCTCTCTTTAAAAAAAAAGTGGGTGACCAGTTTTCTGTGGTAGTTTGAAGACCAATTCCTAGAGCCAAAATTTGCAAACTTCAATGTGTACCACATTCATGTGGTGAAATATGGAAAAATAAAAGTGGCTTAGTGAACTCTGCTTTCATTCTGAGAACTACACACTGTGAACCCTTGACCTACAGAGCCCTATCAATGTTATTTGCTATCAACAAATGAAAGTAAGTAAATGAATGCTTTTTAATATGCAGTTGAGGAAAAACCATGTTTATGATTCAATCAGCATATAGCTGTTTTTAAAAAATCCTAGTGATTATACTTAGGTAGACACTACCCTGAATAAAATTTTATTGGCTACGTGAACAAGTTACAATAAAGTTAGCACTCACCTTTTTATAGTGACACAGAATACTGAGATGTAAATATTACATTTTCCCATGCTTCCTTCACATAATGGACAGGTACCAAAATTGTTTTGTTTGTAAAGTCTCCCTAAGCTATATTAACTTATCATGATACACAAAACTTGACTACACCAAATACATCAACCTATTTGTATTACTTCAGTGGAACAAAAGGATTTCAGAAAGACATATTAATTTTATTCTTATTCAACAATGACATTGAAAAGCCATTACTATTTGTGCAGTTGTTTGAGCTTCAAGTTCTACTCATTTTTATACATAGTTTTACAAACTACATTGAGAAACTGCACTCTTGAGATTCTGGACTGACTTAGATGAAATGATTTTCTCAAATATTGCTGAATTTTTTATGTATAAATGACTAATTGACAGAATCTTGAATAAAAAATAAATGACTTTTGTTGAACATGTTTAAGCAAATTTTTATTCAGTATATAACACTTTAATAGTGAAATGGTAAGAAAGTATCATAAATAAAGCATGCATTGTGATTTGAGACATTTAGAAGAATTGGTGCAATTGTTTTCCACAGTGATATTCTTCATTATAATATTTTGTCACCACTAAAATATCCTATGAAGTTTCAAGTAACAGTAATAAATTCCCTCAGAAGCAACTCAAAAATCTTATAATATATAAATGCAACCAAATTAAAACAGATAAAGATGGGCAACTTGGTGCAGGCCTGTAATTCCAGAGGCTTGGAGGCTGAGGCAGGAGGGTCTCAAATTCAAAACCAAACCAACAACTTAGTGTCCCTAAGCAATTAGTAAAATTCTGTCTCAAAATAAAAATTAAAAAAAAATCAAATTTCATTTTCCAGTACCGAGAGAGAGAGAGAGAGAGAGAGAGAGAGAGAGAGAGAGAGAGATATCGAGATCTCAGACTTTATATATATTGTCTGAAGAATTTTTAATCTTGAACAGGATATGGACAAAGTTAGATAAGTCATAAAACAGTGAGTGGCTTAAAAGAAATTGACCAATTAAGAGCTGACACTTGTTTAGAGGGTGATTAAGAATGAGAAAAACTGGAAGCAAATAAACTTAATTGTCTTGTTCCAAAAAAAGAAAAGAATGAAAATAAATACTTAAGTGAAGACAAAAGCCCCGGCTTTTTGCCTCCTGGTTGAGGGTTCTTTTATCTTCAACAGGCCTAGAGCTCTTAAAAACCAGAGCTTTGGGTGCCAACTCAGGTGCCAGCCAGCACTTTCTCAGAGTTCAGAATCCTCAGCCACTGCTAAGCTCTCAAGAGTCTTCCTGGAGGCCTGGAGTCTTGGATTCATTCAAAGCATTCTCCAGTGAACGCTAGGGGGAAAAGAGAACAAACAAGATACGTTTCAGATATAGGATTCATTTACTTTTCACAACTGGGTGATGTGTCAAAGGCACGCTGTGTTTTGCTTTGAGGGAAGGGAGATGACAGGGAAGGAATCCTCGGCTCTCAGTGGCCCGCTCGCCGCTGCAGCTAAGCTCCAGCCGCTGGGTGAGCATTATTGATCTGAAGGGTAAATGTGGAGGGAGCCACAGACCCGGGTCCAAACGTTTCTGAGAAGAGAGGCAGCCTCTTCCAGAAAGAAAGTGGTGTCTACTGGCTGCTCGGACTGGAGAACCTTCTGCGAGTGAAAAGGGACAAAAATGCAAAGCAGCATGCTGCTACAGTGATTCAGAAGAGCAAACGAGCGAAGGGTCTCACCTTTGATGTGAGGCTGGGTTGTTGCATCCTGCTGCTGCCGTTTCAGCTGCTGTTCCCGCAGCTGCTGTTTCTGCCATCAGGTAAGGCTTCTTTTTATTTCCTTGGATTTGCATCGTGTATGATCGCTTCGGGCTACATGCACGGAAAATCAAACATGATTAATAAAGTGATGCTTAGCGTACTTAGAAGCTGAAGGAGGCTGCCCAGAGATCTGGCATCTGAATCTGGAGCTGGTGCGTGGTTTTGCTTTGGGAAACTTCAATAAGTTCTAAACAAGTCTCTATTCTTCAGAGCCAGAGGTTGCATTAAAAAGGGAAGGAGAAAAATGTTTTAACCAGTAGTGCACCTTAGAATGGCTAAATTTTTATATGAAAAGTAGGTATGATGTTCAACTACATGTTCAACTGATTATTTCAGAAACAATTTCAGTGATATTTGATTTGTATTGCACAACTATTGATGTTTTAATTTCAAACAGTTCCCTCTCATACACTTCTCCACAGACATGGAAAAATTAAACATTATTCTTCATTAAAAATTGCAACTGTAAAACAATTTAAAACTACATATGAAGAAGGTATGCCTGTCAGGGCATAGCCCTTTGAGTTTTCTTTAATAAAACTAATTTGGGACAAGTGAAAGATGCAGATTACTAGCTTTGCTATGAGTTACATAATGTGCATTTCAAAATGACCTTAGATTCTTAATCACTTGATGATGCTATTAAAAAGTAGGAAGTTTGTATGATAGAGAACATGTAGCAATTCATTTTTCAAGTGACCTCAGGAATTTGTTAATATTTTCTTTTTTAGCCCTATTATTTGTTTTGCATTGTTTTTTACATTGGGTTCACAGTGGTTTCAGAACCTCTGTACTTTAGGGTGTTTGATGCCTCTTTATAGACACATTTCTCTGTACTCTCTGGAGAGGCAACTGACATACTTTTGGCTGATTTTGTAGTCATTTCATGATTTTCAATTTCTTATCAGGTATTTCGAAGCTCATTCATACACTGCTCAGCAAGAAAATTACCTTAAATGCTGGGGGAGCACTTTAAATGGAATATATTACAAATGTATATTTACAGTTTTAAAGAAAACTACATATGAACAACACATGAAAACTCAAATCATGCCAAGTCAGGAATAGCTTAATTGATCTTTACAGCACACTTGATTAGTTGTATAATTTTTCAAATAATATCCAGATGCATAGCCCTCCAGAAATACAGATCTTCATCTTTTAATAGCATCAATTATTTATCAAATTATCCCAAGTAATATAAAATATTTTAATTTATTTTTCAATGTTATTTCTAGAAATTAATTTAACTGAAAAGGTTTGTTATAAATACTTCCACTATTGCAACAGAATGTCTCTTTGGAATTGAAAGGTATGTGGCTATTCTTCTCAAGCCAAAAGCAGTTGAGTGACAACTGTTTTGGAGTGCTCAAGTACACAGGTACTTATGAATCAGGAGTTTCCCTTTAAATAATTAGCACATCTATTTACTTAGCACCAAGATTTAGTGGTTATTTCTCTACCTGCTATGGAAACTTGTGAAGTAAAAAATATTTTTATGTTAACTTGAAATTCCAACTTTAGAATATAACTTAGTTTCTTTTAATTAATAACACTTATTGATCAACTTCTAATATTGAGCTAGCATTAAGCCAATCCCTGACACACTTGTGAAAATCCTGCTGTACATTTTATTCCTGTTTTGTTTTACAAATCTGTAGTTGCTCTGTTCTTAACTTGTACTGCGATGTACCATTTCTAAGCAGTAGGGGGAAGTTTTCCAGCCAGGCTGTTTTCCTACTCGACCTCAGTCCTTCCACTGATCTGCTTAGTGATATGATCCTTTTAGATAATTCACCCAAAAAGAAAGAACTGAATTATTGTCAAGAGAGAATGTCATTTGTTCCACCTGTAGGATAATGTGTATTAAGTTCTTAGCAAATATAGTGCTTAGTTTATGGGGGAAAATCCCTGTTAATGTTTCACATGACATACTTGCATTTCAATATGATTGCATCCTTTAAGAAAAGAACACAAAGCTCCTTAAATTGAGCATTATTTTTTTGCATCTCCTAGTTCAGCAAACCATATTTCATGTAATAGTCGTTAATGCAGGTTGAAATCAATCAAACCTTCAGTGTTTTGTGGTTGATAAGAATGTATGACACTGTTGCTTCTTGAAATGCTTTCTGATGAACTGAATCACTCTTACTGATCAAAGAAAAACTGCAAATTTTCTGCCTAAATTGTTTTTACCTGAAATTTGAAATATTAGTGTGTTTCTGCACCTATGTCACATACATGTCATATTATTAAATCTATTCAACAGTTATGATTGGATGATGCACCAAGCTACGGTTCTCTTCAGAAGTGAACCATGTTTTCATGTAAAAATTAAAAATGGAAGGAATCTTATGATAAAATGACCTACTAGCAGGCTCTGTTGTTAATGTCTTCATTATTCCAAAGGAAAAGTATGATTACTAATGTCTTATTAAAGGCATGATACTACTCTGTTTGTCTTCTAACAAATTATTGCTGTTTTAAAAGTAATTATTTCCTGCATCATCATATCATCACTACCTCACCACTAGATAACATTTAACTTACAACATATAACCAATTAATGATACTATTTATTTTGAACTCTGAGTGAAAAATATTTTACCCAACCTGTGAATAAATACTGAGATTAATTTTTATGATTAAACTTAATTCATAATGAGAAAAAAGAAAATAAATTTAATCATTATGTAAGGAATGAAAATTGAAGCTTTTTACTGGGAACTTTCTTTTTATTTTACTAATACATGATAATTGAACAATTTACACTGGTATAGCTTTTAAAAGCATTTTAACTCTTGGATATAAAGCTATTGCATTTTTTTTTTTCAAATTTCTCTGATAAAAGAGTGATATATCATTACCAAACTTTAAAAGGAAAGTGTGTGTGTGTGTGTGTGTGTGTGTGTGTGTTATAATGCTGGCTGTGTTGAATGTCTATAGTGGGTATTCAAAGTTATGTTTTAAGTAGCTTATGATAAGACAATGAATAATATGGATCAAGTAATTTTGTTTAAATGACTAAGTGAAAGTTTTTATTTGGAAAATTGAAAAAAGGATAAATTACACATAATATTTTTTTTAATTTTTGTGAGATCCTGAATGAATGTTCTAAGATGTGAATTATTCATTTATTTAATAAGTATCATTTCATTTTATAAGCACCTATTACACTATTCAAAAAGACGTGCATAGAGTTTCATAAATATAGCTTTATTAGGATTTGTATTACTCTATTGTATTACAACTCATCGTCTGAAGGAATAAATTAAATCTTCTGTGTATTTCTGTCATTTTTTAACATTGGTTTAATTCATGACACTTACTATATAAATATCTAACTTTCTATAAATGGATTTATATTACCTTAAATATAGAGATGTGGCACTTGAACAATGTAAATTATTCTTACATTGTACATATGATACCTATATTTATAAAAACTCTTGTGAGAGAAATTAGAGCTCCAGTCAGTGCACAGATACTCCATGTAAAAATACAGGACTTAACTATCTCTCCCTATTTGATGTGCTCAAATGGATGAATGATGCACAATTAGTTTCAAGTCCAAATAAGATTTCAAATATTAGGGTATATATTGTGATATAGAACTATCTGCAAATTGAGATACTTGTTTCAAGAATGCTTGATTATCACCATCAGTGTGCCATGTAATCAATGGGTTCTGTAATTTTCTGGAAAATTGTTATAATCATTAAAAAGTGTGCTCTATGCCTATAGAGAAGAGTTCAGATTAATTTTCTTCATGATGGTATGTAGAGATCAACATATGGGAGACAGGCAAAGGTTTTTTTTTTGAGTACTTTGCATACTTGGGGCAACTTACATTACTTCAAGATTCTTAGATTTTTGGCTTCTTGTCAGAACTCAATATGTTATTACTTTTAGAGAGGATTTGGAAATGGTCCTGTATTCTCCTGTTAACCTTTCTTAATTATAGAAGGCTTGCTTGATGGAGGATAACTACAGCCATGGCTGGTCACTGGGTTGAATGAAAATGTGACCATCTGAATTTGTGATGTGCTAGACTTTGCAATATTGGGTTGGAAATCATCCACAGGCCATTACCTAAACAAACACACAAAACCTCACTTATTTTGGCAAAAAATGCCTTCAATAGATAGACCTGGATCTTTTAAATAGTGTGAAGAATCAATGAAGCTTAGAAAGTGATGGTATTTTCACACTCATTTCAAAAGGGACAAATGCAAAGACGTGAGGACAATATGAGGTAGCTAGAAAAGGAATACAGTAAAGGGAAGTTTTGACTGAGCACTTGAGAAATAGAGAAACTTTTGAAAGAGGCTGATCATAAATAGAAAGGGAAAATGTGATGGATCAAGGTCTTAGCAAACATAACATTTATAACATCCAGAGCATAGGTAGAAGACACAATTAGAAGATATCATGAACCTTGGTAATGCCAGTAATATAGTATTATATCAAATTATTTCATCTAATATTTCAACATTATTAGAATATTTGAATGATAAAAAAATAGTGCTCAAATATAATCAATCAAATGTGATGTTAATTAAATTATCCAAATAATACTTTTGTATATACTAGGTCCAAATGCTTGACAAATTTTGAAAACTACAGAAAATTTAGCTTTCGTAGATTTTATTATACCATTGGGAAAAAATGAAGCTAATGTGATATATTCAGAATTACTTCTGAGACTGTAGGAATAATTGAAATAGCAAGCACATAAATGCAGTTATTCACTGTATATTAGCATTCCATTTAATGACATTCTATCTTTATATATGATAGTTGTCCCATAAGTTTAGTATGGAGCTGAAAAATTCCTGTCGCCTACTGATGTAGCCATGGTATCTTAAAGTAATACTCACTTGGTGACACTGGGTAAACAAACCTAGCAGGCTTCTAGTATGATAAAAATACAAAATATGCACTTACATATAGTAACTGATAATGATAATAAACAATTATATTACTGGGTTATGTACTTACCATATTATGTATTAGTATTCTGGAGCTTCTTGGGTTTTTTTAGTTACTGTGAAGAAGTATATGTTCTATTGGAAATATTCCCATTTATCTCAAGTTTACCACATCTTTTGATTGAATCAGGAGGCTGGGTCCAGTTTTGACTCACAGCATCTAGGTTTGTCTAAGTATGCTCTGTGATGTTCGTGCAATGACTAAATTGCCTAGTGTTGTGTTTTTCAGAGTGCATTCCTCTCATTAAGCAAAACTTGACTCTAGATACAAAATTAAATGTTCTCCTACAACTTTGTGAGTCAATATTTTCATGAAGGTTTGCAGTTAGTTCAAGGGGATCCAGACAGATTTTAAAGTCAGATTTTACTGAAATTCTACTATCTATAATTACCAGCCATAGGATAGTGAGTGAAAAGTGAAGAATAAGCCCTTGGCAAGACATCAAGTTATATGTTTACATAAGCAAGAATGAGAAGGCCAGAATAATTTTCTAAAATAAAAGAATATCTCACAGTAAGAAATCTAGTTGTTTACATCAGTATTCAGGATTTTTGCTTACTGCCTACTAAAATATTACCACTATTAGATTCTAACAGAATGGAGCCCAATATTAGAATTGTAGTCTTTGTGACAAAATTGAATTTATGTCTAGCAAATAAGCACATACAGAAAACTGTTTTTATATATACTAAACACTAATAATATAAAGTTTTAGCAGAAATATAAGAAGATGCTTATTCTCAAATACATTCAACATTTCACACTTCATTTAGTAATTTTTACAGGCTAATATTAAATCACCAGTGATGAGGGAAAGGAAGATATAAATGAAAACATGTAGTATATGATGTGCTCCAGCCCCCAGATTTGTACACACCTCCAACCAGAGATATTTCTAAGCAGCCATTACTTTTTTAAAAACAAAATTAAGCACATGAATACTCAAAAACATAATGATACCACAGAAGCCAGGCTCATCTCAGAGAGTTTTAGGTGGATTGTAAAAGGAGAAATCTTTTGAAGGGAAATTTGGCAGCATACATCAAAAGGCAAAATCCAGCTATTCCAACTTTTGGATAATTTTTCTACAGGAAAAACTTTATGTGCCTTTTATTATTTTTTAATTTTATTTTTCCTTCATAGTCTGTTTCGTTTCTTTCTCTTTCACAAATTTCTCTTATTTTCAGATCTGCAAGTGTCAACTCTGGGTCAGAGGCTAAGTCACATGCTACCCAGGGAGAACCAGAAGAGGGAATCACATCCAGGAGCACAGATGTAAATGCTACCTGGTGTGTCTTTCCCAAAGTGTGTCTTTATCTCCAATCTGCTTACTAAGCATCAGACTTTGGACTTAGGAATCCTGATCCATATTTCCACAGGGACATCTAATAGCCATTCAAAATACAACTTCAATGCAAAATTCATGATTTCTGTTCATCTTTACCACCACCTGAAAATACTTACTTTCTAAATCTTCATTTCAGCAAATTTCATCATATCTACCAATGGCTTAACACCTTAAGGTCCTCTCTGAGATCTCACTTCCTAGCCTCCCCCACTGCCCCCATATTTAGCGAAACATTAATTCTTCTGGCTTCGGGCCTTATTGTTGTACTGAATCTTTAATCTAATTCTCACTTCCTGCCCCACAGTCATCTTTCCCCCTTGAATTGCAATCTCAGATTGTGCAGTCGTCTCCTGATTCTTCTATTACTTTTACATTTTATCCCCCTACTAGCCCTAATTCATTGCAATACAGACAGTTCATTGACTCTTATAATGTCAATGAACTTCCCATGGCTTATAGCCAACCCTCTACAGTTTCACAAGGCCAAGCTTGTCCCAATCTCAGAACCTTTACATTCATCCAGCTTCCCTCTTCACTTCATGTAAATCTTGGTTTAATTGTCATTATTTGTAAGTTACATTCTATACCCTCTTTCTGTAAATAGGATGGGCTTCTCCAGAAGAAAAAAAAAATCTGTTTTGTTTCATTTTGTGTTTTGTTTGTTTGTTTGAGATGAGGTGTTACTATGTTGCCCAGGCTCGCCTTAAACATAACATGTCACCTCCCTGTGCAGCTATATTTACAGGTGTGTGCCACCATCCACAGCTACCCAGAACAAAATTCTGTTCTTCTGGACCTTTATCCATCTTTACTTTTCTTTAAATAGCATCTATGTTATATTATGTGATGTTGCATTTACAGGGAAACTCAGCTTAAATTAATTAACTTTTTAAAAAAAATATTATAATAGTGCAAAAGCAAGATGCATATAATAGAAACTTTTCCTTGGATGTTAAATGTTGATCCTTTCCAGTAGTGGGCAGAAGCAGTGAGCCACCGCTCCCAGTCAACCAGTGTTCTGCTGTGTGGTTAAGGTATAATGTTTGTAGGCAAGTCAAAATCATTTTTAACTTGGTGAGTTTATAGGTATTGAAACCCGATTGTAAGTCAAATGGCATCTGCATATTGTCTTCCAAAATAAAATGTAAGCCCATGAGGGAATAGTGTTTGGGGTGTACAAGTCCTCAATAAGTATTTGGTTAATGAATAATTGGAATGATGGATATGGGTGCATATTTCACCTAAACATTTCCGCACCCATAAAAGGAGTTGAAACAATTTCTATTATATGCTGAAGTGGATACATTTAGGAAGAACAGTGAGACTTATATGTGAATTAGGGGACTTTTTATTTTAAGATTTTTATGTGCATTACTTGGCCTATAAATGTACTAAGCATTACCAGTCATGTCACCTGTCTTGGTATTAAGTACAGAAATAGTGTTCTCCCGGTAAAATGATTAGCACAATAAAAAGAACACAATATGAATGCTAACCTATAAAAAAGCTTAAAATTTAAGGCAGAATAATTTGGATGAGGATTGGTTATCTTTTCAACTCAAGATTCAGTACTACCTCACTTTGTATAATGTGCCCCATTTCTCCCTGTGTCTACAATTAAAATAAAACTCCCAGAATATGCTAAAATGGGGTAAGAAATCCTTTAAAGTTTCACCTTAATTGGCTCTGAGATTCAGTTCTGTTATCTGAAGTGAACAGAGAAGAATCAGTATTAACACCTGGGCTTGAGTCTATGCAAAGTCCGGAACTCCTAAAGTAGCAATTAAATGGCTTAATCTTAAAGCCCTCCAAAGTTTAATTCAGCAGCTCTTTTAAGAAGGGCATTGCTAATTCTTCCTGAACTGCTGCTGCTACTAACTGCACTGCCTTAATTTGAACAGTATTTGAAATTCCATTCTCTCTAATGAAGTTAATTGTATTATGAAAGTTGGCTTACAGTGGAAACTTATTTCCTCTTGTGGAGTCTCTCCACAAAAGTCCTCTTTTCTTTTCAACTTGATACATACGCACATTTATGCAGGATTATGTCACAAAAGCAATATTCCCTGTTTAAACCAAATCTCAAAATTATATTCTTTAAAATATTTATATATACACCAAAGCATGTTAGCTATCTAAAACGCCTACAATTTTTTTTTTAAACATGCTTGGGCCATCTGGTGTAATAGAATCTAAGTCCTTGGAACATTAACAAATCTCTAAGCTTTTAAACAGGAGGTGACCTATTCATTAGATGGCTGCTTCAATAAAGAGAAGGCTCACTTAGATTAATGATGGATCATGGAGCTGTTTGATTTTCAGTAAGTGAAGTTGCCCGTTATCCCTAACATTCATGTGGGTCATGTAATCACATTCAAGTAATGAGTCCAGCTTCTTTCCTTGTCCTGTAGATTTCAAAGTCATTACAAGAAGCCTTCATGTGCATTTCCATGACGCTTTATGTCTTATAACTACAGATGAATTATTATTTTTGCCAACAGCTTGGAATTTCAGCTCAGGCAATTTTCTCATAAGAATAACAGCTCCTTATTCAGAGTTCAAGTAGGCATTTTCTTGAACACAGAGGTTCTCCCTCTCCTTTCTTTCTTCTCCTTTTGTGTATTTTGTTTTTTTCTTCACTTTTTTTTTCCTTGAAGGATAAAGAAAGCATGGGTAGTTTTGAAATAATTAAGCCTCCTTCAAATTATATTTTCATTTTTCAGTTGCTCTTGTTTCCCCAGGCATGTGTACATACGCTTGCTCATAGACACAAAATTACATATGGAAAAAGGCTTAGTGGACCTTGAATTCACTCTAATGGTTTTTAAAATATTACATCACTTATAAGCATCATTTCAAGAAGTGATTTAATTTTCTTAACACTTCAAACATAGTAATTTCTTTCTTGACATGTCTGTTTTTCCTTCAGTTGTTTAGTCTTTAGAGTGGCCTCTATCTGTGATAAACTGTCATTAACAATTAAGGAAAATACCCTGAGAAACATATTTTAGATATTGTCCAAAGCATTCTTGTTTTGCCTTCCTCACCTCTCACATTTATCACCCATGTATTCTTGTGCATCATTCAGAAACACATACACCCACATACACATACACATATATACACACATGCAACAAAGATATGCTCACATACATGCACACACATGTGAGAACATGTGCACAGTCATGCATGCACACAAATGTTAAGAGTAACTTCTTTGGTAAGATATCTAAAGCTAGCTAAATGTTTCTCATAGAAGCCAATAAACACTTTTGGCATTAATCCTTCCTAAAAATGAAATAAATACTTCCACTCTCTATATAGAGAAAGCTTTGAAATATGAATGACAAGAGGAAAACAACTTCATTTATTTTTACTCTATGATTTAAAGCATAGAGATGACAACCATGGGGGAAGTGAAGAATAGGTAGGGTTTTTTTGTATTTGATGCTAATTTCACTACACTACAAAGAAGGAGAACATTGTGACATATTCTGGATCTCTAAGTGAATTTATTTAAAGATGGTCCATTAGTTTGTGTCACCACTGAGGTCTAGTAAGTTATGAGTGTTTTTACAAATAGAATTGGGAAGAAAATGCTCATATTGTGAATTCACAGAGAACTAACCTGAAAAATTACTTTGCTTCCTAGTCACAAAGCTATGATTAATAACTTTAATCCAGAGCCAAGATATTTTCATTAATGGCTACTTAGCCAACATTTGGAAGTGGATTTATTCTTGCATTCTTTAAGCTAAGAAAAGTTCCAAACTCCATGAAAATGAGATCATTTTAGGTTGAAAAGGTAGAAGCAAAATTCTCTTTAAAAAATAGATCCTTCCCCCGAGACTGTACCTGCCTTTCTCTGATAGAAATTAAGAAAAGTATAAACAGTAACAGAATGTACTTTTCCTTTGGCTTATTATTTATCACTTAGAATTGATTTAGGAAACTGCATCCAGGCATTTTACCATGATAAAAAGCAGTTTGTTTCTGGTGACTAATTATAAAAGTATCAAAACCTCTTATAGACTCCATTTCTCAACTGTGTTTTTTTCATTTCTGTATTTTCAATTTTAATTCTAGTTTCCATACCAAAAAATAAATACAAGTTAAACACTTCCAATTTTATTTTGCAATGACATCTTTGATTTTGAGGGATGCCACACACCTCATCATTTACCACTCTCTATATATCTTTCCATTCTCTTGAATTGCCTGGTACCTTTGGCCAAAAATGTCAGTGGATATCTCATTAACACCCCACCCTTGATCATTCTCTTGACTCATCCTTTAGTTTCAAACCCCTTTCAGTATCTGTTATGAGCAACAGCATTTCAGTACTTTCTTGAAAAATGTACCATGTGCGAGTCTTTCAAAGTCAGCCCTAAGTCTCTCCTTCCTATGCTCATCCATGGTCACAGAACTTCCTTATTCCTTATCTTGTCCACAATTATTTTCTTAGCTCTGCATTTATATATTGTTAGTGGTTCTTACTTAGGATTGTTTGATTTATTCTTTCTTGACTTTGGGACGGTGAAGAAACCATACACATTCAGTAGAGATTACATGTAGAATTTGGATATTTTCTCTAGCTAATGATATGCTGGCCATACTCCCATGATGCTGGTTATCAGCATCAGGTCACAGATCCCAGTCAGCCACACAATTGTGAGTATAAACAGCACTCTACAGTGTAGTGTGCTGCTAAACTATGGTTTTCAGTAAATTAGGTGTATTAAATGTATTTTTTCCTTATGATGTTGTCAATGGGTTTATTGGGATGTAACCCATTGTAAGTAGAAAAGTATATCTAACAATTGTAACAATCTGTCATGTAAAGTACTTTTGAGATTACTGGTTTAACATTATCCATTTCAAGTAACATGTTTACATTTTTTTTTTAAAAAAAAGAGCCATCTGGAGATAATATCTAATCCAAGAAATGACTAGTACAGTTTGCTTTGGAATTCTACTATAGTTCCAGTTCTGAAAATACATTTTGAGATTTCTTTCCCCCACAAATATAACCTGTTTGGAATTTTCATCTGTTGTCATTTATTTCTTACCACATAGAAGATGATTGTTATTTAAAGTATACTTTCAGATTTGGCTATATATTTAATGCATGTTCTTAGCAAAGAGAATAATTTAAAGCTGAATGTGTTAAACTGAAATATTCATCTTCCTACTCACCTGTTATCTCACTTCCCATAGATAACTTCTCATACCAGCAGTTTTCTGTTATTTTTTTCCAGGACCATCCGCCAACTCATAAGTGAATGAATGTATGGTAGACTATTCTCTGCCTCTGATTTACTTAATGACTGACTCAGTTAATTACTCCTTCCTCCTCAGCATGACTTTTAAACTTAGATTCTCAGATGACCACATGCTTAGGTTTTACCTTCTACATCTCTACCAATCTCTTCTTAGTTTCATGTGCTGTTTTTTTCTCTTAATATTGAAGCAGGTTCAGTTTTCTCCTGTCTACACCCACACCCATAGTGATCTCATCCAATTTCATAGTTTCAAACACCATATGCTGAAAGCTCCAAAATATACATTTTCAAACTTAGATTTCCCAATATCTAATCCCTACTCAACTGCTTTTTTCTTTCATTCTTTTTCATATATATTTGTATTCCTAATAGATATCACAAAATCATGTATCAAAAATGAATTGTAATTCTTCACTCAGACTTCACTGTCTATCAACAACAACACAGTCCCTTCTAGTTATTCAGTCAAATCTCAATCAAACTCTCTTGCATCCTCTATTTCTCTCACATTGCATATTGAACAGGCCAGAAAATCCTATTGCCTTATGTCCAAAATATATGTGGAATACTTCCAATTTTCATCAGTTCCTCTATTGTTTCTGTGATTCTGGGAGTGGCAATACTCAATTCTCTGAATTACTGCAACTATCCCTCCAACAATTAATGTTAGAAGCAAATGTCATCCTTCTAAAACATACAAAATCCTTTTACCTCTTTCTTCAAAGACTACCAGTGTCTCCCTGTTAGCCCCAGAAGATATGTCAGGGGTCTCTATCATCTGTTGATCTGTCTCCCCTCATCTTATTTCTGACCCATTTTCCTTTTTCTGGTTTGTTCATAGCTCTTCACAACTCTTCTTGCTTTTCCTGGAACTTGTAAAGCTGACTCCTTCTTTCCTAACCACTCCCTGTGACTGAGTACTGTTTACCAGTTGCTGACTTAGCCACCTGCCCTCAAGTCTTTGTTCAAGTTCCCTCTTCTCTATTAAGTGTATCCTCACTACTCTAACATTGCAAATGACAGAAAACCCTCAGACAATACAAATTTCTTATCCTGTTCTACAGTTCCTCTTTCCATATTTTATTTATTATTTATTTTAAGCTCTCCTTTCTGAAGGGTAAACATCTGGGGAAGGAGGATCTTTGTATTTTGCATGCTCATTTATCTCAAGAGACAAGAACAATCCTTGGCAGACCAGCAAATAGTAAGCACATACTCTATTTTTTGTCAATAAATCTTATAAATAAAAGTAAATGAATGGTCAAATTATGCCCCATATGTGACTTTTTTTGATTCAAATCTAAACATTCATTAGCAAAAGTACTTACACACTTGTCTATCTTAAACTAGAAAGGAAATATTCAAGAAATCGTACGTATTCATTTATAATAAGAAAAATGCAGTTGAATTTTTGAACTGAGGAAACATTGACAGTACTTAGTATGTTCTGTTTTCTTTCTTGTGTGACTGCACTTTTTGTTTGTTTGTTTGTTTCAATTGCACTTTAATGAACTGAAGTAAGACTTTTTACTTATTGTTTCTGAATACATATTCCCAATCATGGTAGGGGATACACTTACTACCTGCTACTCCGTTTGCATCTAATATTTTCCTACTTTGATCTTTATAGTTCTAAGTGCTCAACCATTTCCAAGCCAAACTGGGTGTGATTGGGCATGTATATGAACACATGTGAAGGAAAAATTGTCTACTTCCATATCTATCTGTTTGTTACTAAGTTGATTTAAAGCAAATCAGAATTTATTAAAGTAAGGCATTTCAAGTGTAAACTAGGCTCATACAGGCAGTCACATGTACAGTCAGGGAAATAAGGATTGAAAGAAAAAGGTAAAGAGAAAAAAATTCAGTGTTTATGATGAAGTATGAGAATTATACCCATATGTCTGATTTATACATATTTTGTTTTTATTTTATTGTAGTGTGATATCTAACCCCTTAATTTTTTAACTATTGTAACACAAAGAATCTATGCTTTGTCAAGATGAGTTAGACTAAATGAACCATCAAGTATATTTATTAAACATAGTTTTATTCCACCATTACCATCATCAACAACAACAAAAACTTATCTTAAATGGAAACTAGTATAAAAACTGTTATATATTATTTAGGAAATGCATATTATCTTTAGCTAAATGCTACTTTATCTGCCTGTATAAGAAAGTACTGCTACTTCTCTTAAATTATTAATAAGTTAACCACTGAATCACCTTATTTGATAGTCCTCAGTCATGGATGTAGAGTCTGCTCTAAATTTTATGAGAACAAGGGGTTCGATTTTCGAATTATTTACCCAGATGAGGGTGAGCAGAGGAAGTGACAGTCTGGCCATTCAAAACTCAGGATCAGGGAGAAGCCGCCCCTCTCTGTACTGTCTGAAGCTGTTGTAAGGGGTCCCCTCAGAGCTGAAATCCAGGAAGTCCTGTGGAGGCAAGATCATGACTAGTTGCTCAAGCAGATTTCTGCAAAAAGATGTTGCCTCCTTTGAGCAACTGTTCAAAGTTTTAACAGGCTGATGTCACAAATGCATCAGGTCTATTTCTTATCACACTGGCACCCAAATGCACCACTTTATAATCTTTAACTTCCCACATAAAGACATACCAATGTTTAAGTCCAGTTTCCATGCAAACTATATATACTGTTTATAGCTTTATTTGTTAAATCAGCCCGTTTCCCTCTGTGGTATATATCAGGCATTCATGAAGAGCTCTATCTAATATAATGTTTAACTCCATGATTAATCAAAAATGCATATTGAAAAGTATGATGTGATCCTTCACTTCTTTCTTCAAAACAAATTATTTTACATGATTAAAACATCAACAACCTATTGCTTTTTTCACTTACATGTATTACAAATTATCAAACATATAGTAGCAGTCTGTAGAACTAGGAATCTTTAAATTTCAAAATATGTTTTGCACATATTTGGGTTATTTTATAATGAATTTGATGTCACCTGATTATATTATCTCTTCTTTCATCTTTGATTTAGAAAACACTCACTTGGTGGTCTTATATATATCAAAAACTGTTCAAAGTACTGCACTTATACCAAGGAAAACCAAAGTTCATGTCTATGTGGAATTTTTTATACTATTCTTCTACAGCCCTTAATACATATATCCCATTAGAGAAGCTAAAGAAGTTCAGATGAGGGATTTAAGAAGTACAGTTATAACTAACAAGTACAGTTATTCTAGAATCATCACAGCCTTGAAGGTCTCATTGATGTGATAGAAATAGCAACAAGGATCATTGTGGTGGTGATTTTATTAGTTAATGATTATTCTTAGTTTTCATGGCTTCTAACAATAGAATTTTGGAAGTTTCATAGAAGAGAAACTAACTTGTTTATTATTTCTTTGAATAATGAGTTCTATGCTAAATATTGCCTCATAATGATTTTGGTTATTAAACATAATTTTCTATTACTCAAGGATAATATGATTATTTGATGCATTTGAATAAAATTTTCTCCCTTCTGTATGGAGGAAATGAAGGTTAAACAAATAATCAAACAACCAAAAGCCCCACCAATAGTTTCAAGATTTTCTATGCTGTTTCATATAATGGTTTATTTTAAGATTAAGCATCCATTCCTAGTCCAATTCATTCTACCGTATATAAATTCTTGTAAAGAAAATAACTCCATATATTTCCAATGTAGACATTGCTACACATATATCATGATTCCGCCCCTATTTCTGGAAATAAGAAGAACATAATTTTTTTTAATATTTGTTTTTTAGTTGTAGTTGGAAACATACTTTTATTTCACTTATTTATTTTTATGCAGTGCTGAGGATCAAACACAGGGTCTTGCACATGCAAGGCAAGCACTTTATTGCTGAACCACAACCCTAGCCCCAGAAGAACATAATTTCTATTATTGAACTTACCTGATCTCTGACTCCGTTTACTGATGGATATTTGACTTGCTTTGGCAATAATTTCCCTGTGATAGAATTTAATTTCTGGATTGTTACTCTCCAGTGCTGCTTCTGGGACTTTGTTAACAGGCAATTAAGAAAGTAAAAGCTGATTTGGAAGTGAACCAATGGGCCACCATATTTAAAGATAGTTTTCTGTAGATTTTCTCATATCCACAGTTTGATTTTGCATATGTGAGAAATAGAGTAAAGGGAGGTAAAATTAATGGTTTATTAATGGAGGATCATGTGCGAAATGCACATAGAATACCCTTGCCAGATATAGGTTGCTAGTGAAATAGCGTCCTTGAAAAATTGTCACTTTCATAGACAGATGACAACAAATGGATAATCACTACCCATGTCTGTCTTCTTAATAGATTATTCTTCTTGATCTAGTTCTCAAAGTATACAGATGAGGGTTTAGTCACTGTTAACACCAGAATTGATTCAAATAATAATGAACTCAACGAGGAGTGGTATGATGGATTTGAAATATTAATGTAATATATTTCATAGTGCTAATTCTTGTCTGTAATCCTTCTTTATAGAATATCAAAGTTTTGTGTGTTTTATAATTTTTTCTATTACTCATTTGATTGTTTTTAATTTTCACTATATTTTCCCAAATAAAATTTGGAAAATGTAAAAGACCTAAGCATTTTGTTTCTAAATAAGCAAAAATGAAATCTGTGATGTATAAATTGAGTCTAGATGTAATGTAGGAATAATAACATGATAAAAATGTTCATGTGGAAGCTTTAAATGTGTTCTACATTTTAACAGAAAGCCAATAAATTACTGCAAGAGAAAACTTTAGGATCCCTCTCATTGCTAACTTCGATAATAGAAATTATTCCTATTTCTAAATAGGAATAAAAATGTAGTAGAAGATTTCATGACCATTTATGCTATGAATCATTCTATTTTCATTTACTGAAATGCTACTTAACTATCTTAGATTCCATAGGTATTTACTTTTATCTCTCCTATGCCCCTTTCTCCTCTCTACCTCCCTGTCTCTTCCTTGTTTTCTCTTTCCCTTTCTCCCTGTCAGTTTCTTCCTTCTTCACTTCCTTTGTTTCATTTCCCTTTGATTTGCTTTTTCTTTCCTTTCCTTTTTCAGAACTATATGCTGAATTGCTTAGTCTTGATAGTAATACTAAATAAAAATCTGTTCTATTGGAATACTACACATTTGCTATTTAAAGTCAGTGTAATAGAGTTGAAAGTATTTGATGTTTCTTATACAAGCCCTCAATATGAGTAATAAATTGAGTTCCAAGATACTTGATCTTGAAAGTGAATTATTTCAACAAAGTGAATAAAACCTCATTTATTCAAAGACATACTGAACTTTTCTTGGTTTTAAGAATAAGATTGGAAAATGGGAGCTTGTAAACCACAACTAAAATGAAATCATATTGATAGATTCTTTGTTTTATGAACAATATGCTCATTAAAAATAAAAATACTTAATTACTACATCTCTAGGGGAACTGTATGTGAAAATATTTTTTGTTGGTGTTGAGGTCAAATTAATTTATTACTTAAATTTTTCTGCATGTATCCTGTTATTATTTCTGGCCATTGTAATTATTATAAATTAGTCAGTTACTCCCATTTTCCCATTGTTCTTTCTGAAAATTAACAATCTGTCTTTCAAACAAAAGACATGAAAACAAACAAAGAAAAAGACATTCCCATTTCACTCAGTTTATCTCTTCCCTAACTGGTACAGCAAAATTGTACTGATGCTGACCACTTACCCACTCCAAAATGAATGGAAATTAACTAATGAATGAAAAAATCTGCAATTATAAATTGAAATAGATAAAAGAGTATTTTATGTTTAGTAGTTGAAGGTCAAGAATTTCTAATGTGATAGTTATGCTGGTCAGAAATTTAATGTAGAAATTGCAAGTACAGAGTCAATGGAGGGTCATATACTTTAGTTCAAAACAAAACTAAAGAAGATGACTGCAGGCCTTATCTAGAGTGGGTATTTAAGTGAAAGTTCATTTATTAGTTGTTTTACTTTATTTTGGATAAAAAAATAGGAACACAAAGACTAAACTAATTACTGGATTTAAACAAACTATTTGGGATATGTATTTTTAATATAAAACTTTCAATTATAAAAATAAAATTTTTGTTGAATAAAAATAATACACACTGATCTTGGAGATTAAAATGCAAATAACTTCCTGCTACTAATCATGTTCATCAAATGTGAAAGGCAGTTATCAAATGTTTATTTCATTCATTATTGGTCTCAAGTTTCAAAGTAAAAATAATTAAAAATATTGTTTGTTGGTAATTGAGTTATTTGATCCTTCTCATGTTTTGCAGTTGTCCTGGTCACCAACAAAACCATAACCTTGACAAGACTTCAGATAAATTACACAGTGAATGAATGAAAGAATAATATTCATTTTAAATTCTCTCCATATAACAAATAAATTTCAAATATGTTTTATTCTGAATATATTGCTATGATTACGTCATGTATTTTTTTTTTTTTGCGTTATGCCACAATTTTCTCTGAGCAAAATCAACATTCAGATAATGTATACTAAGCACATGTATTAAGAATATTCTTAAAGGGACAGGTAAAGTCCCATCCAATTCCTTGAACTTTAGGCTTTGTTGATACCTAATAATGAACATTGAACCTTTCCTCCTGTATTTACTACCAATACATAAACAGATATTGGCTCACATTTACTTAATGCCAGATATTCTACTGAGTACTTCATATAAATTATCACAGTTAATTCCCTAGTAACTCTCTGAAATACTACATTTTCCTTTTTCCATTAAAGACGTTCTGTTTCTAAGAGATATAAAGGCAAGGTCACAAAAAATGTTAAATGGAATAGCATGGATGCCAATGGTGTCTGATGCCAAAACCCATCCTCTCACATTTGATTTATGTTTTCTCTATTTTTCACCCTAGTCAGTAATAGCATCTTACATTCAGTCATGCAAATCTATAACCTGGCTATCTCCTTGACCCAGTTTCTCTTCCAATAAGATATTCCTATTCACTATTGCTTTTGTGTGTTCTAATTCTCTTTCCTATAAAATTAGAAAGTTCCTTATTTGGTCTTCTTGTTTCAGTTTTCATTATGCATCTTTGAAGTAGTGTTAACACAGTTCATCTGGGACTAATGGCCACACCCTTCACTTGAGCTCTGCAATGATTTCCTGTCAGCTGCATGATATCCAGCATGTTCCATCTCTTACTATTCCAGGCCCATTTGAAACACCTATATGTACCCCTAAGACTCTAGTTTCTTTGCCCCTTCTGTTTCATTTCTCAGAATAATTCCCATTCTCCTTCCATAATTCACACTCACAATTAAATCCTCAAGACAATCAGTCATTTTCTTAGAGAACCTTTCTTGAGTTCTCCTCATAATTCAAAAAAAGTGTGTGTGGGGGGGGTGGGGGTGACATTTTTCATTAGGGAACTTCATTTTATCTCTCTCCTTCTCCTTAAAACATAATATTCAATTTATTGATTTTGCTCTGTATCTCTTAACTTAAACTGTAAGACTCAAAGGAATGAATAGGATTGATTCATGTTTCTATCCTTCTTCCTTGAATATTTGTATCCTATAATATAGTATGTAACAGTTATTCAGTTATGCCTGAACTGAACAAAACCATGCTACATAAATTATATAAAATATATAATTTAAGAAAACTTCTAGTGATAGCCATAATTAATAAAAGGGAGCTTATATAGTTTTTATTTTTTGTTTCATATGCTTATTTTAGACATCAGCATTTAATATTTATCAGATGCACTAATTTATAGTAATTCAGTATCATAATTTTCATAAAGGGAAAATAGATAATCTGTAAGGGGTCAACATTTTTTTCTCTCTCTCAGAATCAATTAAAACTAAGTTAATTTAAAATGAATTAATTGAACTTAAATTCAAATCTCAAATTTAGTGCTGGTGATATAGCTCAGTGGAAAAACACATGCCTAGCATACACAGGCCCTCCATTTGATTCCAAGCACCACATACACACACACAGACACCCACACAGACACACACACACACATACACACACACACACACACACACACACACACACACACACATATATATATATATATATATATATATATATATATATATAACATAAATACCTAGTTATAGAATTTTATAATTACATAAATATCGATTATGCTATGTTCACTTACCTACTAGATACAAATTTACTAAGTTTTTAAAAAATATTGTTTTTTAGTTGTAGATGGACACAATAACATTATTTTTATGTGGTGCTGAGAATCAAACCCAGGCCCTCAAGCGTTCAAGGCAAGCAATCTACCACTGAACTATAACCCCAGCCCCTAGTAAAATTTTTTAAGCAATTTAATTGACTAATAAAATCTTTGGAAGAGGAAAAATTGTTTTTATATGGACACTTTATATTTGTTTTATAAGTCACATGACAGAATTCATGTTTTATCTTCCTTGTATCAGAAAACAGATTAAATAAAATGTGTATATTTATTATCATTCAAAGAGGTTGAAAGAAAAAGTTAATTTCATAGTAAAACTAAAGTTTTAATTTATCGTTTAAAAAGTTTTCAAACTTTTGTAATGATATGTGATAAATGATGTTACATATCCTGATATTTGATATATATATTAGATTAAAATCAAATTTAAAAATAAAGAAATTTAAAGAATCTTTGGATTTTTATGTTCATGTATATGAATTATCTACTTTCATAGTATTGTTATGTAACAGACCACCCCAACAATTATTTATTCTCATACTCACATGTCTACCAATTAACTATGTTATGCTTGCTCCAGGGTAACCTCACCTGGAACATTCTCTTGCAGGTTCTGATCAGCTTGGGTTAGGTGATTGAATATGTAGTTATGGGGACCTACACATAGCAATAACTGCTTGGGGAAGAGTCCTTCCATTGTGCAAAAAGGAACATAACAAGTCCAAAGTGAGAAAGAATATTTCACATTTCTGCTGGCTTCACTTTCCTATTGATGTTTGCCAGTATTCCATTGGCCAAGCAAGGTTTGTGATCAAACGCAAGTCAGTATCTGAGGAAGAACTGTCCCTGATGGTAGGCCAAGAGTAGACTGTGACTCTGTAATTACCTTGTAAATTAATAAATTGTTGGAATCACTAATTCAGTCAACCAAATCATTTCAGTACTTTCTATAGGCAGTTTAAAATGCAGCCACCTGCTTGCCATGGTGGTGGGCGTAGTGACATACACCTGTCACCCTAGTAACCTAGGAGACAGGGGCAGGCAGGACACAAGTTCCTGGTCAGCCTCATCAATTCAGGACTGTAGCAGAACCTGTCTTAAAATAAATAAAATAAATAAGAAATAAATAAGAAGTACTGGGAGTCTCTCTCAGTTTTAAACTCTTTTCAGCATAAACCCCTAGTACCCAGAAAAAAAAAATAAAGTAAAATACCATCACTCGAGATTTTTCATGTACAATATGTCATATATCTTGAAGGTTATGCAAAAGTTTGTAAAATATATTGTACATTATATGAGTTAGTGTTTATAATATTTCTGAGGTTTCTGGACTCTGAAAAATATTACTTGAAACGGAGATAGTTATTTTTTTTTCCAGTGTCTTCCAGTTAGTAACAGGTAGAAATAGAATTTGAATCCGCTTACATATGAATTAAAAATCTGTTTCTGCTCAGTATACTATGTATCTTTTTTTCAATAAATCACCTATTATTAGAATTCCCTTTTAGAGAAAAATCATTATGGAATTAACCAAATTTCCTTTGACTCCTTTATAATGAGAATCATATTCTTTTTGAGGCTTCACTATAACTTTCAGGGAAAAAATGATATTTTTTTTTCATTTATAATTTTCTATATATAAAAGTAATAATATTTAGCCTTTCTAATGTTAAAGTAGTCATTTAATTCATTTGTCAAATGGATCTAGATGTGAATAAAAACATGACCACATACAGACACCATATTCACCATTTTCAACTTCTTAAACAATGATTCAAATTATAGTTATCATATACATCACTCATGCTCATTGTTCTGCCTAAGTTAAGCAAATATCTGTTTCTGAAAAGTACTTTAGTTTTCCAGTATAGAATAGAATGAAAGTCATAATTTCTATTTATTCAAGATATTGCTTTTGGATCAGTTTTATTTATCTTGTAAGTATAAATATACTTTTAGCTTACTCTTACTCATTCCTAAAATCCTTAGGTCTTTTTCACCACAAACTCTTTTTGAATTCATTCATTCATAGTTATTGGATGAACTTTTCAATTTCTTTAAGATTATTAACTATTCCTTCCTACTTTATGTCATTGAGAATTATATATGTAATCTCTTACTTTGATATATAGATTAGCATTTAAATAGAATAAGGTCAGTGGCAGATCCCAGTGACATTTCTAAAGAAATGTCAATCAAATTTTTCTTTAACCCCAGATCATCATCAACTTGATACGGTATTTTATTCAAACTGCAGTTGTCCAATATAAAAATGTATTTCCCTAGTATTATTATTTTGTCCACTTATGAAAAACATACAATCTGTAGAATTAATATTTATAGATAACCTTGTATTCAGATTTCTTGAGTCATACACCTCATGGTACTTTTAGAGTAAAGAAAAACAAAGGTTTATTCTTCCTACTATGGGATTATTTTATATTTTAATCAGATTCTTCGCATTTTTCATATGCCACAATTTCCTTTTGTATCTGAGTCCACAGCACAATTAAATAATTGAATTGAGGTTGTTTTCCTCAGAGTTTAGAAATTGCTTGGTTGTGTGAAAGTGGAATTTTATAATTTATTCTCATGTAATTTTACTTTTAACAAAAATTATATTTTTAAACTATATGTTCAGTTTCATAAAAGTTATAAAGAAGACCAGTGTGAAGAATAAAAGCAGTATAATTAATTTTGTAGTACTCTGGGCATGTTTTGTAATTCATATCCTTTCTTTCCCTTTTTTAAAGGCAATCATCTTCTGAGTTTGCCATTCTCTTGTTTTCTTCATCATTTTAACAAATGCTTATCATCTTAAGCAATATATCATTTTACTTTTAATTTCTAAGAATTTCCATCAATGGTTCCTGTTAGTGTACTCTTCTGAGGTGTGTATCTACTGTTCAGGAAGGCAGGGCATTGCAAAGATACAGGGCCTGGCATCAGCAGACAGACAGTGCAAACTTGACTCCTGGTTCCTGTGTATATTTATAATTTACATGAACCTCTGTGCTTTAGTGTCCTAATATAAAAATGTGGGTAGTTTCTCTATACAGTGGTGAGAGAAACAAATCAGTTATTCTTTTTAACCAGTATAGAATAAAATCTAGCACATAATAAACACTAAAGATTTGTATTGCTTTAATGAGAGTAAATCTATCTTCTTCAGGTTCATCATGTTGATACAGATAGCAGCAAAATATGTAAATTACATGCTTCTTCCTCTAAGTGAAGCCCTGGTGCTTCACTTTTATGTCATAATTCTTTGTAAATAAATCTAGTATGATTTAGTTAGAAGAATCTGATTTTTGATGTATTTGTCAAAAAGCTGACACCTCTTCAAATACTCTTTATATCTGTCAAATGGATCAACTACAACATACTGATTTCTCAAATAGTTGGTGTCTTGTTATTGTAAGGACAGGCAAGTAAGTCTGGACCCAAAGCACAAAGTCATCATAATAATTAACCATTACTTGACAAATTTGTCCCTGAGTGATTCTTGTACTTTCTCTGTGGACCACAAAGATTTGAATTTTCCTATGCTCTGTTCCAAAATAACACAGTTGAAAATTGTAAAAGGCCCACAGGTAAAATACATAGAAATAGTAGCACCTCACCAGGTTTCCTTTTTTTATGTCTTGTATTCCTTGTAAGCAAGGAACAAAAGTTTAATAGGGATTCTTAACATTTACTTTTCCTTTCTTTTTTGTTCATTGCAGTCTCAACTTGAAAAGTTCCAGAACAAAACAACACACCCACACACACACACACACACACACACACACACACACACAGTAAAAAAAGATTCACATTTGTTGATTTGAAGATCCAATTAGGGAATTTTGCTCTTTTTTAACCTAAATCATAATAAAAAAGTTCGTTTCTTAATTTATTTACATTTTCTTTAATTTCTGGTTCTAAAATTTATAATTTGTGTACATGTTTTGTTAAATGTTTCCTAGGCATTTTGTATTAGAGAAAGCATCTCAGTTTCACGTATATTCTTTAACTGTTGCTCATGCATAGAAAAACATCATCTAATACTAATTCTATGTATAGGAAACCTACAAAATTTTCCTATCTCCATGAAGAATGAATTACATCATCTGTGAATAGTAAGGATTATCTTACTATTAGTGATTAGTGTTCTTTTTCTCTTGCTAGAAGTTCTATACTTTCTATTTATTCCAATTAATTCACTGATCAGTGAGTGAGATGTCTCCAAAAATATATAAAGCTTGACTAAAAGTCATCATCTGCACTGGTCCAAGTTACTGGCACTCTGTTTCTTGATTCCTGTCATGTTCCCTTTCTGTCCATTGTCACCTGAAACCCATCTTCAACACAGATGGTAGGCTGATCTTACTAATGTAAAAGTTGGGTAATGTCATCACATCAAGCTGCTAAGTGCTCTCCAGTGGAATCACATCTTATTTAAAGTACAAGGCAGGTTTTTTGTTTTTGTTTTAAAGAGGACTTAGACTACATTAGAAGCCTGTAGGTAGTCCACTCTGTCCGCTCTCTTCTCTGCCTTAAGTTCATATTTACCTTGGCCTGGTGTGTCTCTCCCCACTACCCCCTCCCTCTCACTCACCTACTTGCCACTAAACATATTAACCTCTACTCTATGCTACTTAAACTAGACAAACTCCCAGTTATGGGCATTTTTACTTGCTATTTCCTTTTACAGGAAAATATCTTCATGAGATATTTGCTTGATTTATTTTTTAAATTTTCTTTGGGTTTTTAATTAAATATCATCTTTGTAAATATGGTGGCCTGTGCCAGTAGTGCCAGTTACATGAGAGAATGAGACCGGAGCACTGCATGATTCCAGAGTTTCAAGGTTAGACTTAGTAATATAGTGTAACCCATAAATGAATGATTAAGTAAATAAATCCATGTTGTCAATAAAAGGTATCCTGCCTACCCTATAGGTAGGCAGGATAAAGGAAATAACCCCCCTCACATTCATTAGACCTCTTGCAGACACTACATTATTTACCATATCTAATTTGTTGCCTCCTTCTCCTTCCTAAAATACATATAAACACATGTATTTAATAACATTTTAAATATGTCTATATTTACTACATATTAATATGTATATATGTGTTTGTGTGTATATATGTACAAATATGCATACAAATACCATAAAGATGGTATATTTCTATTTTGTTCTTTATTACGTTATCAGTATCTAGAATTAACAGCTTCTAGTAGACATTAAGAATAGCAATGGTGTGACTGAACAAATGAATGAAGAAATAATTAGACGAGTGAAGGAAAGTATAATTATGAAGGTATTTCTCTCACCTTAGAGTCACTTGTTTTAAATTAAAAAGTGCATATAAGATCATATCTCAAAAACCTCCCAGAAAAATGAAATAATTATCATTATATTTTGACCATGTTTAGGAATGTTATTTTCACATGAAGACTTTTTAAGTTTTATAAAGTCCCTCAAAATTTTTTTTTAATGTTTTCCTGGTATTTATTTTCTATCCTTTATTTTAAGATACTGTATTTTGGATATGCATCTTGTAATCATAGTGGACTAATGCCATCATCTGCACTGGTCCAAGTTACTGGCACTCTGTTTCTTGATGCCTGTCATATTCCCTTTCTGTCCATTGTCACCTGAAGCCTGTTTGAATAGTTGTTTTTAAAAACAGACTGACAATCTTAGCTTAAAGTTGCTGACTGACTTCAATTACTTTTTCTTTCTTATTTTCTAATTTTCATTTACTCAATCTTCAATGTTTTTTTTTTTCTAATTTCTTGTCTTACTTTGCATTGTATCCTTTTAAAGAGATTTATACTTGTACTTTTGAATTTTCAAAATTTCTAATTATTAATGTGAATTTCAGAAATTAGTCATATATACTCAACTTCTTAATGTAGGAAGTTATTGTATTTACCTTAAGCTGAAAAACATAAGATCTTTAGGATACTTTATTATTATCACATTATTTTTCATCTACATGGTGTTATTGATTTTTTTTTTTTAAAAAAGATTTATTGCATTCTAATCCTCCTAGACTTCATTAATATCATTGTGTTATTCATTTTGTTTTAGACTTAGTCCTATATTGGTAAATTTCTTTGTTTATAATTCCTCTATGTCAAGCACTTCATCTGCACATTATTTCTTGCATCTTCAATACATCTCTGAGAATTGCATTTGGGAAAGTTTGACAATTTCACACTCAGTTTCTGTTTGCTATAAAATATCTATTTCAAGATAACTACTGAGAAATATTTTTCCTATGTTTATAATCATGAGTTAATACTTTTCTCTTAACCACTGAAGGTATTATGCCAGTGTTTTCTACTTTTCATTGATGCTTTACATCAACAGATTTAATTACAATCTCTTTGAAGGGATTTCATTTTCTTCTTAGAGTGATTATTATCTCTTTATCTTTTTTGTTCTGAAGTCCCATCATTATAAGAATTTATTTTTCTTGCTTTTAATTTATTTTGGGGCATTTATTTCACCTTTGGGATATTTAGATTGGTATCTTTCAACATTTCAGAACAAATTAAAATAGTACTTTTCATATGGTTCTGTTTGTGATTCCTCTTCATTACTTCTGCAGCTCCAATTATTGAGTTTAACCTGTTCTTCACATATTTAATTATCTGATCTCACTAAGTAACATTGCATGTGATTTATTTAGCTATATATTCTTTGTTAATGAATTTCTATTAGACTTCTTCACAACTGCTATTAAACAAATACATTGTTTTTAATCTTGAAATGTATATGTACATCATGATATCTTTTTTTGTACTTTAGTTTTCTGTTTCTTTCTGTTATCATTTATTCTTATTCATATTTTAAAGAAACTCAATTATAGAGTTTTTGAACCACCCAGCTTTTAATAGGTATAAACACACATATATAAAGAATACTTTGGTTGCATATTTTAAATGACTCTTTGTTTTTTATCTTCACTAATCACCAAGGCTCAAGACACTGATATTTATCTAAACAATGACATTTCTATCAGACTTGTCATCTTAGGCAGGACCATGTTCTCATCTATGCCTTTAGCCTTATGAAAAACAAACTAAAAAAAAAAGTAAATGAAACACACCATATTGATAGAGAAACTTTCTTAAAGGTGAGTGAAAGGGATAGAGAAAAAGTAAGAATGAATGACTACTGGCAATAGTGGGTGGAGGGAAAGCTTTCCTGTATAAATACACAATGTGAAGCAATGAAACTATTGGTGTTAAAAGAAGAGAGATCAAAGTCTTACACTAGAGTGGAGCTGACTGTTGTAGACTATAAGAGAACGAGTGAGGAGACCTGTTCTTGATTTTGCAATGTGTCCAGTGGCTTCTTTTGTAGCACACACTTAAAGCCTCATAGGACAACATGCCTAGACTGGTTGAAAATGAACCTTAAGAAGAGAAAAAGTGGTATTTGTAGAAGGCATTTGATTCTGATTTAGATTACTGATGTTCAAAAGCCATTGTTAAACATATATCTTGTTTGGTGCAGTTTGAATTTTATGATCAATTTTTGAGTGTGACCCACATACTACACAAAATTTCCACTTTTCATTCTTCAGTACTTTTTATTTTCCATGGTCTACAAAATGTATTTCAGGGTTTACTTGGAACATAACTAATAGCTTGCTTGCCATGAATTTAAGATGAACAATCATAAAATTCAAGAATGCCAAATTGAAGCCTTACAATTCCTTTTATGCATGAGTTATATCAAACTACATAGTATTATGTTTTATGGATAAATGGATGATAAAGTATACTTATAAGGAACTTAAAAGTTTCTTCTTAGGTTGTTATATGTTTATTAAAACCATATAACTTAATAATATATTAAAAAGTTGTTGCATGTGTTCTGGTTAAAATTATTAACTGAAGTAGATAATTGACCCTTAAGGGGGTAAATAAACAGAAATTTCTGAACCAATGTACAAATAATGTTAAAATATTTTTTTTTCTTAAAACCTTAAAATATTTTTTCTTAAAACCTTTAAATTCATTTTTCACAGTCATTTTTGACTTTTTAACATATTTTTCAGGAATAAATATTTGGTCAATTAAAATCCTTAAATATACAGATGAACACCCACCACAGATTAACAAGTGTTTTTTTTTTTTTTATTGTTTAAATCCTAAATGGTTAAAATATGGTTGTGTGTATCTTCCTCCATGTTACAAATATGATATACTGCTTTTATAATTAGGAAATATCAGAACTATTTTAAAGGGAAAGCATGTTTACTTCCATAAAACAAAGCTGCTGATCCTGACATATTTTCAGAATCTTGGCAAAGATTTATGTAGCACACAAAGGATTCTGGAATTTTTCATATTATTTGTCAGAAAAGTACCTGGGAAGCTAACAGGATTCACTGATATATTAGGTAAAATTTCTACCAATTCATGTTTTTTTGATCTTTTATTCTCTTACTTCCTTTTTTGTTACTAACATTATTCAGTTCTTCCAATGGACAAGTTACATGACTCATATAAACTTCTTAGTGCTCTTCATTCCCTTTCTAGGTCCTGTAGCAGGGATAATTAACATGCATATCACATTTAGTAAAAGTATATCATGTACTCCTGTGATATTATAAATGGATACAGCATTGACTGTGCACATGAATAAATTAGCAGGACCTGACTAAAACTACCTCTTGACTAATATGATATTTAGATGTGGAAAGTAAGACAAAAAGAGACTTGTTATATAACCATTTTATATAACATTTCTAATGGGAATAAATAAACTAAGGGATGTAAATATGGATAGAAATATTAAAAGCAGTAGTATTGTTGTCTTTATGGAGAGACCACACTAGGGTGAATCTATTGGAAGGTCATTGGAAAGAGATCAATTTACATGTAAGATAAGTGTAAAATGAAAGGAGTTATGTTCTTCCAAGTAAGATATGTTGAGAGATCAGAAGAAATTATATGATTAAAATGTTATAAAATAGTTCTCCTCAAGGGAATAATTAGGCCTACCTATGTCTTTCCTATTTATGAGGCAAATGCACAGAGGTATGCTTGACTTTTCCATTTTATTAGTTTGCTCTTATAAAAATGAATAAATAAAACCTTCCACCCAAATATCAGTGGATTGACATGACAGAAGTTTACCTCTGGCACTAAGTTAAATTGTGTTGGGGTGGAGCCAAAAGAGTCCATTCAAGGACTCATGTTAATTACAGATCTGTCAGAGTTATATTTGCTAAAATTTTGCAATTCCTTTTCTTGGGCCATATCTAATTAATTCTGAAAGACTTTAAAATGTTAATACATTAATTGATCTATTTTGCATGACAGTAAGTAAATGTTTTTACTCAATAGTAGCTGGCTTAATCATCCAAGAAAAGTAGATCCTTTCCTTTGTGGTTCTTGTCAAATCTGACAAATTGATCTTGGACTGCTTGCTAAAATATTCTCATTTGCCTTTTTAGTCTCATTGATTAAGTAAGTTCTCTGAATTGAAGAAATCTAGCTGTTATAAAGATCTCTAAAAGGAATACTGAAGTCCAGAAAGGGATAAGCCCACAAGATTTATGGGCAACCCCTAGGTTTGAATCCTTACAGGACTTCTTCCTTGTGATTGTAGATTAGCTTCCCTATGCCTCAGTTTCTTCTTCTATTAGTTGAGAAAAGAGAACCACTCTTCACAAGATGTAAAAATTCCTTTCATTCAAATTTCTCAACTTCAAACAATTTTTCATGTAGGCTGAGAGATTTAGAATAGTTTTATCCACAGAGAAAAAGGAACTTTATCTGCTAAAGCCTGATTTTGAATGTTAAGCTGCTTTTGTTCCATGTGAATGACTTGAGGTAAGATGTGAAGTAAATCATTGTGTTTTTGTTATTGTTTTTTTGTTGTTGTTGTTGTTTGTTTTGTTTTTGTTTTATTTATTTATTAGTACCAAGGATCATGGGTTGAACCCAGATGGACTTTACCACTGTGTGCCACTGAGGCTAGCTAAAGTATTGCATTTTTAATTATAACTGTCAATTCCCTTCATAGTCTAAGCTAGGAGCACATAAGACATTTTCCTGTCCTTCAATACCTTTCCAAGGTGCACACCTATTTTTCCAAGCCCTGTCCATGGTTCATGTTTCCATTAAAGCTGTAACTCACTAAAACTTTCTTTCAGGTAGCAGTTCTCTCAGTTTCCTCTTAGATGCTCTTATTCCAGTTAGATGTCTCCATGTATTTTGCTTGTATAGATCTATTCTCTTTCTCCTAATCATAATTATTAATTGAGATCACTTATTGAAAATTCATCTTCTCTTTCTAGTGTAGTCTACATAAAGAGAGAATCTCCATAAAGCATGCTCATGATTTTCTCTCTAGTTTTTAATGCTGATTTTTTTTTTCAGGTAAAAGGCACTCATATATGGCAGAGTAGCAAAAGGAAGAATGATACCTTTAATATTTCCATTGTATATTCTGCTAAATTTTACTGCTATATGAAAGATTGTCATCTACATAGCCTGCTTCATTTGTGATAAGTTATTTTCACCCTTGGTTAAAAAAAACAAAACAAAACAAAAAACTGGTCATCATGAACAGATTATTCAGAATCTAATGCGTACCCTTCTTGACAGCACTTTTATCTCCTTATTCTTAAACAAGAATTGAACCCTTTCCTATGCCAGAAACACTGAGTATGCAGTTAACATTTTCTGACAAGCTTGACACTCCTAATATTTTATTTCTTTATTCTTTTATTTTCTATCCTAATGTCATCTGGCAGAAGATCATGTATAATTTGTGGGAAACCTTATGTTATTTACCTTTGGAAAAAAGCTCTGCCTGTTTCATCAATATTATTCATTTATAAATGTTCCTTTTTTACTTATATTTTAATACTCTATTAGTGCTTGTGAGAGGTATGTTTTAAAATTAGAAATATCAAATAAAACACTACATCTCTGTAGTTGCATCAGGTGAAGAAAATCTGAGTATAGTCAATAATTGTGATCTGAAAAAACACAATAATAAATACAATAAATAAAAAATAGCTGTATGTGATTATGCTTTTCTGTGGATAAAACTACAAATTAACTTCAGGCCTTTTTAACCTTTCCTAGCAGTTGGATTTCCCTTCAGTTATTCTTTATGTCTAGACTAATTTTATATCTATTGAAATTAGAAATTATTTGCTAAATAAAAATCTATTAATTAAGATATGTACATGGTCTTATAATATATCCTATTTATGTCAAAGCAGAGACATTCACAGAAAACAGAAAATTCAACAAGCTAAGAACTCTTAATTATGGCATTTCCAGGTAAATGGATGAAGTTGGAGAATATCATGCTAAGTGAAATAAGCCAATCCCCCCCCGCCACAAAAAAAAAAAAAAACATACTCCAAATGTTCTCTCTTATAAGTGGATTCTGATCCACAATGGGGTTGGGGAGGGAGCATAAGGAGAATGAAGGAACTTTGGGCAAAGGGTAGAGAGGATCAGGGGAGGGGGCATGGGGGCAGGAAAGATGGTGGAATGAGATGAACATCATCACACTATGTACATCCATGATTGTATATGTATATATGGCACAACTGTAAATCGAATACAACCAGGAAAATGAAAACTTATGCTCCGTTTTTATATGATTAATCAAAATGCATTCTTCTGTCATGTATAACTAACTAGAACAAATAAAAAAGGAGAACTCTTTATTTAATGTTTTTATTGTTTCTATAAAGATTCAAACTGTAAGTGCTAAATTCTTATTTTTTATTTAATATGTAGTTGTTGAGAGAATTTATGTTAGATTTAAATTTTATTGTTAAGACAGGAAAGACTTTTTAATGTGTGACTAAAACATGATTACTTTTGGCATTCTAAGTTGATTAATGGGGCAATCTTTGGGTAGATACCCATCTGGTGCTCTCTATAGGCCAAGCATTTATAATAGCTAATGTTTAGATTATCTAAATATGAAAAAATAACCTCATTCTTTGACACATTATAATTTAATGGTCAAGTCAATAAATGCCTAAGTGTTCCTTCACATCTCTGGGAAAAGTTTCATCGGCTTTTGTCAAATATATAACTCAGAATCATTGGTTCTGGGACTGTATTTATTTTCTAAAGCTTCTCAGCCTGTTACCACAGACTGAGTAGTTTAAGACCATGCACCCTAACTTTCTCACAGATGCCACGGTCAGGAGTCAGGGCATGGCTTAGCCAGGCTCTCTGTTGCAGGGCCAAACAAAGCTTTAGTGAAGGATCTGGATGGGGGATTAAGCCTCCAATGAACCTCAACTGGGGAAGATCCCAGTTCTAGCTCATATGGTTGTTAGCAGCATTCAGGTCTTTGTGAACTCTTTGTCCTTGGGCCTTAGTTTTTTTGCAGTTGAGCAGCTGGCTAGTGTCAGCTCTCACTTCAATACCATGAGTGCCACCCCAATGTGGCATTTTATTCTTAAAGGCCAACAAGGATGGACCATTATCTTTCATAACATGGATTATAATGTTACATAAATTTATCCTACAAGTGAAATCCCATCACCTTTCCTATATTCTGTTAATTTACATTTGGTCATAGGTCTTTCTCTCACCCAAAGAGAGAGCTCACCAGTAACAAGAAAACCAGGGTTTGGCTGAAAGGGGCCACCCTGTTGTCTCCACCACAGAGAAAAAGAAGTGAGTTTTCATAGTATTAAATACTAGAAGAAAAGGAAGCGTGAATATTTCAGGTTTTAAAAGTTGCAGCATGTTTCCTAGCAGAGCATTTATTATTAACTTCACTAATCTTGCAACTTTTCATTATAATTGCACCTCATTTGCTGGCCAGAGTTAAAGTATGAAGTATACTCATGATGTTGTAACTCTTGCCATTCTTTGTAAGGTAGGTTACCAGTTGATCCATATCATGTAGAAACAAGGGGTCTATTCATATGCTAGCAGTTCCATTTGAGATCATACACACAACTCTTTTTACAGGAGAACATGAACTTTTGGTCCTCAATTTCAGTATTCTGGCTCTTATCCCAGAATTGATAAATAAGTCTGGTTCCTAAATCACTGTCTCCATCACAGAGCCTAACCAGTTTCCAAACAGATCAGGTCAACTGTCCTTTTGCACATCTCCTCACTCATAGTAATCATCTCTCCATCTACCCTCAGTCCTTCAAGATCCTCACAGCATATATTCCCTAAACACCAGTTGTCATCTCTGCTCTGTTTCACTTGACTTCCTGAAGTCACAAATCAGCTTGACGGTTTGCCTTCACCTACCTCTCTACTCTTTGAAACAATGCTCTCTATATCCTACTATTCAACTAAAATCTATTATCATTTCAAATATTTTCTCTTCAAATATCTATAAGCCTGTTTCTCATTTTCAGTGAAACCCCCAGTTCTTTGAATCCCCTTACAGCACTTGCCACACGTCCCAAAACAGGAGACTTTCGGGGACTAATTTATTGCTTTTCTTTTCAATTTCAGAAGCTACTCCACATGAAAAGGAACAATTGTTGCACAATCTATGAATCTATGTGGTTACAGAGGCCAGAGTTCACCATCTTCAAAATAAGCCCTGCACTTGGTTTAATTCCCTGCTGTTCTGTCTTGAAATTCTTAATAATCGTTTTTTAACGATTATTAAATAATATCTTGTAAGTGATATCCAATGCAACAATTGTGCATACATCTTTGAAAAGTAGATGGGTGGAGTGGTAGTATACACACATGTGGCCTCAAGCTCAGTGAACAAGTGATCTGCCCTGCCCCCAGATATACTCCTTTCTGCTCCCTATCCTACTTTCTAATAGCTCCTAAACTGTGCTTTTTTAGAGTGGGGGTTGGAGAAATGGTGATCAAGGGGCATTAGTTTTCAGTTAGATAAGAATAAGAAGTTTCAGTGAGCTATTGCAGAATAGAGTGACTATAGATACTGAATGTGTCCTATATTTCTCAAAAATTTAGAAGAAAGAATATTAATAAAAAGTGATAAATTGCTGGGAGCCATCAGCCAAGTAGGTATGACAAATTCCTTGCCAGCTTACTCCCATGCTGTCTAGTGGAAGGACTTCTGAAAGGTGACCTTGCTCAAGGACCAGGGCAGCATCCGTGTTTAGGGTGTTCCCCCTTTAGAATAGGGCGGTTTAGCATAATAGGAGATTAGGGTGTTCCCCCTTTAGAATAGGGCGTATCCTGCTGCTGAGTTCCTCTTGAGTGTTTAGGGTCAGACAGTATATTTTGGGAGACAGAAGCCCATGTGGAGTGGATTTGGGCAGAGAGTGGATTTGGGAGAGAGTGGATTTGGGCAGAGAACGTGGATTCCCCCAGAACGTGTTTGTAGATGGCCGGTATGAGTTCGGGTATAAAGAATTGCTGTTTGAATCTACAAGCTGTGTGGAGACTCGTGATTTGTGCCCTGCCAGAGACTGCGGCATTTGGTGGCTCGTACGTGGAACACCTGAAGCTTGGGGGTAAGTGAAATTGCTTGCCCCTGAGGGAAGGCAAGAGAATGGGTGACCATTTCAAAAAACAATGTGTTCTTCTTTTGATTTATTTTGTTTTTCTTTCAAGCTGCCTATCTTTAGAAATTTCTCAGGCAAACTGGAAAAAATGGTTGACTAAAGGCTTGAAGTTTGTCGGCCCTGAGGAAGAGAAAATTGATACAACGATTTTTTTATTCCGTTTTTGTTTCATTCAGTTTTGGTTTCGTTTTGTGTTACCTTATTGGGTTGCGTTATCTTTATAGTAGATTAAAACAAACTGAAAAGATGTTAAGTAAATTGTTAGAGGTTCAGAACATGGAGAAAGACATTTTAGATCAAGCAAAAGAGAAGGTCTCTCAAGCTAGTCAGACAGAGGAAGAAAATTTAAAGGAAAAGGGGTTGTTAAGAAAAAGGCCACAACAGGAGGCTGTTACTAACTCCGTTTTATCACAAGAGGGTTTAATTCAACCAACAGCCCCACCGATAGAGACAGCTGAGTGGCCCTCAAACCCCGTAGTTGATAAATGGAATCCTGAGACAGGACCTCAAAGATTAGCATGCCCTGTACTTGAACAGGTAGGAGGGCAGCGAATTCACCGTGCTTTAGATTTTAAAACAGTGAAGCAGTTAAAGGAGGCTGTAACAACCTATGGTCCCCAAGCTCCCTTCACGGTAAGCATGGTCGAGTCCATTACTAACTTGGACATGACGCCAGCAGATTGGGCTAGCATGTGTAAATCTGTGCTAAATGGAGGACAATATTTGTTATGGAAGGTTGCCAATGAGGAATTTTGCGCAGAGACAGCTAGGCAAAATGCAGCAGCCGGTTACCCTCAAAGAAATCTAGAGATGTTGCTAGGGAAAGGACCTTATGAGGGTCAGCGGCAACAAATTGAATATGATCCTGCTATATATGCACAAATTGCTGCAGACGCAGTTAGGGCATGGAAGACTTTACAAGGACATGGAGATTTACAAGGTCAGCTATCTAAGGTAATACAGAGAGCTAATGAACCTTACGCTGACTTTGTAGATAGGCTAATTCAAACGGCTGCCAAAATATTTGGGGATACGGAACAAGCAATGCCATTGATAAAACAACTGGCTTATGACCAAGCAAATCGTTGCTGCAGAGAGGTTATTAGACCATGGAGACATGAAGATTTAAACACATATATTAAATTATGTAGAGATATTAATGAACAAGGGCAAGTCTTGGCAGCTGCAGTACAACAGGCTTTAGATGCCAGGCCAAAAACATGCTATGATTGTGAACAAACAGGACATTTTAAAAGGAGTTGCCCCATAGGAGGAGGATTTAACAAAACTAGGTATCAAAGAAATAGAATACCGGGTATTTGCCCACGATGCCGTAGAGGGAGACATTGGGCTAATGAATGCCATTCTCAAACCACCATAGAGGGTACTCCCTTATCAAAAAAACGGACAAGGACCAGGTATTTACCCACGTTATCGTGGAGAAAGGCATCAGGCTCCATTGCCAAAAAACGGACAGCCGGGCCCAATGCTCCAGGGCCCACAACCACAAATATACGGGGCAGTGGAGGAACCCAGCAACACCATCAGAGTAGTGCCCAGGACACATTGTCCATCAAATCCCTCATCAGACAAACCCGAGGGAGCACAAGGTTGGACATCTGCGCCTCTGCCAGAGCACTACTAACTCCAGAGATGGAAGTTCAAATCATTCCCACAGGAATAAAAGGACCTCTTCCCCAAGGGACAGTAGGCTTATTATTGGGATGTAGTTCATCTACATTAAAAGGACTTATGATAAGTCCTGGGGTAATTGATCCCGATTATGTAGGTGAAATAAAAATTATAGCTAGTTCTCCAAGAGGTATATCAGTAATTTCACCTGGAGATAGAATAGCACAGTTGTTAATAATACCCAGCCTACATAATAAGTTTCCTAGTCATAGTGTAAAAAGAGGTTCCAGGGGATTAGGCTCCACAGGTGTAGATTGGTCTATGTTGTCTTTAAATTTAGATTCTCGCCCAATGTTAAAACTAAATATTCAAGGACACGACTTTAATGGGCTACTGGACACAGGTGCAGACCTTAGCATCATATCTAGTCAGGAATGGCCAAAACATTGGCCATTACAACAAGCCACTCAAACGCTTCGAGGCCTACGAGTGGCTACTAATCCCCATAGAAGTGCAATGATATTAGATTGGAAGGATCCTGAAGGATGTGAGGGAACTATACAGCCCTATGTATTGGATCATCTTCCTATAAATTTATGGGGACGAGATGTCCTAGATCAATTAGGTTTGACGTTAACAAATAACATCAATCCTAATGTGCCCACTACTAGGGCTAGACAAGGTTTTAGGAAAGAAAAAAGATTAGGAAAACAAGGACAAGGTACAGGAGCACCAATTCAAATAGATCAAGGAACAGACAGACATGGGTTGGATTTTCAGAAAGGGCCACTGAGACAATAAAAATTACTTGGAAATCAGAAAGACCAGTGTGGGTTCCTCAGTGGCCCCTGACTAAAGAAAAGATACAAGTAGCCCATGATCTGGTCAAACAACAATTAGCGGAAGGACATATACAACCTTCCATATCTCCCCATAATACTCCCATTTTTGTCATTAAAAAGAAATCTGGTAAATGGAGATTATTGCAAGATTTAAGAGCCATTAATAATGAGATGGTTATTATCGGACCTGCTCAATCAGGGATTCCTCAATTGTCTGCTTTGCCAAAAACCTGGCATGTTTTAGCCATAGATATTAAAGATTGTTTTTTTTTCAATTCCAATTCATCCCGAGGATAGTCCATGTTTTGCATTTACTATCCCTGCATTAAATCATGAAGGTCCTGATCAGAGATATGAATGGAAAGTACTCCCTCAAGGGATGGCTAACAGTCCAACTATGTGTCAAATATATGTTAATAAAGCAATCCAGCCACTTAGAAATCAAAATCCTGAACTACAAATATTTCACTATATGGATGATGTATTATTGGCACATAAAGGTAAAAACATATTGCTGGAATGTTATGCCACACTTACAAACTTATTAAAAAATTATAATCTAGAGATAGCAATAGATAAAGTACAATTAAATTTTCCAATTAATTATTTAGGAGTTCTATTATCCTCAACCATGGTCCGTCCACCAAAAATTCAAATACGAGTAGATCAACTCAAGTCACTTAACGACTTTCAAAAGTTATTGGGAGACATAAATTGGATAAGGCCTTATCTAGGCATACCAACAGGAGAGTTGGGACCTTTATTTGATATTCTAAAAGGTCCATCAGATCCAAACTCACCTTGCATGTTAACTCCTAAAGCAAGAAAGGCATTAAAAATTATTGAAACATATATGGAAAATATACATTTGGATAGAATTGATATAAGTTTGCCTTTATTATTTATTGTACTACCAACAAAAAATATTCCTACAGGAGTATTTTGGCAAGAAGGTCCATTATTGTGGATACATTTATCTTATTTTCCTAAAACTATTCTTACTAGGTATCCTGAGGCTGTAGGACAATTAATACTCAAAGGAATAAAAGCAGCGAAGGGAGTGTTTGGAATTTCTCCCAATAAAATTATTACTCCATATACTATGGATCAAATTGATGAGTTAGCTAATGAGTTAAATACTTGGGCAATAATCATGTGTAAATCTAATGTTTCATTTGATAATCACTTACCATCTAATCCTTTGTTGTCTTTTTGGTCTAAGCATCCTGTAGTTTTTCCAAAAATGACAAGAAAAACCCCTATCATGAATGCTCCAAATATATTCACTGATGGGTCAAATAATGGTACAGCAGCAGTAGTTACCCCTGATCAAACTTTTACATTTTTAGTACCAAAACAATCAGCTCAAAAGGTAGAGCTTAATGCAGTATTACAAGCCTTTTTAATGTTTAAAGATTCTGTATTTAATTTATTTTCTGATAGTCAGTATGTAGTTAATGCTATAGTATCTCTTGAAGATGCTGGTAGGATTTCCCCTTCTTCTACTGTTTTCTCTTTGTTTTCCACTATACAAAGTCTAATCTGGGACAGAAAAGATCCATTCTTTATAGGACATATTAGAGCACATACAGGATTGCCTGGAGCCCTTAGTTTGGGCAATGATTTAGCAGATAAAACTACACATGACATACATATTTTCTCTACACTAGAAGAAGCTACGAATTTTCATAAAACATTCCATGTTAATGCTAATACTTTACAAAAGCATTTTAAAATAACTAAGGAACAAGCCAGACATATAATAAAACAATGTCAAAATTGTGTGACCTTTTTACCACAAGTTAATCTTGGAGTCAATCCTAGAGGACTGATACCTAACCATATTCGGCAGATGGACGTCACACTCTTGCCAGAATTTGGAAAATTAAAATATTTACTTGTTACAGTTGATACTTCTTCCGGATTTTTGATGGGCTCCCTTCATGCCGGAGAATAAACTAAAGATGTTATAGCTCATTGCTTACAAAATTTTGCCACTGTGGGCGTTCCTAAACAGTTAAAAACTGATAACGGTCCTGGCTATACCTCTCCTCTTTTAAACAATTTTGCTCATCATTTGGTATTACTCATATAACAGGAATTCCATACAATCCACAGGGACAAGGCATAGTTGAAAGAGCTCATCAAACTATTAAAACGTACTTATTAAAGCAAAAAGAGGGAATTGGAAAGGGGTATATATCCCCCAAAGATAAACTTAAAATAACGCTTTTTACTCTAAACTTTTTAAATTTGGATTCATCAGGACTTAGTGCTGCAGAAAGGCATATGTATCCAAAAAATGTGCATAAGCCTAAAGTTCTTTGGAAAGATATTCTAACAGGACAATGGAAAGGTCCTGACCCAGTACATGTCTGGAGTCGGAGCTCTGTTTGTGTGTTTCCACAGGGAGAACAGCAGCCGATTTGGATTCCAGAAAGACTAACTAAAACGATTTCTACAGATCGAAAAGAAGATGATTTGACTCAAATCCATAACAGCTGATATCCAGAACTCCAGCTTGGCCATTCTTACATCTGCAACAGTGATTAACCAGGATGCTTTTTTCAACATCTATTTTATTATTGCATTTTTCCACATCATAAGGTTTTATTTTATTTTTGAGCTCATACAAACCTAGGTTAATGTTTCTCTGATCAGTTTTATTTTTTTGACTGTGGAGTTTTTAAACATTGCAATGGAGATTTCACCTAGGTAAAGCTACAAGGCCTTTATTATTATCTTATGTGTTGTACGTTTGTTTGCACATTTGTGTTTTGTGTTGTATGTCTGTGTGTGCGTATTTCATATATGAGGAGCGCTCATGAGAAAATGGATCCGATTTTTTTTTTTTATTCACGTGATTTAAATGGCTTAATTTAAATTAGGTAAACGGCTGTTAAGGATTGTTTTTAAAGGTGGTTAACAGATCTGCTTGTTTACTAATTTAAATCAGGTAAACAGCTGTTAAGGATTATTTTTTAAGGAGGTTAACAGATCTGTTTGTTTACTTTCACCTTTCCTTTTCATTATATTTAATAATTCTTTTCAGGATAATGTCTTTTTAACATCATTGCCAGAATTCCTATCTTCATCCCAATGAAAATAACTCAACAAGTATGCTCAATCAAGGAGTCAACTTTCTTTGGGAGGCAACGGACTTTGGGAGGAGACGGACATATTGATAGATTTCTCCACTTTGAACTGCTTACAGAACTTGCCTAGACTATGTAACTACGTTTAGTGCAGCAAATTGTGGTGATGCTGGCATATATTTGCTGATGGTGTCACCAGTGATGCAATTTTTATTTCCTTGCCAGAGCACCACATGTTAATTGTGGTAATACTGGCATATCTTTGCTGAAGGTGTCACCAGTGATGCAATTTTTTCAAAGGAACTGTCAATTGGCTTGGTGTCATGGCATTTCTGTATCCTCCTCCCTTCTGCTAGTGATGGTCTAAAATTTGGGGGCCAATGGCTATATGCTGGACCGGTAGTCAGTGACGGGCATGATCCAATTGCAGTGGTATCAACCTAAGACAGGAGGCTGACGCCTAAAGGTCAGTTGCCTAAAGGTCAGTTTTCCGATGACAGGTAAGAACCATATGTTGAATTGGACAACCTACCAGGCACGGTTCTTAAGCCACATTAACCTCACTCCCCCACTGGCACCAAGGCCAAATTTGGGGGCCAACAGAGGTGAGGCAAAGAATCTCACCCCCCCACTGGTGCATAGACCTATCCACAAGTATGGCTGTATGCTGGACCGGTAGTCAGTGACGGGTATGATCCAGTTGCAGTGGTATCAACCTAAGACAGGAGGCTGACGCCTAAAGGTCAGTTTTCCAATGACGGGTAAGAGCCATATGTTGAACTGGACAACCTACCACGCACAGTCCTTAAGCCACATTACTTGTTTTTTAATTAATCAGAAGGGGGGAGATGCTGGGAGCCATCAGCTAAGTAGGTATGACAAATTCCTTGCCAGCTTACTCCCATGCTGTCTAGTGGAAGGACTTCTGAAAGGTGACCTTGCTCAAGGACCAGGGCAGGATCCGTGTTTAGGGTGTTCCCCCTTTAGAATAGGGCGGTTTAGCATAATAGGAGATTAGGGTGTTCCCCCTTTAGAATAGGGCGTATCCTGATGCTGAGTTCCTCTTGAGTGCTTAGGGTTAGACAGTATATTTTGGGAGACAGAAGCCCATGTGGAGTGGATTTGGGCAGAGAGTGGATTTGGGAGAGAGTGGATTTGGGCAGAGAACGTGGATTCCCCCAGAACGTGTTTGTAGATGGCCGGTATGAGTTCGGGAATAAAGAATTGCTGTTTGAATCTACAAGCTGTGTGGAGACTTGTGATTTGTGCCCAGCCAGAGACTGCGGCAATAAATATTTGAGGAGATACATATGTTTGATCTGATTACACAATAAATATACGTATTGAAGCATGACCTGGAACTGCATTAATATGTACAATTTCTGTGTTTTTAAGTCTCAGTTAAATCTAATTTTAAAAGAAGAGAATAGCATATATTGCCATGCTTTCATAGCTTTTTATACCCTATTCCACAATGTTAAGTCTTTCCTTACCTTGACAGATTCTGAATCCAGCTGAGAAAGCATTCCTTTGAAAACCTTGCCCAACAAAAGCAATGAGTTGGCTTGGATATTTTCCATTGGTCCCAAGTGCCACTCTTCCCTTTTCTATCATAATATTCCAGATGGCTGACTTCTGTAGATGCTCCAGTTGTCTTCTCTGGCTCTGTTTTCTCATCAAATATGGTCATGAATGTTTTAACAATAGAGAGGGATTTTTCTTTCTGTGAAATTTTCATAGAAGTCATTGGACTTTGCAAACTCTGCTACCTGATTTCCTCCTTTGGGCTTTATTAATATCTCTCTTCTTCTAATATTATCAGTCTTTAGTATTCATGCTTCTATTACACCATCTGATGGGCTTAACCAATACCCACACCTTGGTGAAATAGTTCCTTCCTTCCTTCCTCTCTCCTTCCCTTCCTCCCTTCCTCCCTCTCTCCCTCTCTTTCTTTCTTTCTTTCTTTCTTTCTTTCTTTCTTTCTTTCTTTCTTTCTTCCTTTCTTCCTTTCTTCTTTCTTCTTTTTAAATGATTTTCCATTCTTTTATTGGTGTATTATAATTATACATAATGTTGGGATTTTGTTACATATTTATTCATGCATGTGATATGAATATATAATTGGGCTGATTTTGTTCCCCAGTATTTTCCATGTAATTGTTCCTTTTAAAATAAACATTCCTCAAAATATTCAAAAAACCATGGAAATTTTTTGTTTTAAAAGTCATCCCTAATATTCTTTATTCCAGAGGCAATAGCTCATATCTTTGTTTCAATATAAACAAATATCATATTTTTAACAGTATTCAAATTAAGGGCTCACACCATAGTAACAACAGTAGTATATCTATCAGTCCCCCAGATCAAATAGAGACTCCTTCAGAGGTCTGGATCTAATTTGGTCAGGAACCTATGTTCTCTCTTCCTGCTCCCAATATCCATGTATGTGCCTATGGTTGGTGACATCTGCCTACGAAAATATTTATAGATGAACAAGAACAATAACTTTCAAATTAAACTCTCTGAAATTGCATGACCATCACCCTGTTCTATATCCAAATGAGCCTCTAGGTCCAAATGATCCCTTCTTCTTTTTAAATTTTACTACTTCACAGCCCTACAAATAAACTTGCCATTTTTGGATCTAATTGCAATAATCTTCTGTCTCTCTTTCTGAAAATGTTTAGATGGTAAAACACTGCTGAATAAGAATGCTTCCATCTCTAAACTAGGTTGAATTATTTTTAATTCTTTATTTCTGCTTTAGTATTCAGTGGGAAAACTAAATGGCTCTTTGGAAATAGTAAAAAAGGAGATGGGAGTAAAATATGCATTGAACAAGCATTAGTATTGGCACCACAATCCTGACAAAGTTTTACATGTCATCTTTTCCATTGGCCCTTCTACTGTGTGAAGTTTAGAACTGTGTCTTACTCACTTATGGATACTTAGGAACTAGTACAGAGTGCACACATTTAGTTTTATTCTATGAATCTCTTTTAACTAAAAGATACTAAAAAGATTTTCAGAGATTTATCATCACAAGCACCTAAAGCTTCTCACCAGGCAACTATTTCACTTCTTTACTTCAAGCCTCAACAGTTTTCTTGTCTACTGTGTCCTTGAACAAATATAAGCCAATGAATTAGAAATGTCAAACTTCATTTGGTTCTTCCCTGGTATGCTAACGGTAGCATAACATATAGAGTTTAAAATAGACAAGATGAACACTATTAGTGTTAAGAATTTTATATAAATAAGTTAGCTATAAAGGTATTGAAATTAAGAGGAGGATATATCTATTTTCTATGGAGTGCATATCAAGGAAATCTGTTAAGTCAAGAGCATCCAGGCTATATCCTTGAATTATTATATTTACCTATTAAACTTTTCATTGAATATACATATACCATTAAACTAGTCACTGTTATTTTGACAATTTTATGGAAATTTTAATTCTCATTACTCTATTGTACAACACCAATTAATTTGAGGTTTTGGAAGTGATTATTTTTTTTGGTTGGTTTCTTTATAAGGACCAAGGTTTTATTTTCTTAAATATCATAATCAGTCTTCCTCAGAAAATAAGATCCACTTTCTACATAGCTAAAGCAAGTGCAACTCACTAACTTTTCTTTTTGAACTAATTATAATTGTAAATTCAACATTTTCATCTTTGATGGATCAACTTCTTTAGTTTCTTTTACTTTTCTAATGTCAGCTGTTCTTTTCTAGATAACTCTGCTTATCTACTTTGTTTAATATTTAAGATTGGGTCTGGGTCTAGGCATGATGGTATACTCCTCTAATCTTAGCTCCTTGGAAGGCTGAGACAGGAGGACTGCAAGTTCAAAACAAGCCTCAGCATATGTAGAGAGGTCCCAAACAACTCAACAAGAAAGACCTTGTCTCAAAATAAAACAAAAAGGATTGTGAATTTAGCTCTGTGGGACTGCGCCCCTAGGTTTAACCTCCAGTACCAAAAAAAAAAAAAGATTAATTTAGTTTGGGAAAGTTGAATGCATGTAATTCTTAAGTAATATACACATATATTTAAAAGTAGTTTATTCAAAAAATATGATATATATCTATATCTATATCTATATCTATATATCTATATCTATATCTATATCTATATATATATATATATATATATATATATATATATATAATACATATAGTTCTAGAATAGAATAAGTCATTTACAAGATCTGCTTATTTTACATTCATTATTTGATTACATTGCTAAACTATCAAAAAATAAGCATAAAATTATTCTCTCTATTGATGTCAGGGTTTCAGTGATAGAATGCTTGCCTAGCATAGATGATATTCAGGGTTCAATCTATAATATCACAAAAATAAATATTTAGAAGTCAAACATATCTTTTCCTGGTATCACATAACTGACTATTGTAGTAGAGAAAGAGTAAGTTTTTCAATTTTTCTCAAAATTATAACTGACACCTTATATGCCTTAATGAATAAAATACAATGAAAATGTACTAAATATACAAAAAAGGTTTGACTTCCAAGTAAAGTTACTCCAATGTCAACAATCAAATAATGGAGCTGAAGAGTCTCAAAATGACTGTTGCATAGTTCTTTGCCTTCAGATGACTTTGAACAATTCATCTTACATCATGTTTTAGACATTTCTGTTATTTTATGACAGATTTCTCAGCAGGTAGCTATACTTGTTTGCAAAGAATCAGCAAATTTAATATAATACATATTTTCCTCAACCTGGATTTGTATATTTTGTGAAGATTTGTCTTTTGGTATATATAGATGAGTTTATAACAAAATAGTTGACATGCTGGCTGTTCTCTTTATTGTGATTTCCATAAAATGTAGTAATAAAATATACTAAAAAAAGCCACTTGCTTTTACAATAAATCCATTAAAATCCAATTAAACTCTTTTAGTGTTCAACAAAGTTAGTATTTTTAAAACCTCTGAAAAATGACTGTTAAGATACCTTTCACCTTTCTTATTCATAAAGCATGATTTAAATCTATTAGACATAGTGTACAATAAGGCAGTTTGAAAGGAGTCAATTGGGTCTCTCAAGTATCATTTACTCCTGTTTTAATGACCTCATTGTGCTCACCCGACTGTTCAGTTTTGAGGAAGGAACAGGTGTTGTAGATACCATGCATGTGATCAGCTCTGACAACATTCAAAATAATATTCATGTGGATACTGTGGCTAGCTCTAAGCAATTGTTTCTAGTCTTTATCTAATTCAGTTCTTTTGAAATCATTCTAAGTATACTTCAGCATATATTTTACTTTATTTATGGCTTAAATATTTACTTTAAAACAACCTCAAAAAAGAAAACCAACCTACCTTCATTATTCTTATATTTGATATTGACTAAGTTGTACATAAGATATGGATCAGTAGTATAAAATATATAAATTTTCGGGGATACGAGTACTGGGAATGGAACTCAGGGGCACATGACCATGGAGCCACATCCCCAGCCCTATTTTGTATTTTATCTACAGACAGGGTCTCACTGAGTTGCTTAGGAACTTAGTGTTGCTGAAGCTGGCTTTTAACTTACAATCCTCCTGTCTCAGCCTCCAGAGCTCCTGGGATTTCGGGCATATGTCACTATGACCAGATAAAATACCTAAATATTGATATGTACAAGAACACACTTAGAAGAATGTCTGAAACTTAAGAAGATATAAATTCCACCTATAATCACATTACACAAGGATAATCACTCAAAATTTTGACATGACTCTCTGATACTTCCATAGGTATATCATAATTAGTATAATATATGAGAATTAAAATTATGCTTTTATATAATATTATGTTCAGCATTTATTTTTATTTTTTGATTTATACTTTCTTTATGTGCCTTGATAAGCATTTTCATAAATATAGATAACTGTGATTTTTATATTCTTAGTTGTAGATGGACACAATACCTTTATTTTATTTATTTGTTTTTATGTTGTTCTAAGGATCAAACCCACGGCCTAATACATTCTAGGGAATCTTTCTACCACTGAGCCACCATTCTTTGTGCTTCATATTCTTGCCCATAAATAATCCATTTAACTGCTTTTAACTGACCATTTGATGTTCAGTATTACAAACAAGAAAAAAGAAAGAAATCACTTTTACTTTGTCTTACTTTATTGAAGAAATTTAATCCCAATGGCTGATACAATAGTGTGTGTGAAGCATAACAATTACATAGTAATTTTTCCACTGTAATAGTTTATGTATCAACTTGGCTACATCGTGGTACTTATTTAATCATTCATTAACATAGGCATTGCCTTAAATGTATTTTGAAGATGTGCTTCACATCTACAACTAGATACCTTAAAGAAAATTGCTTTTGATAATGCATGTGCCCCTCTTCTAGTCAAAGAACTTAAGGACAAAAAGTGTTTCCCCAGAAAAGTAATTTTATTTAAAGTCTGCAGCATTAAAAACTGCCTGAGGTTACAACCTGTCCTGCAAACTGACAAATATAAATCAAACTTCAGACGACAACATGCTCTTCTTCTTTTTGTTTTTGCCTACTTGCCTGCTCTTCTTATTTTGAATTTGCCAGGCAACAAATTTAGTAATAATCTTCTTTAAACCCCTTTTTCTCCCTCTCCCTGTCTCACATGCCCACACACACACACACACACACACATACACACACAGTTCACAGTTTAATTTGTCTTATCAAAAAAGAGAAATAACTGAAAGATATAACTTAGGTATAGTATCAATATTTGAAAAGAGAAATAATATTGAACAAAGAAAACCTCATTTATTCAAATAAAAATGTACAAAAATCGTATCATGGGCTGGGGTTGTGGCTCAGTGGTAGAACTCTCGACTAGCATGCATAAAGCTCTGGATTTAATACCCAGCACCACACAAAAGAACTAAATAAGCAAAATAATGGTACTGTTTCCATCTACAACTAAAAATATATTTTTTAAATCTTATCATATTTTTTCACTGTAGTCATTCTGATTTCCATTTAGTGCCATTTGAAAATTAGGAATAAAACATATCTCTGAAGTAGAAGGGATTTAAATCAATTAATATAAATTCCAAACCATACTGATATACCTTTTAACTTCCCTATTCTTGAATAAACATCATTATTAAACATGTACACATTTTTTCATTTAAATTTATTCTTAAGCAATATTTTTTTTTATTTTTTCATAAAAAAACATGTTGGCTGATGATAATTTGAATATTATCAATAAATCATGGCATGATTTACATTTTATAAAGAGTGTTTGCCAAATATTCTGCTGTTGTTTAATTACTGCACCAAAACTGTGTGAACTTCCACCTCAATTTTGATTTCAACATCAAAAATGATCAGAAAACACATTAACAAGGCAAAGGGGTGAAAGGTCTGTCCCTCATGTAACAAGGCTTTGTGGGGACAGTAAGGAGACTTCCAAATACATCCAAAGTAGTTGAAAAGGCAGGAAGGAGACAGGCTTGAATGATTTTATGGTGGTCAAGGGGTGTCATCAGGGTGTAAGCCATCTTGTGTGGTTTGAATTCCTAGCTGATGGTATAAAGGGAGTAGCAGAGCTTTGATGTTAGCTTGACCAGATAAGGAGCAGAAGAAAAAATGGGAGAAATCAGTCTTGAAAGTTTTCAATAGTTAAACTTCACAGACATGGAGTCACACGCTTCATGTCACATGTATGGTAGGAATTGAGAGTTGGGTAATAGTGTTGTGATTTCCTTTATTTGCATTTCTATCAAGAATCCCTGTAGTTTAGACTACTTGGGGAAAGAGTAATTACAGTGGTAAAAAGAAAAGAAATTCCTTGCTATTCAAATTTTAGAAAATTTTACTAAGATCATGATGCATTTTTTCATCATGAGCATAGGCCCTTCGTATGTTTAAGTAGTTACAAGAATAATTAAAATAATAATAATTATTTGGATTAAACTCTGACTTCTGATTTTGGAATTGTGGAAAACTAAATGACATGTTAAAAAAAGGTGTTTGAAACTTGTATGAATGCAGTCATTAAACACAAAATAATATTATGTACTCAGAGAACAACTAGAAAGAATGAAATCATTTGATAAAAGCCAAGCAGGATGGTAAACTGGAAATTTGATAGTGAGATTTTCTTTAGTGTGGGACTGGCAGGAAATGCTGATCTTCCAACTTAGAGGTTATGGATTAAATGTCCATTTCAGGCCAAGTCTCTGGATCTCTGTGATATATTTTCATTTCCTGTTGTACATAAATTTGTACCCCTGGAACGTACACCAAAGTTAATAAAACCAAAGACTATAAATTTTATATATATATATATATTTTCCTTCATATTCTGCCAAATAGTTCTAAATACTTCACTTTCCATATATTCTGCTTGAAACAGAATTAAAAAGACAACATTTAAGAATTTAATCCACCGATTTGTGCCTCGTGTGGTTTGGAGATCTTATTTACACAGTTAATATCATCTGGTAGCCACTAGGATAAGAAATTAACTTCAAAATGATGCTATTTATGAGATGCATAATATAAACAAATGAAAAGTTATGCTGAAAACACAATTTTTCATTTGGTATCCTTGATGCTTCCAAAATAAATCTGTCCAATAGTTGTTTTACAATCCAAAAATGACAAACATATAAGGATGTAAAAAAATATTCTGTGTTGACTGAGGATCTAGTGTGTTTTAAAAGATTACCTGGACTAGATAATTTATAAAGACTAGGGATCTATTTTGGCTCATAGTTCTGGAGGCTGGGAAGTCCAATAGCATGACATTGGCCTCCATTCAAACATAGTGTAAAGAGGAAGGGAAGTGGACACATGCCAAAGACACAATATACAAAGGGAAACCTGAATTTATAATAACAGAAAGCTCATGGTGACCAGTCTAATCCATGAGAATCATTTCAGTTCTGCATGAAACCCTCTTAAAGTCCATAACTCCCAACCCCATTGAAATGACAATGCAATTCTAACATGAGTTTCAGAGGTGACAAACCAAATTCAAACCATAGCAATTAATAACCCAATAGAAATAATCTCATAACCTGTGGCAATAAAACAAAATCATGATTTTTGGAACTTGAACTAAATGTTCATTTTGGCAAGAAAAAATACACATTGATGAAGAAAGCATCAATTAATTAGAAGAAGTAATTGTAGGAAATCATATGATGGTTCCATCTAGCAAAACTAACATGTTGAAAAATAAGTCATATTAAGAATGGAATTACATAATTCACACTTACTTAAAAGAAATTTTGAAATGAAAATTTCAAGAAAATGAAGAGATAGTATTGACAGAATAATTAATAAGAACTTAGAAACTGATTCTAAAATGATATATTCAGGAAGAATTAAAGTAAATCTACATCTAAACATCACAGTGAGAATACAGAACAAAAACAGATGACATCAACAGAGTAATTATTAAGTGATAATAATGCATATGCAAAAAGTAACAATAAGAGGAGAAGCAGTCTTGTCAACTGTTGTGATGGAGGTCATAAAAAGTTATCTTCAGAATCACAACATTATTAAAGGCTATCATGCCCAGCCGAATAACTATTAAAAATAGAAGTTGCAGCTGGGCATTGTGGGGCATGCTTGTAATTCCAGCCACAGGAGAGGATGAAGAAGCGGCCAACCTCTGCAATTTAACAGCCTTGTCTCAAAATAAAATAATACAAAAGTAAAATAAAAAGTTCTGGAGATGTAGTTCAGTAGCAGAGCACCCCTGGGTTCAATCCTCAGTACCATGCACAATAAAAGAGATTAGTATACAGGGCTTGCTTGGGTGGACATATCACAATTAACACTATTAGTATGTAGAATTAATACATGTCAAACAAAACTAAAATAAAAAATAGAATCATATAAAAATTTTAAAATTGGATTATAAGGAAGTTACTATTCACTATCAGTAAAACTGAAAAAGAATGTTAAAGAAAATATTTAAAAATCATCACAAATGGAATACCAAGAACAGAAGTTATTTAAAATGTTTTGATAAAATCAATAAAGTTAAATCTTTAGAATTTAAGAATATTTAAACAACAATAAAATTAGCAATCAATGTAAGGTGTGTCTCACATTACTGTGTCTTTCACAACTGTTCAGACAAGGGTTCAACTTCTCTTCAAAATATATTCACATAAAATATATATTTGCAATCATAGATAGTTTCCTTTTTAAAAGTGTCAACAGACAAAATAGTTATAGTAAACATAAGGAAAGTGATCCTAAATATAAACTGTAGTTAGAAAGTAAAATACAGTTTTCTAATTTTGAAAGTAGAAGCATAACATTGACAGTACTTCAGAATGTTAAAATATTGTAAACTCTCTACCCAGAGGAAATCAAAGAGAGTGGGAGATCAGTCTAAGATGGGGATAAAACATTCACTGAATTTTGAAAATATCTTCTAAAAACTTAAACTTTGAATAGCTCATACAAAAATATATTTGAATTTTTTTCAAACCCCATATATTGTTCAGGTGAGGAAGGCCACATTTGAGCACAGTCTACCCCTGGATCACTGTCCTTTGATATAATTAAGTATTTGCATCTGAAAGCCCATGGAATTTCTGAACACCTGTTAGAATAACCAAAATCCATCACTATATGCCTGGTTGTAAGGCAACAGGAACTCTTACCTATTACTGATGGAAGCGTAAAGTGTAAAGTGGAATAGTAAATATTGAACATACTGAACATACTATTATCATATGTATTTCTGAACATTTACAAAAATGTGGGAAAGATATATCTATATGAAAAACTGTACCTGGATGTTGACAGCAACATTATTTATAATTGCCAAAACTTGTAAGCATCCAGGATGCTCTGTAATAGATGAATCGATAAATAACTATATGGTACATTCAGACAATTAAATATTATTGATTGCTAAATATAAATTAGCTATCAGACTGTGAAACAAGAAAGAATTTCAGATGTACATTACTAAGTGAAAGAAGCCAATATGGAAATATTATGTACTTTATTGCTTCAACAATGTGATATTCTGGAAAAGGAAATCTATGGAGACTATAAAATGTTTAGTAGTTGGCATGAATTAAGCAGGGGAAACTATGAAAAGGAAGAGTACAGGAATTTTTTGGTGGGGGATGAGATATTTGGTATAATAATACCAAATACACATTCACAAGCATCTATCAACCCATAGTATGCAAAATACCAAGTGAGAACCCTTGTGTAAACTACAAGCATTTGGTGATAGTGATGTGTCAAAATAGGTCTATCAATTGTAATAAATGTGCTAACCTTTTAGGTTATGTTTATAATGAGAAAGACTATGCATGTGTGAGATAGTGAATATATGAAAACTCAATGCATTTTTCTCAATTTTTCTGTGAACCCAAACTCCTCTAAGCATTCATATATATTATATGAAATAAATTATGGTGATCAAAACAGGAAGAAATCTGATGGTAATTGGCACTACCTGTAGACAGGAAGGATAAAAATGATTCCTTTAATAAAGAAACAAGGTAGCCAAGTACAGTGGCCCACTCCTGTAATCCCAGTGGATTGGGAGGCTGAGGTAGGTGCATCCTGAATTCAAAGCCAGCCTCAGAAAAAGCGAGGCACTAAGCAACTCAGGGAGACTCTGTCTCTAAATAAAATACAAAATTGGGAGGGGGATGTGGCTCAGTGGTTCAGTGCCCCTGAGTTCAATCTCTAGTACACACTGCCTGCACCCCCCCCCCCACTCAAATAATAAGAAACAAGGTAATTGTAATAGGTAGTGTCTTTGTTACTGTTATGGCTCTTATTGCTGTATAACCACCCCAGTATGTACTATGTGGGATAATGAAGTCCATTCAAATATTTTATGACAAAAGGCTATTTACTTTCAAATTTCCTAACAATAAATATTTATTTATTATAAATTAGTTTTCTAGTTTGTAGAATGTTTATTAGATTTCCAGGAATAAAATATTCAGATTATGAAGTTTTCTTATTAATAGGTATTTGCATGTGTGTCTGTTTTGTATTCTGTATATGTCTACATACTTTTAGTACCTCAAGATGTGTATTGCATTTTCTATTGCAATATAAGTGTTCAACATGTTTAATAAATTCTCGTTGAAAGAATGCAGAAAAATAATTCACAATAAATGCATGTAATTACCTGCTAGAGATTTCAAAAGATACTAATTTGGAATTGCAAAAAGTCAATAAAAGAGTAGAGGTATTTTTAAAAAGTGTTTTATGTAAGAATTCTCTCACAATAATATCTCATCATCACTGACTGAAAAAAAAGTTTAACAGCTATGCCTCTCTGCCTACTTTATTGTACTATTTTCCAATCCATTAACTAGCAAGTTAATACAAATGTATTTATATGATAAAACATTTCCATTTTTAATTAAGAATATTCATATAAGATATATGAAACTATGAACATGGGCAATACTTTTTTTTTTTGTACCAGGATTGAAGCCAGAGGAGGTTAAACACTAGCTGAATCTCCAGCCTTTTTTATTTTCTATTTTAAGACAGGGTCTTGCTGATTTACTCAGGGCCTTGAACTTCTGATCCTCCTGCTTTCCTATGAGCTAAGATTAGAGGCATATTCCACCATTCCTTAATAGTGCAATATTTTAAAATTAATTTTTGAATACATCTTTTATTAAATTATATTTTGAATGATTTAAAAGTTATTTTATCAGGATGGGACTAATACCAACTTTTATATTTCTATTATGACTTAGAAGCATATGTAGTATGACAAAAAAAATTGATTATTTGATTGAGTGTAATATATATATATATATATATATATATATATATATATATATATATATATAAAGAGTACACATAGGTGTGTGTGTGTGCATATAAATTTGAATTTTCAAAAGACCTCAATAACTTCACACATGTAAATTACTAAGTTTTTTGCTCATGTGTAAAGCACATTTTTTTTTTACCAGTGGAATTAGTATCAATCTGATTTTCATATCATAAGCTTCAGAGGAAATGGAAAATTGGGGTAGACAAATTAGGATCAAAATTGAAGAGTGGGAAGTTTAGATGTAGGTGATTTATCCAAGGAAGATAGAACTTGATTAAACATTACAATGTGAGACTGAGGAAAACTTGTGGGGTTTCTTGAGGGAAAGGATAAGAATAACATGTAAGTGTTAAGTTAGAACTAAAATAGGGAATAGTAGGAGAATGGAAAAAAGTATTTTATTTTGTCATAGCTTTGCTTAAGGCTTCCTGAATATCACAAATCTGTTAAGAAAATATTCACTGCACAACAAGAAATAACAGCGTGTATGAGAGTGTTCCAAGAGAATGTACTGTTACTTATTCCTCAAAAGCAACTTTTTGAGGCTGGGCTTTTGTTATTCCCATTTTACGCTTGAAAAAATACCTACTTTTTTTTAAAGATCACCTAAATGTTAAGAAATTCAAAAATTGTAAAATTAGAAATGTCCACTGTCCACTTACGTTTTTAAAAAATTCTTTCTTTAGTACCAGAAATTGAACCCAGGACCTTGTAAATACTAGGGAAACTATTGGGAACTGAATTAGAGCAAACTATATTTCATGCTTGTATAACTATGTCAAAATGAGAATCAATAATGTACTAAAAAAAGAATAGATAAAATTTTTAAGGGGTATATTGTTTATAAGGTCTCTGCCCTCATAAATGGACTAATACCATTATTTCAGGAGTGGGTTCACCCCTCTTGTTCTCTCCTTCTGTTATGTGATATCTCCCATGTTATCACCCAGAAAGTAGGCTCTCACAAGACGCTGGTGCCTTGCTATTGAACTTTTTGCCCTCCCAAACTGTGGGCCAATAAATTTCATTCATTATAAGATACCCAGTCTCAGGTATTCTGTTAGAGCAGTACTTAAAGGAACTAAGACACAAAGGAAATGGCTTATAGAATCTGAGCAATGGGTGATTGGGTAGATCAATGTTCAAAAACCTGATGTGTAGGAGCCTAAGTCAGGAATGCGAAATATGTGAAGTGTGCTAAGCGGAATAAAATAGAGTCAAGTGATCCAATGTCAGTTGTCCCAGCACCATTCTTTAAAGACTTTTTTTTGATCCTCACTTAATTACCTTCAAATAAATTCACTAAAAATATGAGAGTTTCTGGACTAACAATTCTGTTCCATCAGTCTATATGTCTATATTTATATCAATACCACAATGTCTTGATTAGTATTATTTCTGGATTTTGTTCGTTTTGTTTTCAGGAGATATTACTATGCTGCTCAGGCTGGGCTTTAACCCCTAGCCTCAGGTGATCCCTTAGACTCAGTTTCCCAATTAACTGGGACTATAGACATGCACCACCACATCTAGCTCATAATAGATTCTGAAATCAGTAAAAAAAAAGTTATATGAAGTAAAATAATAAAAATCCTCTGATATTTAAGGCAAAGTTATTTTTTAATATAAGTGTTCTTGAGAACCTTTTATTTTCAAATAATTTCTTCTCAAAATTTTCTGCAGTGACTTCTATAAATGTATTATTTTATTATAAGTATATTATATATTATAAATATAATGTATTTATATATTATAAATATAATGTATTTAATTTCTTAACTTCACTCATGCAATCCTTTGTTATTAGACCCAGAGGCCAATTAATACAGAACAAGGTGTTTTTGAGTAATGAAAAGATGGACCTCCTTCATTTATCACTTACTAGAGATGTCCTGTTTGTTCAGACAGCTATAACAGAATACTATGGACTAGGAGACTTAGAAACAACAGTAATTTATTTTTCACAGTTCTGGAACCTGAGTTCTAGATTCAGTCCCATTTCTGTAGTTGAGACCAGTTTAACTGGTAAGTTGAAATCTGTAAAGTAGTTAATGTTTGTGTATGCCAAAAAGTTGAGAATCATGACAATTACTTTATAGAAGAGAAGAGTTCACAGCATTTCGGCAACAAAGAGAGAAAGAACAAAGAGCATTTTATAGTGATAAATGTAAAGTCTTGTGTCCTAATCCAAAATATCAACCATTCAAAAGAATGGATCACTTAGTTATAAGTAAAATAGATGGCAGATTTGGCTTGCCAGTGAGATCAGTAGGAATCAATCGTAAGATGTCACTCCAACAGAGCTAATGGGAACTTGTGTTTTATGAACAAAACTATAGAAACCAACTGAGGAAGTGAGAACCACACTTAGAAATCTTATTGGTTCTGGCTACCATACATTGTTATGCTTAATCAACTTAAAATAAATTCAGAGAATGACAATTCTATGGTGAAAATAATTCTTGAAGGCCTACTGTGTACCTAAGACTTCACAACTGCTTTATGTAAATTGCTTCCTTTCTCTAAAAACTAATAAAGTTTGATAGGTGATAATAATGAAATGTTTGTGAGTGACCTCAGAAGGCATCTGATTGTCACCCAAGAGACCACTCTTAAAAAATCATGCTGATGATCAGCTTTTGCTTCCTAACCTCATACTGGGTCAGAGGGTAGATGTGATCAGCACAACAAAACTGTTCATATCTCTCACAGCTGATTTAAGTTCACCAAGTTCATCAAGACAGAATTTGCCCAAATCATCTGTTTAATAATTCTGAGGGGAAAAAAAAACTACAACAAAATCTGCATTTCAGTTTTCTGCTGACATATTTTGCCAAGAATCAACATCATATACAGAAAGACAGTTTTTTTTTTTTAAAGATAGAGAGGGGAGAAAGAAAGAGAGAGAGAATTTTAATACTTTATTTTTTAGTTATCGGCGGACACAACATCTTTTGTTTGTATGTGGTGCTGAGGATCGAACCCGGGCCGCACGCATGCAGGCGAGCGCGCTACCACTTGAGCCATATCCCCAGCCCCAGTAAGACAGATTTTAATCAAAAGACAGCTCAATTAATCTTTGTCTTAATGGTACTACATTTGTCATAAAAAATTTCAGTTAAAGCCCAGGTTTTCGATATCCTCTCCAGTGATGATGCTCAGCAGGGTAACACCATTGTTTATGCAAGAAAAAATGAAGAAATATCTTCAGCTAACTCTGATTTGAAAATATACCTCAAATTTAGAAATGTTACAAATTTGAACAAAATGATGAGTCTTGGAATTGATGAGACACATTTCATAATCCTGCCAGCCTCAAAATATCTGATCAAGGGAATCTGCATAACTGTGTTTTAAAACACTAAAAATGGGTTGGGCATTCAGGCAGCATTGTTCTTTGGCAGAAGGTGACTGACTCTTGGTCATGCCCCAAATGGTACCTAATAGCATTGCTCTTTTTGTTTTATACCTGCAAAAACTTAAATTTGATTTTTTTACAGTTATATCCCAATAAAACTTTATTTCCACACAATGAAATCTGAAATTTATAAAATTTTCATGTTTTACAGAATATAAGTATTTTGATATTTTCTCCAACAGTTTTAAAAAGGAAAGGTGGTCAGGGAGGATTGGCCTATGGCTATAATTCCAGATAATCAGGAGACTGAGGCAGGATGATTGCAAGTTTGAGGCCAGCCTACGCAAGTTAGTCTCAAATTAAAATTTAAAAAAATGGGGATATAGTGCAGTGGTAAAGCATTTGCTTAGCATGCTAGAGGCCTGGGTTGGATTTTCAGTACTGAAAAATAAAAAAAACAAACAAAAAAGTAAAATCATTGTTCACCAGCCATTTAAAAATTGGGGTGGGAGAATCTGGCCCCAAAACTTTATTTACTGATTCCTATTCTAATTAAAGATTCAATGGAAATCAGTAGGCATACTCTTTATCTATTTTTTTTAAATGTGGTGCTGAGGGTCAAACCCAGTGCCTCATGTGTGCTGAGCAAGTGCTCTACCACTGAGCTATAACCCCAGCCACAGGAGGCACACTCTTAAATGTTTTTTGAGAAGTGAGGCTCTTCTCAAAAAACTTAAATTTGAATACAGAATGTTTCCTTTGGGGACAGGACTGCAATCAATTTCTCTTCTGACACTAGAGCTTCTGCTCTTATATTACCCTATCCTACTTTAGACTAGCAGACAAGTATGAGAGCCAAATGGAATTTTAATTTGAAGTTGGGAAGACAAGATTTAAGGAGAGTTGTGATTGCTGTGCAATTGATATAAATACTATCCCCAAAATAAATGTGTGAGGGAATTCACTTTTTTACGTATTTTTTGACAAATTTAGGCCTAGAAACACCATACCATTAGATCAAAGTTAATCTTGGGCATTATGAGGATCCTCTTCTTTATAGGGTCATGAAAGAATCTGGGCCAATTGTGATAGCTAACAAAGATTGGAAGATCCTTTATATTTAGTCTTTCATGGTTACCATAAATATCCTTTCAGTAGAAAGTTATTTGATCTCTAAGGTAAGTAATAATTGCTTTCATACTGAGCAATGCACACTGGGTCTGTGGCTAACTTTTCAATTGGTCCCATAATCCTTGCCTCTGGGTAAAAAGATGTGGTCTCTAACATTTGCTGGCAAAATTTATGTGATCAGAAAATACAACACATATCTATGTTTAGGTAAATTTTCTCTGGTTTTGAAAACTTTCCTACCATAAAAATCTGGGTAATGTTGTGAAATAGGGTGTGTGGGGAATGAGGCCAAAGGTATAGTGCAGAGAAATCATAAATTGGTATCTCTACAACATTTACTCAAAAGAGTTTTCTTCAAATATTTAAACTTTGCAAGCAAAAGAGGGATTCATTTTTATTACACACATCTCCAATATAAAACTAAAGGATAGATTTTCTCTAAAGGCCAATCATAGTTTTTATTTATTTTTTTATTTTTTTCATGTAAATAAATAAGCCTTTATTTACATTCCAATTTTTATAACAAATCACATCCACATTTATGTTTCCACACAGTAATTTATATTTAAAACACTAAATTTAAATAAGAATTTTAAAATAGGTATCAACTACATTGGCTGAAGAACTTTTACACAATGTAATTCTAAGACTTAATGCCAAAACTTTCCTTGTGAATGATCCAGAAAAGTGTCAGTTACCACATCAATGGACATATACAAATGCAAATACACCTCCACAGAACATTATCACCCCTCTTACAAAGTTGCTGCTTTAAAAATCCTGGTAGAACTGACCTGGTCTCTTTTAAATCAATGTCACAAGAGAAAAAAAAATAGAGATAGGTGGACAGTTCTGGGTTAACAGACTAAAGATACATAATAACCAAAATGAAACGCATGAGCCTTGACTGAATCCTGGTTCAAAAACAATTAGACATTTTAGGGAACTCTGAATGTAGACTAGACATCACGTGATACTATTAAATGGTTCTAATTCTTTTCAATGCAATAATGATACTGTGTTACATAACAAAATATCCTTATTCTTAGGAGATGCTCCATGAAGTTTTTAGAAATGAATTGTCATAACACCTACACTTTATTTTCAAATATAAAAAAAAATAGGTACAACCAACAGGCACACATTTAACAATTACTCAGTCCAACTTTTCTATGTCAAAAATTCTTTCATCATAAAAATATGGAGAAATTTTTACTGAGTTTATTTCTAACTTCTCATGTCTTATTTCAGCGCATTTTCCTAATATTCATGTTGTGAACTATACAAGGAAACTTGAACACAAAAGATAAATAATCCAAATCAGAGTAAATAGAAGATATAGATAGGCTTGGCTGGTATTTCTGGAATTGCAGTCTCTTGAATCACTACAATGGAAGACTATCTACAAGATATTCATAGGATTGGATTTTACCTGCAAGTGGACAGAGCCCCGGAGGAGTCTGCTGTCGTACAAAGGACAGAAATTCATACTCTGCCTGCTGCAATGTAATTGTACTCTCCTTCACTGCCTTGGTAAGACCAGACTGCAAGAGAGAATTCCCAGCCCCCAGCAGAAACACATGAAGTCAGTTTTCAAAGGTATCCAGAAATGAAACTTTACTTCAAAAATGGGCAAGTATCACCACAGATGGACCATTATTAGAACTCAAGTTCAAATTGAAACTGCCATCTTTTCACCAAATTTTTCTTAATCCAAGCCAATAAGTTATGTTCCTGATTGTTAATAGCATTTCCACACAGTCAAAAAAGATGGTGCTCAAAGTCCAAGGATATAACCTCTGGGAAGAAACAACTATTAAGAGGACAGCAGCATTCCCCCTTCTCTGAGAGTTGATGTCTAACCTCATCCAAAAGACTGACTTGAGTAATACTTGACAATCCACAATGCGTTCGCCACAGACTGAATATAGGAGAGAAAAAAGAGGACATTCAGGAGAAGATGATCTCGAGAGGTCCAAAAGATGAAAAGTAAAAAGCAAGCAGTTTCCCAGGCTTGCCAAGCAATCTTCCTCTAACCCTCTTTTTAAATAACATCCAACAATGGTCTAGGATTCAGATGTGAGCGCAATAAGCTTGTTACTGTTCCCCAAAGCAGCAATCTTGTTATTTGGTAATGTTACCTTCCCATGGTGCTCCTTACACCAATCTGATATGCTGTCCAGCAACTCATCTGGCTGTTTTATAATCAGGTTAGGACCTTCAGCCAAAATGTTAAGATCAGAGTCTGTTATCAGACAGGCCATCTCAATAATCTGGTCCTTTTCAATGTCCAATCCTGTCATCTCCAGGTCCACCCAGACCATTCGCTGTGCCATGCTCTCCCCTGCCGCCATGGCTGCGCCACCTCCGCGGACACCTCGCGACCCGAACTGCCGGCGACTCCCACCCACACCCCGCAACAGCCTGGAGCCCACGGAGCCGCCTAGCATCACCCGGCACGAGCCGCCACGGCCCCAGCCTAGCCTCCTGCGCGCGCGCAGGCGCAATGGTCGCTAACGTCGCAAACCCGCGGGGAGGCGCTGAGCGAGAAATCATAGTTTTTATAAGGAGGAAATTTTTTAATTAAAATTCTGGTTATGCGTCGACCTTCCACAGTGAAGAGATCCCTATCTTTTGAAACTGGTTATGATCTATTTTATTAAAAAAAATAACCATAAGAGTCTTCTTTCAACAAATACGCACTGTCACTCAATACATACTGTAGGCACAGTGACTCCTGTATTAAAAGCACTATAGGATGAGAGTTACATGGATCATTTTGCTAGGTTATTATTCCAACTTGTAAGGAATTTTATGAGCAGAAGTCTTTCAATTGATTTGTTCATAAGCTAGCAGACAGAATGCACTTGAAAAGCCATTATTTGTATTGGCTTTTTTCATATTTGTTAAGAAGATGGGATTTATTTTTAACTCATCACTTTCTCTGTTATTTTCTTTGTTACTGATATCACTTGAAGTAGTCACTGAACTAAACAATCACTTTGCAACAGTTTCATCATCATTCACATATAATTTCTTTTAGAAAATGTACCTTTTACAACAAAGCCAGGCTGTTGCCTATGTCTGTTAAGTACTGTTACAAGTTTAGGAACTGCTCTTGTATCAACTAACACTAATTTTTAAGTTATTTTTGTTTCTGTATGTTAATGAAAAGGATAAGAATTCCTAAATTCTTGATTATCTTACTAAGATTTTATTCCATTACACATAAATCCACTAAGTTAAAAATAAAGACTATTTATCTTATATCTCATTCTTACTAATAAATATAGAACTATTGTAGCTATATTATTATTGGCAAAATGAACTCACTTCGAGGTTCATATTTCATATTGAACCAATCAAACATCCTTGCTAAATTTAAAAAAAGAAATCTCCTTTCAGTTTTAAAATTTCTGCAATTGAGAGTTTATTGTCCAACAAAACTAGCCTGTTGTAAATCAGAGACATAAAATCACAAAGCCTATGAAAAGTTGTGTCAAGCATGAAATTAATACTTTGGAGACACTTTTATGAGAAATATATTAAATTCAATAAGTTCTTTTGTTTCAGAACCTTGCAGAGTTTAGTGAAATAACTGTAAATTTGTCTCTTTTAACCTAAAAGAAATAATCATATTAACATTTGTATGCTGATAATAAGTTTTATTACACATTACTGCTACATTTTAAAACTCTGAACATGATTAATTTGTGTTTACAAAGTTTGTATTCCTTGGTGTACAATTAAATAATATCTCAAATTAAGATTGTATTATATAACTTTAATTCTACAATTGTAAAAATTTTGTTTTTCTGTGCTGAACTGAGTATAATAAGTGATATGCCACTAGAGTAATAATCTAGCTTGACCCCATAAATATAATATCAAATTATAAGTACAATTATCCAAAGTTTAGGGTTTCTCTTTTCTTTCATTCTTTCCTAACTTTCTCCCTTTTTACACATTATTTTTTAATTGTTTTAATATTGTCTTGTCTAAATTTCTATAACTCACATATTGCAAAGCAAGTGTCTAAACTTACAAATTATATTCCTATTTTAGGTCTACTTCCCCAAAATTCAAATTAAACTATAACAATATTATATTTATGTAACCTACATTTATTAATTACCTGACAAGCACATTGTCAATCTCCCAATTGATTATTTTCTTCTAATTAGAAGATTATTCTCTTCTAATTTCTAATTTCTATTTGAATTTTGAAATGGTATATGCTTGAGTTTATATTTGAATCCACATAAGGAGACATTGTCAAGTTGGAAACCTGAACTCTAAGTATACTGTCTGGATTAAAATTCCAGTTCTGATTGAGGGTGCTCGTACTCTTCTGTAGTATGGAAATTAAAATTATCTTATTCAAACAATAAGGAAAATAAATATACGCATGATTTACACTATATATTGTATATAATTAAATAATTATGCATAGTTTTATATATATTTATATATGCACAGCTGTGTGTTTACATTAAAAACAGATACTCTATATAACAATATATAATTATTTTATATATTTATATGCATATTTTTATACTTACATTTATGTACATATGACAAATTTTGAATTGTTTATGGCGTATAATGAATACTCAGTGCATTTTAGTTAAAATAATGAATTTTTGTTCTCTTTGACTTTACCTTTTTTCTCTTCCCATTTCTTTCCCCATCTCACCCCTCCCGTTCTAAACACCTGGATAACCTTTTAGCAAATAAGATCATATAAACCTGTCTTTCTGCTACAAAATAAAATAATTAGTGTAAAATAACACATACAATAAATTACTGAAACTTTTATGACAAATTATAGTGGCTTAGAAGCTAACAATATCCTTAAGGAATAAACAGTCTTGAAGTCTTTTATATAAATACCAACACAGGTTGACACTTACTTGCAGATAATCTTTTTAAAATGAAAATGGACAGTTATAGAGTAACTAGAATATACAAAGCACATGACCATGTGTTTGGGTAGCATTTTGTAACTGGTGTAGCTTCGTCTTGTTTTCCTTATATCTTTGTGATCCTGGAATGTAGATCATAATAAGTTGGCCCTCAGAGACCTGTATTTGCTGCTGTTGATGCCGTGGGTGACACCCATCCCATGGGTATGACTGAAATTCTTCATCTCTACTAAATGCACTATAGCAAAAGCATTGGTGTGTAATTTCTGCAATTAAGTTACAAAGCATACATTGGCTTATATCTTTTTGCCTTCCTTTTTTTCTGCCTGCTGAGGGAAGCCAGCAATCAAATTATGGGTATAGGTATGATTCCATGGGAAATAATTTCCCCAGACAACAGTCAGTAAATATATGTTAACAACCATTATGAATGCATTTGTGAACTAATAGTTCAGATGAAAATCAAAATGTCTGTAGCCAGATGTAATGCCTTGATCTCAGCCTATCGGGGGTTCCTGAGAGAGAAGCACCCTTAGAAATGATATAATAAGAAATATTTATTGTTATAGTGAATAAATTTTATAATAATTTGTTATGTTGCCCCAGATAACCATTACCAAAAATACCACTACTATATGTGGTATTTTTGGTAATGATTACCACTAAAATCCTTTTAAAGTACTTTCTGTGTGCTTTTCTGCAGATGATAGGAAACTGTATAAGGCAGAGAAGTTAAAGCAACAGTTCAGTAGGTACCTGGAACAGTGTCACATTAATGCAAACTGTATTTGAATTGTGTGAAACAAACATCTTCAAATTTATATGTAATGGAGGATAGTGAATTAAACTGGAATTAGAGTAGAATGTTACAGAACTAAATGAAATAAAATGCAAGAAAATAAAATAATAGATAATATAGTACAAACTATCTACTTGTTTTTGCAATTATTAGCTGTGTGTGTATGTGTGGGAGTGTGTGTGTGTGTTTTGTGAGGGTGTGTCCTAAGAGCATGTACATACTCAGTGATCTGCTTAGTACCTGCCATAGTTGTACTCACAGCTGTAACCTATTAATGCAATAAGCTGAGTTTCAAGGGACCCAGGAAGAAATATCTTATGTTCTGCTCCAACCTTTCCCTAATACTTATACACACATGGGCACACAGTGTCCTCCACCTGCAACCTACACTATGTGTGCAATCGTTGTACCCAGGAAAGCCTACTTGAGACTCAGAGTCCAAGGTTATATTGGGGGTTGGTCATATAAGAGTAACAAGTAGCTACACTTTTGAAATTCCATATTTTAAGAAGTAGAGCAGGTATTCAGCATCCAGGTTAGGAGAAAAGACATGTTCCATGATACCAGCTAAGGGCCAGTTCCAAATGGGTTATTTTGAAAATAGAAACATGAGGCTACTGTGTTAACTCTTCGGTATAGCATGTGTATTATTTGTGTGATGCAAAATGGAAGATTTTCTCTTCAGGTAAAGCCTGAAAGACCTTATAATAAATTTCAATCTTTCAGGAACAATACGTATAATTTCTGAACTTTTTCATAATTTTTTCTTCTAAACTTCTATAGGATAGTACTTGAGCCTTGCAACTAGTGCAATCATGAAGACATTTTGTTGATAAAGATACATTCATCTGCCACAATAACCTAGTCCTCTGGGAGAATAGGCATTATACATTGTCATATCTTCCTAATGACCCTTGAAAATGCACAAGTAATCATATTTTCTTTCCCTGCTGAGTTGTTATTAACAAACTGTGATTTGTGGACTAAATTGAAAATATGGGTTACTTTTGAAATGAAGAATACATAAAACACAAACACAAATATTTGTTTATGTACCACCCAAAACTGTTTTCACAAGACAATCACATGGAGTTGAATAGTTACAGAAGAGATTTCATAGCACACACAGCCAAAAATATTTACCATCTGGTCTTTTATAGAAAAACATGGCTAACATTCTGTATTATTAAAAGAATGAAATTCTTTTCACAAATGTTGAGTAAATTATTCAATACCGTCAGAAAATAAAATACAGTTGACTATATATATATATTTACATATATATATATATGTAAATCTCATGCATTTTTCTCAATTAAAATTTTTTATATATGCATAACATATATTAAGCAATTATTTTATTATAAGACTCTTGTTTTGCTCAAAGCTACCTCAGAAATATTAATGACTGTTTTTCATGGTATGGTTTAAACCTTCTCCAAATATAATATCCTGTTATCAACAAAATGTATACTCTTATCAAGAGAAAATAAGTAATAATATATTGAGAATATTTTCTCTGAGATTTTGTTAATCAAAAATGTTAGAAAAATATTTCTTCCTTTGACCAGAAATGGTAGAAAATAGTAGACTTTACAGAGTGAATTTCAATAGTAGTGGTCTAAATGAGAATCAAGAATGTGCATAACCTGTCATCAACATCTCCTATAAATACAAAATTCAAAAGATGAATTGAACTCCTTTGAATTATGACAACCACGGACTGACTCTTGAGAATTAAATGATTTTCCAAAGAGATAGAAAATAAAGTTAAGAAGAATGAGCCATCCTGAAGCAATAATGAGAAACTCCTCCATCAAGTGTTCTTAGAGTGGGTAAACATGAGAAAGATAAAAGGAGCAGAATCAGTGTGCCTGTCTGGGCATACGTGTGTGGAAGGGATGCAGAAGTGAGAAGGGGCATGGAAACCCATTTATTTTATTTGTCAGTGGAAGTGCAGAAAAGACAAATATCAAAATTAATTTCTATTGTACAACAATAGGAAATTTTTCTAATACGTCAGTTTTTCACATAATGTACACTAATCTTTATTTACTTAAACCACTTTAAAATTTACTTTAAGAAAAACTTTTAGAACTAACTTTAGAACAATACTGTGAATATAAACTGAATATGTTTTAACATATAAAAAATGTCGTACTTCCAATAAACACATTGGAATTTTATTTTAAATTTTAAATTGGGTATTGCTGCCTGCCAAGATTCTGAAACTGAAAATGTGCTTTTTGGTATAGCACCAACATACAATAATATAATTTATCTGGGACTAGTTTATATTAGATCTAGTAAGGAGAGTAGATAGAGTGAAATAGGAAAGAATAATAGCTTGGTAAGTTTTCCATTGTGGTAAGTGATACTAATCTTCATTACAATAGTCACTAGCATCAGTTGATGAACAATTTAATCGGGGAGGTTTGGTGAGCAGGACAGAAGAGTGGTTGTATAAATGATTCTCCAAGGCAGAGAAAGTTAAGAAGAAAGAGAAAAGGTGTAAACTATATAGTAGTAAAATATAGCAGGAAACCAGGAATTCCAGTTTTGGAGTTAAGAAAGAGGCTTGCCTATCAAGAAAAATACTGAACTTGAAAGAAACACATAGGTTGTAATTAAATAAAATATGTGAATCTACTACTTGTATAACATTATTTGTGCAGGAACATGTTAAAACAAATGTATATAAATCTTTAAATAATGTTTAAAAATTATATGTCATATCTTGTGGAAGAAATAAGTAATACCTCATTATGATTCTGTTTTAAATTTCCCTAATGATTAGTGATACTGGGTACTTTTTGTATACTATTAGTCATTTATTAGTTATTTTATTAGTTCCTGGGGGAAACTTTAGAATATTCCAAGTGTGGAAAGCAGGATGTCTGTTACCAGGAGTTTGCTCACCAGAGAAACACTGTCTTGAACATTTCCCCAGCCAGAATTCTTACAGTCATTTGCAAGTCTTCTTTGGATAAATGTCTATTCAGATCTTTGCCCATTTTAAATTGAATTATTTTATCTTCTGCTGCTGAATTCTATGAGTTTCTTACATATTCTGTATATTAATCCCTTGTTTGATGGTTAGTTAACAAATATTTTCTCTTACTCTATACATTATAGTTTCTTCACACTATTGCTTGTTGCCTTTTCTCTTTACTTTGATATAATCCTATTTGTCTGATTTCCCCTTGTTTCCTGTGCATTTACCCAAAACAAAAAGATTTTTGTATATAACAATTTCATGAAGTGTTTCCCCCCATTTTCTTCTAGTGATTTTTAAAGTTGTGGGTTTTATATATCTGTCTTAGATTAAGTCTGATTTGATATTTGTAAATAGTGGGAGATACAGGTCAGTTTGTTATTCTGTATAAAAATATCCAGTCTACCCAGAAATCTCACTAGTACTGTTTATGTGTTCAAAGGAAAGGACATCAACATATTGAAGAAATAGATGTCTGTAGTCTCATGTTTATTGCAGAACTATTCACAATAGCCAAGTGTCCATCAATATATGAACAGAAAAAAAAATGTGACTATGTATGCAACAGAATTTTAAGCAGTCATAAAACAAATAGAATCACATAATTTTTGGAAACATAGATGAGCCTTAAATACATTATATTAAGTGAAAAAGCCAAAAATAAGCACATAAAGATTACTACCAAATGTTCTCATCCATTTGTGAAAGCTAAATAAATTGATCTTCTACAAGTACAAAGCACTCAGTAGAATAGTGATTACCAGAGAGGTGGAAGGGTGTTAGGAAAAGGGAGATAAAAGTTGTTGAATGAATATACAAATACACTTTAATACAGAACAATAGAGTGACTATAGTTATATTGATGAGTGTGACTATATCCACATATGTGTATATAATGTTCCTGTATATGAAGTTTTTTTTTTTGGGGGGGGTGGGTATTAGGATCAAAGCCAGATCATTCTCTCTCTGACCTATACCCCTAACCCATTTATTTTTCCATATAGGGTCTGCCTAAGTTGTCCAGGTGGCCCTCTAATTTATGTTCCTCCTCCCTCAGCTTCCTGAGCAGCTGTGATTACAGGCATGCACCATAATGCCTGGCAAGAATATTTTATCATATATTCTTAAATAAATTGACAAAATTAATTTTCAATGTTCCCAAACAGATTATTAATGTTTGCCTTAAATTGATCATTAAATATTTTATGTACCTCTATTAAAATGTCATACTGTATTCCAAAAATATGTACATATACTGTCAACCAAAATAATTGTAAATAAAACAAATGGTAAGTTGAATATATTTAGATGAGTGGAACTAAATGAAAATATAACTTTAGTAAATATAAAATATGTTTTTATTCATTTTTAATTGCATAGTGAATTTACTGTATTCAACACCCTAGTGCAGAAATACAATACAATTACCAAAACAACTTTATGTTCATGCTCCATCTCCAGTCACTAAAACTTTCCCAAATATGAACACAACTTTCCTCATGATACTATGCATTAGTTGTTATACTTTTTAAAACTTATATAAATTGCATTATAAAGTATACAATAGTTTGTCTCTTGATGCAAATATCTTAAGAAAAATAATCAGGGATTCTTTATAAAAATACACAATAGGAGGAACCCTTACAGTAAGAGACACTTAAGTACATAATTCTTACATTAAAATCTTTGAAAGCAAATTATCACTAAAGAACCTGTCCCATTCTGCTGGGCAAATGTTAAGTAAAGAGTACAAACACAGTAGATGATTTAGGTCTCATTGTAGGCTCATATCTTCCTTATTCAAATGATACTTGAGACCCAACTCATTGTCTAGTCATGGTATGAAAGAAGTCATTTGCTTTACATTCTTTCATAAATTGTCTGAAAATGTCTTTCATTTGGATAAGCGCTGTTTACCATGGATGCTTCTTTCCTTTGTTTTATCTATTTTAGCTTATCTTTCCTTTATTAATTGTGCACATTTGTATGAATTTCTAACCTTAAAATAATAATAATTAAAGTAACAACAAGTTCACATTGCATGTTCTCCAAGATAATTTCTAGAATGAAATCATCTACCTTTACTCATTAGAGGTATGAGTTGATAGTTTTACAACTATAGAAATGTTATATTGATATTATGAATTTTTGCTCATTTACCTGAGAAAACCCATTTTCTGTGAATCATAGAATTTTACTGAATTTAGATAGTCAGCAAAATTCTTTTTTAAAGTATTTTTTAGTTGTTGATAGATTCTTTATTTTATTTATTTATATGTGGTGCTAAGAATCAAACCCATTGTTTCACACATGCCAGACAAGTGCTCTACCACTACCCCAGCCCTCAGCAAAGTTCTGATGAGCTGAATTAATTTCCATTAATCTCTATTTATGCGCAGCTTTGCCTCAATTTTTGAATAGAATTCACTTAGATAATGTCTCATGTATTTATAAATAGAATAGAAATTATATATATATATAATTTCTATTATATATATAATATATACATATATATATAATTTAAGAAGTTCAAAATATGTCTAATTTTGAACTTAGAATCTTAAAAAACTAGCCCCTAGCCATTTTTTCTATGACATTGAAATTACCAATATTTAATTTAATTTTTGGACTATATTACACATTAGCCAAATGTGTGTGTATGTGTATATATATTTCTGAGGCACAATAAAATGGTATTTATATCTACAGCAATTTGTTTTTCATTTCTGAAAATTGAAACGATTTACTTACATATCCTTTTTAAGATAAGTTAATATTGGAGATAAACACACAGAATTAGTGACTAGAAGCTAGTACTAAATTTTTTGAACTATTATTCCAAAATTGACTTTTTTACTTCACTGTGAAAACTTAAAATGTGACCTCTAATATTTAATTGACACACAATGCTCCATCAAATCCTATTTATGATTTTCACATTTATGTAATTGAGTATAGGGTACAAGGATACAAACAAGGACAATTTCTAAATTTTTTAATTTCATTGGAGGCTGTCATCCAGTAATATTCAAAATTTATGTCCTCAGTGAATAAGTCAACTAGATCATGTATAAGAATATCAAGTTCCAAAAACCCCAACATTTTTAAAATACAATCTTTTAAAGAAGCCATCCTCATTTCCCCCAATGTCTGCTCTTCAAGACTATTCTTAGAAGCCAGACACTCTTGCCTCACCAGTCTTCCCCAGAAAATGCATTCTGGTCTAAGTGGGAAAATTAATAGGTTCAATTACTCTGGCCTAAAGAGTGCAGAGTCTATTAGTGGGCAATTGCAGTCACTTATTTCCAAAGGAAACCTGCCCATTGCTGCTGAGAATAATAGCTAACAAAGCTTTTCAATTATGGGTTGGAGTTTAAAATGAAGGAAAATAGGTCAGTACAAGGGATGAAATGAGAAAGGGAGAGTCCAGTGGTAGTAGGAAACTTGGGGAGTGTCGAGTTGGTAACAGCAGAGCCAAAGAGGGAAAGAGAGACCAGAAAGAGAAAGAAGATGCATTGAAAAACCTCATTATATAAATTACACTAACTCTGTGCCTTACTCATTTTGCAGCCTCAATTCCTGCTGCTGAAACAGAAAATTTGTATTGATTCCAGGCCATGTAAATATAGTTAATCTTTAGAATGATTAATGAGATTGAAACCCACCATGCTTCCGATTACAGTTCTAAGCAACAAAGATTTGCTAAGAAAAATCAAGATTTTCATGTTCTCTTTTTCTTTTCTTTTTTTTTTTTTTGAGAAATACTTTGTATAATATTATTCAGAATTGGAATACATACTTTATATTATAGAGACCCCAAAATAAAATTTTAAAATGTAATAAATCATGGATTTGAAAAATCAGCTGACTGATCCTGATCATGCATAGTTTATACAAATACTCATTCTTTTCATATTTTGTTACATTTATAGTGAAGAAAGACGATTTGGGGGAATAAAGAAATTTACACTGTTTGCTTTTGCCCACAAAGTCCTATTGTGTCAATAGTGATTGTGTTTAAGTTCCCAGTAAGCTATTCCCATTACTGTTCTAATTATGACTTACAAATTATGAAAACAAATATTCCTACCAAAATTATACAGGATGTCTTTTTATAAAAATTATAAGCATGCATTTCTCCACAGATCACACATTGTAAAAGCTAATAAACAGTATTAGCAATAAGAAGATTGGCTCATTTAATAAATTTGAAAAACAGAGAGCAACAACTGTTGATAACATGTCACATAGCAGATGAATTTTCAGTATTTAAGTATAATAATTTATTGAAAATATATTAATTATTTACTAGAAACAAGGACCCAAATTCTGTATGAATCATGGAAGTTATAAAGATGAAAAGATTGCCATCTTCAATTATAGGATTAATCATTATATTAAGCTTTAATAATGTTTTTTAATGTTTAATTTATTTGTCTTATCAAATGAGTGACTCAGAATTTTTAAAATTATTATTTTGCATATTTTCTCTTAGTTTATGCAACAAGATACACATGAGTTAAATTTCCACTTAAGTACTTGTCAAACATAAGAAATATCCCTTGTGAAAAGTACTTGTTTATAGTGAAAATATTTTCTCCCATATGTCTGAAACATATTTAAATATAAATAGTTAGGAGACAGCCATTTCTGAATTTCTACTTAGTGTTTCTGAAGTATAAGTCTTTGAAAAACATCAAAGTGGTGTTCCAGAAAGAGCAACTACATTTAGATCCCAAGGTAGAGAGAAATTTAGTTGGATAAACTTCCTTCAGGATTGAAGCAAACAGAAATAATTGAAAAACATAAATCCCCACTGGATGTGGTGACACATGCCTATAATCCCAGCAAATAAGGAGACTGATGCATGAGGATTGTAAATTCAAGGCCAGCCACAAAAATTAGCATGACTATTACAAAATGGAAAAAAAAAGCTCTGGGAATGGCTATCAATGGTAAAACTCCTGGGGTTGAATTTCCAGTACAAAAAAAAAAAAGGAAAGAAAAAATCAGAAACAACAAGACAAAACTCAAAATTCCATAACAGGGTTTTAGCATCCACACAATAAGTTTTCTATATTATTTTAATGATGGAAAAGCTGCTATGGCATCCTGACTCAGTTTATAAACACATTCTTATTTCACAATATATTGTTGGTTCTAATAAAAATTGTATTTTAATGACCACTCTTAACGTTTTAAAGATATATTATTAATTAAGAAAATTTTATAAAAAAATAGAACAGTATAAAGGTATCTTCTGAAGTACTTTATTTTTACACTTTAATTTTCTTGGGAAGATGACATCCAACTAAATTATTTAAATTCAGCAAAATCTGATGAAATGTAAGGTCTCTAGAGAATGATTAAAATCATTTAATCTTTGAAATTGAATTAGTGGTAGAGATTGTTGTTTACATGATGATTAAAAGTAGCCTAACTTCACCAATAAAAATAGAAATAGAGACATTTGAAGGAGATAAATATTGCCTCTTAGAAATATATTTCCCTTGATCGGTGATAAACACATTATGTTTATATAATTTAATTCACTTATTGCTCCCATAATCTGTTAAATTGTTGGAGAAGGTATGCTGGTCAATTATTTCATGGAGCTGAAATAATTCAAAGGTAAAGTAGAATGACTTGAGAAGCGAGAGGACTGAGGAGTGACAGCTCTTTTTTCATTTCCTTTTAGAGATGCATGTACTTATAATGACTGCAAATTCTCTCTTCCTTACTGGAAGGGCAGGTTCCCGTGGGAAAGGCCTCCATAGTATGGAATCTAACTCTATATTACTGTAAAAATGTTGAGGTAACAGCAAGCTTGAAAATGTTGCAAGCCCTAAGCAACATTAATAATCATAGCCAACAAAATCAAAAACAGAAAACTAAATAAAATGCACATTTGTCTTTAAATGTTGGAGTTGTGACTTGTTTTCTAAATATGTAATGAGACTCATAAAAGAACATAGTTAATATATCATTGCAAATCAACATAAACACGGGGAAAACAACTAGTTGAGAAAATATCTGTGAAGCTCATAAAAATAATGGTTTCTTTAAATTCAAGAATTTCTTCAAAATTGAGAAAGAAAAACACCTTTTTTCTTGAATTTCTAGTACTGGGGAAAGGGCAAAAATCAAATAAACAGGCATTTCACAGAAAAAACTCATACATAGGCACTCACAGAGAGACAACAAATAAATGTTCTATCATAGTCATTGGAAAATTAAAATAAGTCATTCAAATAATATAAATAAATTTAAGATCAACTAACTCTCATATCTAACTCTTCATTACAATTTACTTGTCCCTCAAATCCTGATCCTAAATGAGAAGTACCAAAATAAAATAACATCTCAACAATTCTAATGAAAAAAATGACAATCAAAAAAATCTAAACTGGTGCCACAGAAAATAGGTTAAGTGAACAACACTTTATAAATAAACATATATTATATATTGGTATAACACAAGGGAGGTGTTACATCTTTTCTCCTTCTCTTAAGGAGAAAAATGTCTGGGCAGTAGTTGGTAAGAGAGAGTGGAGGAGAATCATTCTTCAGAAGATTTTTGCTCTTTTGCACTATTTCTTCACCATTCTTTTCTTCTTTTTTTTTTTTTTTTTTTTTTGGATAATGGGATGTACCAAGTCTAATGAGTTGAGCACTGAGAATTACCCTAAATGAAAACTGCATTAAACTCCTTTGAAACTAGTAAACTTGGAAATGTGGAAATCAAGTATTGACATGGTTGACTAAGTACAGTAGAAGCTGCCACCTCTTCAGTCTCCTCTCTTGGTGAACACACTCACAGTAAAGTATTTAGGATTATTTGAACAGAGTGGTACACAATTCACGTTTTTATGTGACATTTTTAACTAGAAACTCTTAATTTGTAGCTATACCTTTTTCTGAACCCATGGTGTCCAAATATCACTATTTCTTATTTGGTGTATTTTGCGTACAAATATTGGAAATAAGAAAAAAAAACCATTCTTGCAGAAACATATGAACTCTAAGTTTATTATTTATATTCATAAATATATACATATATATATATATATATATATATATATATACACACTTATATATATTTACATATATATATACACACACAGAATGGTCACAAATTACTTACCTAATTTTTAAATCTGCTTGTCTTTTTCACAGCTCTAAAATTCTCAAAACTCCCATAGAATTCCTACTTTTTTTTCCTAGAAAAATTCTGTTAATCCAACCAAATTTAGAATGTACTCTCTGAACATCCTTCCTCATCTCTGAAGGAGGTGAGAATTGATTCCCATATTTTCCTAGAATACTCCTGCTCCTCTAAGTAAATTTAGAATAGATTTCTCTCCTAAAATCCTTTCCATCTAAGAATGTGGCTAGATAAATTTCCTTCTGTCCCTACAGAGTCATATATATGAAATTATTTTAGACATTAACGTATTGTAGTCTTATTGTCCAGCCCTAGCCTTCCTCAATCCACACATGTATGCATGCATGCCTGTGCACAAAGTCTCTGAGCTCCTTGAGGGATGGATATGGCACATTTATGTATTACTGTGCTGCTTATAGGTTCTAAAGCAGAAGATGCTAAGGATTGATTAGTCTGAAGCAATTATCAAATGATAAAAAGGTATAATAATGGAAGTGGTAGAGCAGCCAGAGGTTTTTCATCATCATCATTATTATTATTACTATATATATTCTTTTGTGGTGTGTGTACTGATTTATTGGTTAGTTTTGTTGTTGTTTTCATATAGTCCAACATCTCAATAAATTTTCCAGCTCTTCTATGTACTTGCTGAATACCCATTAACTTACTAAGCCTATCTAATGATAATAAACACTCAGGTAATTAGAATAATTTAAAAATAAAAGAAAGTATATATATAGAATAAATAAATATTTATACTTATTTGTATGTTTACAAATATATAAAAGAAATATATATGTATACATATGTGTAGATAGATATATAGTATATGTAAAATATTCTACTTACATCTTATTTCACCCTCACTTCCTTTTTCACATTTACCAAACCTCATGAAGTTATCTTACACCATGTGTTTTAATCCACCAAAAAGAAAACATTTCAGTATATACTACAGTATAAATATTCTCTGGTTTCTAATGCACAATTAAATTTTCCTTATTATATAATTACTCCTCTAAATCTTTTGATATTCTGAATCTCCAAAGAAAAGCAAAATTAAAATATTTACTGAAGTAGGTAAAAGACACTTTTCAACTTGAGTCAGTGTACACAACAGATTTCATTCCATGAATAAGAATTTTAAGTATGGCACTGTGAATCACCTTGACCCAAGGTAATGTTATGGACTAAGATTTTTGGGTCAATGATATACTGATTTCAGAAATGACACAAGTCTAGTTTTATTACAACATCTTTTAACCTGTACCTTGTATGTAACAATGACACATTTTAAGTTTAAGGTGTACCTCCTGCTGTCAAGGCTGATCTTTCCAACAATAGCAAGTGAGGATTTCTCCTACCTTGGGGGGAAAAATGTGCTTTTTCAATTCACTGTATTGAAGAAAAAGTTTTTTCCCATGGATTTTCTCTCAATGTAGGTATACACACAGACACACACACACACATACATATATTCATATAATAGAGACATGTATGTTCAGATGTTATATATTTATGGATGGAATACATGATTGAAATAATATAATGAGTCATAATTAGTTTTAAGCATTTTTATTATCTACAGATTTTTAAGACTAAGTTTCTATTTTGATTTCAAAACAGCATTTTAAATGTAGTTAGGATTTTTGGAGTACCAGCATTTTCAGTTTCCATCACACATCATTCTTTATACCACATGAGGTATTTTCAGATTTAGCTAGGTAGTATGTCTGAATAAAAAAAAATGTGTAGATAACACTGACTGCAGACTCTGTGCATTAATCAGGCATGGTTTCTTCCCACCTTACACAGTACCTTTTGTCACATACTTTTCCCTCTCAGTAAAGCTAAAATTCAGGTTACATGGAAATATTTGCAATTTGTTCAAGACCTAGAACTTTGAGACAGAAGCAGAAATCCCTTTCATTTTTCCTCTTCAGCCATCTTGAATGTTGATTCTTGTACTCTTGAGTTCACCTCTCCACTTCTGTGCTTATCTATTTAACTGGTTGATCGATCATTGAGAAAAGGATAAGTATCAGAGTTTCCAGCTCTTGTTCCTTTCACAGAACTGTGGGACAAGAACTGACATCTAATTTTACCTTCTGCATGGATTATTGCCAACAGCCACATTCTTAAGATGGGGTATGTTATTATAAATCCCTTGGCTGCTTTCCTCTCTGACCCTATTTTCTCAATTTTATGTAGTATCTTCTTGTTAATTCACAGTGGCCCTTTGCCATTCCTCAATATACCTTACAAGGGACTTTCTATTTTTATTTCTCTGACCTGAAAATGCTCTCTCCAAACCTCCTATGAATCTCACCATCAAATACATTCACAAGATGCTAATTAAAAACAAACAAACAAAAATCAACTATAAACATCAGAAAGATAACAAGAGTAGAGGGAAGGAACAGGGGAGGGAGAAGGAAAGGAAAGCAGACTACTGGGGACTAAATTAGAGCAAATCATATTCAATGCTTTTTACAATTATGTCAAAATAAATTCTAACATTATGCATGACTAAAATAAACCAAGTAAAATGAATAAAAAAACTTTCCATGACTAACTCCATTATGTATTTCAGATCTTTACAAAAACAGCACATCTTCAAGTTGACTTTTTCTAATTGTCCTCTTCTTGTAGCACTCCTACCATAACATAGAATACAACCCCTAAACCAGAAGGTGGGATATGTAGGGAAGATTTAATGCTGCAGATTGAATCTAAAGGTCTTTAAAAAAGAGACTAATCTTTGGTAAGTTCATAAATACATTGTGTAAGGGACAATTCTATTCTGAGAAATTAAAAAAAAATATAAGTTAAAATTTTTCATGAAAAATTTATTTTACTATCATTAAATTGAAGTTCTTTCAGTCATAATCACTGATATTATGTTACGTTTGTTGTGACAGCAGAATTTTTATTACAATAAATAGAATTATAATTAAGAGAAAATACTTTATATTCCAATTTTAATATTAATAATATCTGTACAACAATCATGTCATTTATCCCTCTCCTTTATCAGTTGTCGCATCTATTAATTGATTAGGTTAACTAGATTATTTAACATATTTCTTGAAGATCTAACATTAATGAGCTCTTTTATAAGCATAAAATTCTCTCTTAAATTTGCTTTCCTTTTTCTATAAAATGTGAATATGAATTATTGTCAATGTCCATCAGCCAAAGACCACCAGAAATACATTTAGCACAGTTAAACTTATTACTTCTTATAAGACTGCAATCTCAGGAAACCTTCAGTTTCTTCAAAAATAGGAACTTTTAGGGTACACTATTTATATGGTCAAAGCAAAGAACTGTATTAACAGAATAAATATGGAGAATTGAAACAGTAATTTATCATTGAATCTAATGAGTTCATTTGGTATTACTTTTAGATTCTTGTCTAAAAGTAAGTGAACTCATGAATTAAATTATGCTATCGGTTTGTGTGTTATGTATAGAGTAAGATACTCTTGGATATAATTCTATCAGTAGGATATGTTCTTTGTGCCTTACAGCTATAATGCAGATCTATTTGAAGTTTCCCTTTATAAAATCTCTACCATAAAAGACGCTTATTAATTTGTTTTTGTAAAACTTTATCTAGATTTGTATGAAATACTTAATGATAAAATAAGAGTTTGGCATATGGTCCAAATACAGCATTTGACCCACGGTGGCTACATAATAAATATCCATAAGAAACATAGGTATTAATAATTATGTAAAACATTGTCATAGAAACAAAATAGGATCACAGAGCTAAACTGGATTGTGATACTAAAATAGAATGGAAGATGTATTCTAAAACATAAAAAACTACTGGTACAGTATTATGAATTACAAAACTCTTATGTATGTTTTAGAGGTCCTTTTTCCATCTTTACATGAAAACATATAATAAATGTGGAGAGACATTCCTGAAATTCCAGGGACTTGGAAAGCTGAAGAGGAAGAATCACAAGTTTGAGCCCAGCCTGGAAAAGTTAATGAGATACTCTCTCAAAATAGAAAGAAAAGAAAAGAAAGAAAGAAAAGAAAAAAAAGAAAGAAAGAAAGAAGGAAATAATGAAAGAAGAAAAGAAAAGAAAGAAAGAAAGAAAGAAAGAAAGAAAGAAAGAAAGAAAGAAAGAAAGGAGGGAGGGAGGGAGGGAGGGAGGAAGGAAGACTGAGAATGTAGCATTTTATGTATCTACTATAGAACATGAGAGGGTTTAAAACCCAGTACTGGAAAAAGAGAAAAAAATGAATAAATAACAACATGTAATTTGAAGAAACAAACATGATTTTTATTATTTAATTTTGTATAATGATATATTAGAATTAACATCATCAATATTGTATACCAATGTATATATTACTCTGCTTTATTCATTGATTTGAGTATGTATATGATTGCAAAGGACAAAAAATCAGTTTTAACCAGCACTAACCTAAAATCAATATATAGAGCCCAAATATGCAAAATCTGCTAGTTCCTGAGGGAATCAAAGGAAAGTTTAATAAAATGGGGGACCTGAGAGTTCAGGAGTCTTCTTTCTTAATATGCCAACTCTGTTTTTGTTCCTATTTACCCATTATTCTGTTATAGGCCTCAAGGATATATGCCTATGAGAAAAAGATGTTTTAGGATTGATTTCTCTTGAGGATCGGCCTGTGATAGACATACTGAAACTATTTCTCATTTCCCCATTACAAATATACTTAGCTATCTTTGAATTGGACATCTCTGTCTTCCTTTTACAAGATTATTTGCTAATTATAAACATAATACAAATTTATTGTATTGAAAAATTCATGAAATAATTCACATTTAAATTATTATCCCTAACTTTTAGGGATAATAATTTAAATGTTATTAGAATATTTGCCTATATTATTTATTTTTATGTAAATAAAGATATGTTTATAAAAAAAAAACTGTTTTCTCTCTTTCACATTACTGAAATGTTGGTGTTTACATTTCAACCAACTTTCAATTCTCATACAATAAAACTTTTCTTACTCTAGAAATAAGATAATCAATTAATAACTACCTTATGGAAAATATTATAGAATTCATATCCATTTACATTACAAATGCTTTAAGGATGTTTTCATCTTTTCAAAATTGGGTCCCTGTATCTTGGCTCCATTCCTGGAATATAAGAAAAGCTTGATCACTGAATGCTTTTTAATGCATTATTTTAATTCAAAGTTATATTTATTTTAGAATACAGCATAATACATATTCAACTACCATATGATAGAAATATATAACTTCATTTTGTTCAGAATCAAATTCCTTACTTTTTGTGGTCTTGACTAAAGATTATTTTTAAAAAATAAACCTTGTGAATCTTGTAGTTTATGAGAACAACAGGCAAATATTAAGCAGTAATAATGAGTATAAAACAAGTTTATTTATTTTCTAGAAATACTAAGCATAGTTTGATAGTAATTTCAAATACTACAATCAAGTATTCCTTAATTATTTCATTGACTTTATAACTATAATACCTGATAATGATGTTAAATTATATGTGATCATCCTATAAAAATAATTTCCTCTTTTTAATCATAGACCATAGCCAAAATGCTCATTATATATGAAGATGAAAATGTGAGATCACAGATAAATTCTTTCTCAAAAATGACAATGCTCTTTAGCCCCCAAGTAAAACATCATTTTTACATAAAACTTAATATAAGGCAAAATATGATTTTGTTTAACTACAGTAAATTATAACTCTACATCCTTCAAAAATATATTTTTAAAGTGCATGTATAATTTTATTTAATGATACATATTGCAGGTGTTGCATATAATTAGGGTTATTAATTTTGGTTAACAGCTTCTTGCAATAAACAGGATAGTTACATTAAAAATCCATAGATAAATATTCTACAGTGGCTCTAATCCCCATTTATGGAGGTGATTATAACATAATAAGATGTTCCTTCTTTAAAAATACCCAATATTAATTGAATGAATTGGTTTAAATCTATGGTAATGCTCAATAAATTTAACAATCTCTTGACAATTGAATCTTGTTTGAATTAATTTTATTAAATTTACTTGAAATTTTAGTTTAGATCTGCAGTAGAGATTACTTAAGGGTCCAAATTAATAAGGTCTTCATAATCTGTATACACATAACTTCAGTGTTATTGATGGCCTATAGTTTTAATTGTTAAAGATATTATTAATTTCATCTATTATGTAAATAGTTTCCAGGGAAATGCTCTTAGTTCAAAAAATAATATATCTGTATTGAAATATTCAAGAATGATGCATACTTGAAGGCCATAAAATATATTATGTTTAACTAATTTTAAAAGATTTGAAAATTTACTTTTATATAGTAGGTGTTTCTACATTGAAGTTTATATGTTTTCTCTGATAGGTGGAAGCTAACCCACAATTAGGGGCTAGTAAAGGAAGAATAGGAGTGCAGTAGATTAGACAATGGGGAATTTTGTTATGGGAAGGGGAATAAGAGAAGTAAAGACATTGGAATTAATCTGACATAGGTTTCCACGTACATATATGAAAACAACACAGTGAATTTCACCACCAAATACCTAATAATGGAACTCTAATTAGACTATGATATACTCCATGCTTGTATAATTGTATCAAAATGGATTCTGCTGTCATATACAAGTGAAAAGAAACAATAAAAAATAAACCATAAAATTGGGAAGTTCTTTACTTACCATTTTATTAAAGAGGGTAACTTAAAAACATTTTCACTTATACCCCATGCCAACTGTGTCTCCTAGAATGGTGGGATTTAAGTAAGTATGCCTACCATCTAACACAGTTTGATATGTATCTTGGGTCTATGACTTGATATCAGAATTTCACAAGTGTTTTAAACAATCCTGTAATATGATCCCAACCTTTATCAGTCTGACCTTATCTCCCCATACTCCAGTATAAATCCAGACCTAAGTCAGCCCAACTTCCCAGAAGTCAGCTTTTTTCTCCTGTCCAAACTTTGGATTCATTCTCTTTATCTTGCACTTTTTCTCCAGCAATCCACTACCATCAAGGTATAATTAATCCTTTATCTCTTTTGTGAAATATCATTTAAATGCATTGCTCTCTTCTGCCTCTACATTCCTTATCTGGGTATTTTCTAGATCATTCATTGTGCCACTTTTGTGCATGTGTCCATTATTTTCCCTCTTTTAGAATGTCAGAAGTTTAAGAAAAAAAATGCATTACCTATGATTGATTTACATGATGATACTAAGTAGATGTTGAAATTAACTGAATTTTTTCATTGTTATGCACAAGCAGATAAGTGCATGATATTTGAAGTATATCAATTTTCTAATATTACTGTTTTACTCTCCCTTATGTTTTCATACCCTATTCATGATCTTAAAGTCTACTCATAAGTTTAATAAAATATCTAGTAATAGAGTGTTCCATGAAAAATAAATGGAACTGTCTTGAAAATTTTTAAAAATTGAAGTCACTGGTAAGTATTCACATATCAGGAGGCTGAGCAATGACCCTCTCATAGTAATCAGAGTTCCTTACTAGTGGTTACCACACTCTGGCATGCCACACTACATTCCCAGGGCAGGGGCCAAGGGTAATGGGCAGGTATGACACCTCACCAAACTTCCTTGAGGAATGAGTACTCAGTGTCAAACTGCTGCAGTGACAAGATCACAAGTTTCAGGGCCAAGCCCTTCACTTCTACCCATAGGGCCTAGCAGTCATGGCTCATCAGCAGTCTGGAGAAGGCCAGCCCAGGAGGTGTCTTTTAAAGAGAACCAACTATGATCCATGCCCCCACCTGGCTGCGCAGCTTTCACCTATGACACTAAGGGCATCTGAACATGGGCATGAAACATGGGAACACAAGTCATCAGCTGGAATTCAAGTAAGGGCACAGAGCACCAGGTCAGAACCAAGAGCCAGTGGGCACTCAGACAGGAAGAAGCCCAACCCAGAGCAGTTTTTATATACAAGGAGTGGCTGAGGCAAGCAGGACCTCCAGGGCTAATAGATGGCAGAAAGAAGACTTGCCCTGACTAAAAGAAGCCTTTATCTCCTTCTGAGATTCCAATGTCTCTCTTCCAGCTTTGGACCCTACCTGAGAGCCTTTTGACCCTTTAGGGCCCAGAACAATGCCATTACATCTTGTAATCTGACTTCATGCTATCAAATGGAGTTAGCCACTGACAACTCTCTTTCCCCTCAGTAGTTTTCCATTCTCTGCCATGGACCATATCCCATGGTGAAAACCCAGACATTCCCAGGCACATAGGATCTCAGCTATCCAGACCCCATTTTTTTGGTACCAGGGAACAATGCAGGGGTTAAACCACTGAGCAATAACCCAGCCCTTCCTTTTAATTTTTATTTTGAGACAGGGTCTTGCTAAGTTACTTAGGGCCTCCATAAGTTGTGAGGATGGATTTGAACTCTAAATCCTCTTGCATCAACCTCCTAATTCACTGGGATTACAGGTATGTGCCACTCTGCCTGGCTCCAGACCCCTTCTCTGGACCTGGCCTTACTGACAAGCTTGTCATTCCTACATCCAACCACACAGCAGACATCCAAACCTATCCAAAACAGATGTTACCACTGGCTCCCAAACACATTGCCACTTCTTGGGGTCTCCATGATGATTGCACAAAGCTGCAATGAGCTCAGGAAGGCTGTCCTCCACCTCCTGCCACCCCTCCATGGAATTGATGATTAGCCCAGCCACACTGCCTGCTAACCATTTGCAGTTTGCACCATGCCAGAAGCTTCCTGACAGATCCCTCCTCTCAATGTCACTCTCTTACACCACTGTCTTTTCATCACCCAGCCATTAGGGCATGTCTACATACACTTTCCTTTATAGCTCCTCTCTGTGCAGTCAAGATCAAGCTCAAGGCTGTCCACAAGCCCCTCCACATGTCTCTCCACCTGTCCCATCTCCACAACCCGGCACTCACAGCCTGAATTTCAAGCTCTGTCAGCGGTCCCTTCCTAGACTCCTGCACAGATGCAGATTCAGACTCAACACCTGTGCATCAAGGAGGCCTCTGCCTCTGACATCTACCCAGCCAGCCCTCATGGCAAGCCCAGGAGATGTCTTTTAAGGAGAACCAACTATGATTTATTCCCCCACATGGCTGCGCAGCTTTCACCTATGAGACTAAGGGCATCTGAATGGGAGGCATCCTCATCCTTTACTCTTAGGCTGTCCAAGGATGAGAAGCAGGCCAATCACTTATATCCCAGGTGGGCCCAGTATTCTGGGAACTGAACGTTGTGCTCTGTACTGCTCTCAGAATAGAGCTCTGCTCACAAACATGTGAGAGAGGCCAAAATGGACTTATCCTTATTGTGCCTATCATGGAGGGACATACGGGTTTCCCAAACTGAATAGTGCCTTAAACAGAGTTGAGACCTTCTGGCACTGGAGATAGAGGGCTCATGGGTGAAAGAGAAAAAGAAAAGGCTGTGGGGGTAGTCACCTCTGTGAAGATGGCATGGTTCTCCAGGTCCACATTGTGAAGATGGGCCTGGAGGAAATCTGCAAAAGAGTGGTGCTCTGCTTGTTCCAGTATTTGTGTTACAGCGCCTGCACCACAAATGAGCCCAGAGTGGAGATGCTAAGCTGCACCACAGCATCTGGTGTGGCACAATACAGTAGAATCAGCTTGGTCTCCTCAGACACCCTGTGGTACATCTCCTCCATCAGGTCCCCAGGGCCCTGCCTCTTCACAGCCTGCAGTACCATGGAGGCATAGGCGTCGGAATGGAAGCTGATAAAAACATCAGCAGGGCTGTACTTGTGCCCAGCAAGGAATTGATGGGCCTTCACATCAGCAAACTGCTCTGCCTACTGCATGAGCTCCTGCATGATGTTCTTTTGCCACCCCCTGCAGCACTGAGCTGAGGTCCAGGTAGTGCCGGTTCATGAGGGGCATGGGGAACTGATCGTACACCATATTTTTCTCCTCAATGACAAGCAGGTGGAAGTCAGGGTGGACCCGACACTTGACATGATGAGTGGCAAGCCCAAGGTCCACATACTTCTGATCCCCGAGGTAGATGTAGTACTGGTTGAGTGCATTGTACAGGCTCTCATAGAGGTGTTGCAGGTTCAGCAGCACCACCATCTTTCCTGTCTTCATGCAGATCTTCACCTGGTTGATGTTTCTTCAGATCTGGGTGTACTCCTGATCCCAGGAAAAACTGGAACCAAAGATGATCTCAGGCTACTGGTCCTCACTGAAGAATGACTGCTGCAGGATCTGCAGGGTCATGTAGTTTTGGGTCAGTATGAGCAAGTAGCGGGATTCAGCTTCTTCCAGTTCCCCAACTCTGCTTGATGAGTTCCAGGGTGCTGACTGACCTCTCCCACGCACACGGCCGCAGGTAAATTGGCCATGAAGATGTCCAAAGCAGAGATGTCACCTTTGCCCCTGAAGTTCTGAAGGACTGCCTGTGCTATATCCTGTGGAGAAGGCTTCTTGTTAGATGCTCTGGCAGTGGAAAAGACCATCTTGATGAGGCTATAATAGTTGTGAAGCCTAAAAAAATTCCTTGTTATGCCTGCTGCACACTGTTTCATAGGCTTTGGCAAAAGGAGCAAAGTACCCTTGGACCCTGTCCTGCACCAGACTGTCTGAAGAGCAGATCCTTCTGGCACTCTCTATGAGCTCCTTCTCACTGGGGCTGCCGTGGGACACAAATTACCCTGGTTCATCTTGGCAGGGTCAAGGGCCCAGTTGGAAATACCTATGAAGCCAACTTTTTGGTGGGGGTTAGGGTCACCTTCAGTGCACCCATCTTCCAGCAATGGGTGCACAGCCTTCAGGGGCATTTTCGGGGAATCTTCTGCCAAGCCAACCTCATTCAACACCACCACAGACACATACTGCTGCAGGTCCTTCCCCTGCTGAAAGTGAGCACACTGCTTGAAGGTGTTCATGATGCCCTGTGGGGTGCAGTGGAGGGTACACTGGAATGACACCAGGTGGATCTGCTTCAGGCTGTGGAATAGAGTGGAGTGTGAGGCCTGGCCCTGTATGGTATCTGCCATGATGGTCTTGGCAAGAGATTTGGAGGTGCCAGGCTTTCCCACCAGGAAGAGGGGTATCTTTAGCTCAGTGCAGATGATAATCATGAAGAAGTTCTCCTTCAGAGCCAGGTTCCTGGCTATGGTTTTTCTCAGAGGCATCTCACTCAGGAAAAGACCCTGTGCATGCCTGATCTCATCCAGGATGACCCTTCTGTCATCATATGGTTGTGGAAAATACCTGCAAATGGCTCTGCAGTAGGATTCCTTCTCCTTTATGGATTCATGGTAACAGACCCCCACATCCAGGACCAGAGAACAGAAGATGGGGTCTCTCCTGAAGTTATTTTTGCTGACACTGATCTCACAGATAAAGGTGTTCAGCTTCACCAATAGCATTTTGCTGCAGCCATGAAACCAAGTGAACACCTTCAAATAGCACTCCACATCCCAGAGGCTGACAAAACTGCACTTACTTTCAGTGTTGCTCATGAACCTCTGAGAGGCAGAGAGCACTTCTGTGATCACATGAGTCTCATCCTCACTGATCCTGATGTAGTCCAACAGTCTCTGCACCATCTGCTGGATGTAGAGCTTTTCAGCAGTGCTATTTAGCTGCCCAAAATTTCACACTAGAAGAATCAGCCTCAGGGGCAGGGTGTGAACATGGTACACCAGCTGTCTGAGGGGAATTGAGCACAGCCTGTCTGCTGTCTTCTCTGAACTGACCCTGTATCCCAAACCACCTGACTCCAAATGGCAGATGGTCTATTGGGAGTGCTTCCTGTAAGAATTGCAGGCAGCTATGATGTATGTGCAAGCCTGAGTCCTCCTCCAGGGACTGGCCATCCACAGTATAGTCACACAAGACTTCCTTAATACAGCTTATGGCTTCTGTTGTGTTGGCTTTGTCAAAAAACAAGATGGTGTCTAACTGCTGTTGGTTCTTATTGGATAAGGAAGTTTTCTCAGCCTCTAAGTCTTTGGAGTGAATCAAAGCTGCAGTTGTTCCTCCATGGACCTTGACCGGTTTTATGGTCTTAGCCCAGGCATCAGCATGCTGCAGATCATTAAGGAGTTTAATGAGCCTGGTTTTCCCACAGCCGGTTTCTCCCATGATGATAACTGGGATCCCACACCAGAACCACATTTAAATGGCCAGAATCTTGAGCATGTTGTCCATTGTAAGATCATATGCTTCATCAGGGATAAGGGTCTGAGGAATTCCTAGTAGCTGGCAGGAGTCTCAAGAGTTTCTCATGTCTGAGTAGGTTATCAAAGTCAACATTGAAGGAAACCCCCTGAAGTAACAACCCCCTGTACAGTTCTTCAGTCATGGCATCTTTCCTGATTATCTCCCCATTGAGATGGTTGATGGCATCAATGTTGCCATTCTCATTTGCCCAGAGATGGTGCCTATGAATGTCATGGTCTCGTGGTCACCATTGAAGAACACCTATGGGTGAGGCTCTGACTCCCACCTCCTCCAGAGAGTGAATGGGGCAAGTTCTTCTTCATCAACCCCATCCATGGTGACTGTGTGCTTCCCTTGGCTTTGGTCAGAAGTATGAAGTGTTGGTGTAGCAAAGTCTCTTGCCATGACAATCATAAAGGTAACCACAAAGTTCTTGAAGCCCTGTAGTATATCTCCAGTAAAGTCTGCATTGCAGAACACAGAGGCCTCACAGTCCTTGAGCTGAGAGTTGAGGAACCAAACAAAGTTCTGGAGCTCAGACCACGAGGGGTTTATGACCCCACAATATATTAGAAGGTGCTGGATGCACTCCACTGAGTCTTCTTGATATTGAAATGTGTCTAGGTTTTGTTTTGATGGAATCTTTTTAAATATTGGAAAGGTCTTTGGGAAGTAGCACTGCAGAACTCTCTCTCATCTATTCCAGGCTCTATGAAGCTCCTCTCAGGGCTCAGCTCCATAGCTGTCACTTCTTTGGAGGTTTGCAGGTGACTCTGGGGAAGATGTCAAAAAAACTGAACTGAGGGACATGTGGATTCTGCAAAGAAGAGACATAAATAGAAGTTAGAATTTGTTTTCCTGAAAGACGCCCATATGTGTTAACCCTCCATGTGGTCTCCTGTGGATAGGCCTTTATGAAAACAGTCACTTGAATACACATGGCTTTCTGCAGCCTCTTGTTCACAGAGGCTGGCATCTGCATGTTAGAGCATTACAGAACCTCAACTATGGCAGCTGCATTATGAACCAGAAAGCTATTTCCCATCCTGTGGCTTCATCTCTCCACCATGCATGAACACATGTGCAACAAAAGGCACATTTTCACAGTTGAACTATTTTTTTCAAGTTTTCATGCAGTCTCAGCTAACAGATTTCCATAAATGAAGTCTCAATGCCATCTTCACTAGCAGTAAGGGAGACAGTGGCCATCAACAGAGGAATTTCCCACACTCAGAATGCCTGGGATTCAACCCAGACATAGGACCAATCTGACATATCCAGACAAATCCAAGATGCTATCAATCAACACGAGAGTATCATCATTATAGATATCATTAAGATTTAAGTCCAAGCATGCATTTTCCCTTACATGTACTCATAGCTCCCCTAAGGTGAAAGTGGAAAACAATCAAGATGTGTCAACCCAGGCTACAGGCCACAGAATCAAATGCCTTGTGTAAATACCAGCTTTGTAGACCTTTTTGGCAGTACTGAGTTTCCTTCTGGAATTTCAATGATATATAAATGGAATGGGTTCTGAAGCCACATTTTCCCACTTATATCCATTAGGTATTGCAAAATGAGGATTTTGAAAAGAAAGACCCAAGTTCCAGTCTGTTCCTAAAGACATAGAAGCACGGGTTTGAAAATACACAATTGCCAACCATTCTTCCCAAACCCCAGCACCCTCCTGTCTTCTTCTTTGAGAGAAGGGTACTTACTACAGGCAAGTGAAGAAGGAAAGGACTCTTCATACAAGGAGAAGCAGATGGGGCCCTGGGAATGTGAGACTTCTGATGTAGCCATTCAGTTGCAATGTGGACACTTACCAAAGCAGTCACATCAAAGTGGAATATCATGGGTGTTTTCCAATACTGAGCATCCCAGAAAGAAAGCAGGGAGCCCAGGACCTGGCCCTCATCCACCTGAGAGTCAGTCACTGAACAATCTTTAAAGGCACCTTTTCACTGATGAATTTCTTTTTCAGTTTTTCATGCAGTCTCTTCACATAGAGAGATTTCCGTGTAATGTTAAAACAAGAAAATTAGATCCTAAGCCTCTGGATCCAAGAAGAAGAGATTCAGATATATTAGAAGTTACTTCTCTGCCAAGAGCAGTGGCACATGCGTATAATCCCAGGAGCTTGGGATGCCAAGATAGGATCATTATAAGTTCAAGGCCAGCCTCAGTAACCTAGTAAGGCCCCAAACAACTTAGTGAGACCATATCTCAAAATATAAAATAAAAAAGGCTGGGGTAGGGCACCTCTGGGGTTAATCCCCAGTTAAAAAATTTTTTAAAAGTTACTTCTCTGTATAAAATTTAAAACTGATACAACAGAACATCATATTAGAGAACAACTCCACCATGAAGCCAGAGTCCCGAGCTGTCACCCACCCAGCATCCTCACATTCTCCATGATGACAGTGATGGAAGTGTAATAAAGTAAAAGCATAGGCATGTTCCTTGGGGGAGGAGAGATCAGGTTGTGTCTGGAAAGGGCTCAGTGATGCTCACAGGTTGAAGTCAACAGAATGGAAGTCACCACCTCTTTCCAAGGAAACATAACAGTGACTAAAGGGAAGGTACAAAGGCACTCTTCTCCTGGAGCCAGAGCAGCTGTGCCTCTTCTGCTCACATCAACACTGTTATGCTCGAATTCAGGACCCCCAAAAAACCACCAGAGACCAAGATCGATATAAACAGCAAAGAGGTGTTTATTGCGAGCTAGCTCGGTCCTCTGCATGTACACAGCAACTGGTGACACTGAAAGGCCCCAAGCCCAGGGTTTGCAGCAGTTTTATACATTCTTTGGAGAAGGCAGGAACCCCCACATACATCATAGCATCTCTTAGCAAATCATCACACACCGCGGGAAAATCAAATAACAACTCTAAAACATGATTAGCACATTCACTGGCGGAAACAAATTGGGTAGGGGTGATTGGTAACTACAAAAGGGGGATTCATTTGAACTGATTGGTTTAAGCCAAGAGGGGTGTTCATGCTGAATTTCATGGTTTCCCAACACCATAAACTACTGGGAGGGTCATCTGGCACCCCAGGTATTTCCCTGTTTCATGCTGATTGGTGGCTGCTAGGAGGTTACTATGGGTCTCCACCTGGAGGTTACTATGGGTCTCAGCCTGACTGACTCAGTGAAACCTGGCACAGAAGATCTCTCCTGTTATTTGTGGATAAACCACTTAGCAGGGTGGGAATGTGCCTAGGAGCGCTCTGTGGGTCTTTCCAAGGACAAAGGTCATGTCCCTTCCTTGGACAGGCTTTGCTCTGAGATAGAGGCTGGTTTTTCAACACAACCTGGAAAAGATCAAAGGAGGTTATGCAGGAAAAAAGTGTAGAGAAGTCCACACAAGGAGAGGAGCAGGGCTCCCAGGAATTACAACCTGGGTGGAGAAAAAATCTAGGGGATGCACTGATTGCAGGGAGTCAGACCCTCCTGAGACTCACTTTCCCACCTGCAGAGGGGTGTTATCTGAGGTGCCCACTACTACAGAAGCAGGGGTCACTTGGAAGCCCTGAGAAACTGCCTGCCCACCCCAGGGCTCTCATTATTCCTTCTCTCTCCAAGGCCACAATCCCCACACACATCTGGTCTCTGAACACAGCTGCCACTAACAAAGTCTGTACTGGGACCTGGTAGTGATGTGCCAAGTAGGCCTGGATGGCACAGAAGGGTGCTTGGGGGATGAGGTGGACTTTGTGCTGGCTGAAAGCTGAGGGCAGGGAACAGCATTCCTGTGATGTCACATACCATCACCAGCTGGTAGTCCTCTAAGGGACACTGTGTGCACAGGCTATGGAATAGGGCCTTTGCCTGGCAGGCCAACTTGTAGCTCAACTAGTCTGTGAATAACAGGCTGCAGACCTTTTGCCCTCAGGAAACTGGAGCCAGGCCATGGTGCAAGAGCAGGGCCACCTGCTCAAACATGGTCCCTGGGGTACAGAGTAGTACCTCATTGAAGGTGGGGCAGGTAATGGACTGAGGCCTGCATGTAGATGGCCAGGGCAGCCAACAGCACCTCAGAGGGGCCACACATGACCAGGTTGGGCTGGCCAGCCTGAAGGCCCTCATGGAGAGACCGCTCCATGGGTCACCCATCCTGGCCAGGTGAGCCAGACAATAGCCCAGGGCCTCCAGGTCCAGGTAGCCAGGCAGAAAGACTCTCATGCTTTCCAGGAACTGTTCCATGATAGCCCTCAGCTTGGTCACCAGACTGATCTTAGAGGATTGCAATGGTGGTAATTCTTCCATCACTGTCCTTACACAGTGTCTGGTGGCCTCCTTGAACCCCTCAATAGCCCTTATGATGTCAGCTGGGGTGCAGTTGTCTTTGATGAAGGACAGAATCATGAGGGCAGCTTTGCTGGGACTCTGCTTCCTGAGCTCCGTGCTCAGGTGGACCAGGCGCTCAGCCATGTAGAAGTTGAGGTAGAATTGCTCCCTGTAATTCCTGCTCACCATCTCCTTCCAGTCATCCAGGAAGTGCTCCATCTGCCTACAGAGGGCTTCCAGCAGCTGGGTGACATCCCCACTCTCTGTCAGCTGGCTTACCAACTCCAAGTGGAAGTCCATGCAGATGGAGATGCCATTCCTGGGGCAACAGTAGACTTCGGCAGTCCAGATTTGGAACAGCAAGTTTCTCACAGAATATAGGTTCAGGAAGGCTTGCACAAGCCACTGCACATGGCAGAATAACTGGGGGAAACAGAGGCATGAGGCAGATGTCACAGTGAGCTACTGCAGGGGGACATACCAATCTAGACACACAGGAGTTCTACTTCAAGCGGCTTGGGTTCACTCCTCCCATAGGGTCACTGGGAAACATGATGAGCCTAGGGAGAGGGCAGCCACCTTCAGGAAGAGATCAGGTAGCAGATAAGAATGTAGACTGTGGGCTGGGCTATGCTCAGTGGTAGAGCACTTGCTTAGTATGTGCTAGGCCCTGGCTTTCTATCCAGCACTGGGGAAAAAAATGTCAATTGTAAAGTGCAAATAAACTGTAAGAAAAGAACCTTTACATGAGATAGAGACTATTATATAAATCAATAACCTGTGTCAACATTTACTTCAGTTTTTTTTGTACTGGAGATTGAATGGAAACATACCACTGAGCTATGTTTCCAGCCCTTTTTATTTTGAGACAAGATCTCACTAAGTTGCTGAGTCTGGCCTTTAACTTGCAATCCTCATGTGTCAACCTCCTGAGTTGCTGGAGTTACAGGAATGTGCCATCACACCTGGCTTGGTTACTTTAGTTTTGATGAAGAGTGCCCATTAGAATCTTGAGATGTTTGATTTTACAAATTTACAGAGTAAATGAAGCCATTCATACTTCTTCTTAAGGAGTATCTACCTGATCACGTCCTGTTAAATGCAGTGGATTGACCAACAGTAGTGAGATCTTTCTGATGCTGTTAAGGAGTAGCTGATGCCTCCAGGGTCTGTCCCACCTCAGATGTGGCTCCAGGCAAGGTGCACCCTGCAGACCCATGAGCTACACTCTCTGGAGCCACCCTGTCCACCAGAGGCCAACCCCTGCCTGTTTCCTTTTGCAGGCAGTGGGGCAGTGAGCATGCCCAGCCTGAGGAAACAGGGGCACCTGCTTACCTCAGAAAACCTCTTCACTTCCATTCTCTTGTGGTCTTTCTTGCCAGACATCAGCATCAGCTTATTTAAAAAATCCTTCAGGTCTTCCAATGTATAGGAGTGATCTGGCTCCAGGCCACTGTGACCCCCAGGGAGGATCAGGTGCAGGATGGCATCTGGGGAGATCTAGGATGCAGAACATGTTTAGAAGCAATTTTCTGGTGGCTGAAACCCAGACTCTGCAACAGGCCAGTGCACGCCACCAACACCATACTTAGAATCTGGGAGGGCTCACCTTCTGGTTGCCTGTGGATGCCCTGATCTCATTGATGCCTCTTCTGTTGATTGCTGTGGCCAGGGACAGGGAAGAGAGCTTGATGGACCCATGGCTTTCCTTCACTGTCTTCAGCCAATCCAAGTTTCTGGCAGAATCTCACTGTTGGGACAAATGCAGAGAACATGGACCAAAGTTTGAATGACTGTCTTCCTTCCTGTCCTCCTCATGCCTCTGCTCTTGCTGGGCAAACTCCAGCCACCCTCTTCCAGGGCTCTAGGCATAACTTCTTGCCCATTTCCTGAGGTTGCCTCAGGTACCCCTTTCTGGTACCCCAGGACACTGACCACTCATTGTGGATGCAATGGTGCCAGGTTCCTAGCTGACACTGGAGTGCACATGGCCTGTACTTATGGATGATTGGTTAGATGACTACAGGCTGTGCCCTCTGGTGACAGGCCACCATCCTCCTGGGTTCCCAGAACAAAGACCCTCTGAGGAGAAATGCCTGACTGAACAGGATCCCTAAGTTCTTAATGTCCTGCCATGGTCCCTGAGTATGACCAAAAAAACTTAGAAAAATTTTAAGAGAATATGAGCTTCTAGCAGGCAAACTGCAAACTGCTCTCTCTGTCCATCTCCCTACCCTTCAACCACATGCAGGACCAGCTGTCTCAAGGCCAGTGCAGGTCTCTGGGCATCTTTGCTCATTGGGTGAGTTACGTAGTGAAGGTTAACTCAGACTCTGGTATAGACAATTTACTTAAATGTTCATATTTTTCTGATAAAAAATTAGTCAATATCAATTGTTAAAAATACCCAAAAGTAATAAAATAAAAGACAATTACTACCATTCAGAGAACCGAACCACTGTAACCCTCTTTTAAACTTCCTATTGTGCTGTTTTCACACTTGTATTGTAGGGTGGAGACTGCTCTTGATATGCAGTTCCATAACTCTCTTCCAACCCAAGGCAAAGAAAGCATTTCCATTCATGAAGAAAAGCTGGTTTTCAACATCAGTTTAAATGGCTGCCTGTGTGGCCTCAAAGCACAGAAGTTCCCCAGGGTTGCAAGATCACCATGTCTTTGAACAAGGAACAAGACTCACCAGCTTACTGGGAAGGTGAGGATCATTTTGCAGAGCCTTCCAGAGTTCTTTCAGCAGTTTCATGAACTCGCCGAAGCTTGCCTTCTTGTCCAGCTTATACAGCAGGAACGCATAGCCCTGCACAGCATCATGAAAGCAGACCACCCAGTCCACATCAATGTCATTTTCTTCAGCCAAGATGAAGGCAAGGTCCACAAACACCTGGAGCTCAATGATGCCTGGGACAGAAAGGGGACTTGCAGAGGACCACTCCAGGATGTTGCACAACTCATACCTGGGGCATGATCCTTAGTGAGGCAAGGCCATCAATAGACACTAAGTAAACATCTAGGGCCTACTCCCACTTCCTTCCTTCAGTTAGGACTCCAGGATACCTTGTCTTTTGCAGGATATGATGACACCACTGATCAACATCTAACCTCTACCAAATAATTCCCAGGCACTGTACTAGGCTTGTGTGCACCTTATTTCCTTTAATTCACAAACATCATCACTTAAACAAAAACAGGTTCAGTTGGTAAATAATATGTGTATAATTAGTTATTTTTTAGAAATTGAGATAATTCTTCTGAGTTAATTACCAAAGATTATACATCAAAGCAGACTCAGGAGTACAAGCAGCACAGATCTGGATGAGAGCTGGAGCCAGCAGAGCCTCAGTGCTAGCAGGAGGTATCCTGCCAGGCCTCTGTGGTGCATCAGTGCTGCTCCTGCTCCATCTGTTTGGCCTTTCTTACCTCCCCTCCACCACCCTCTATCTAATCTACACAACCACATAGGCTGTCCAGCCCTGAACTGGGAGAGAAATGCACAGATTCTGCAAGCTTGCTGCAGCAACATTCCCCTGTGTGCAAGAGCTTGCCTTGTCCTCTAGCAGAATGAGTTGGAAGGCAGAAAAGGAGGCAAGATACTGAAGAAAATGATGCCAGCATCCAAAGATGGAGAGAGCAGCAAAGAAAAGAGTTTTAATCAGAACTCTGAAAAGCTGTCCTGAGGCAAACTACTGGAAGCAGACACTGCACTCCAACTAACACACACATGTGATTGAGGGGGGATGTCCTCAAGTTCAGGAGCAAAACTTGGCAAACACCTGAAGATTAGCTACCCCTGTACCTCCCAGAATCTCATGCAGTCAGCTGACCAGCTCCTTCTGCAGGGCCAGCTTCTCCAGACACTGGCAGTGGGGCTCACTGATGTCTTGTAGCAGCTTCTTGGCCTAGATGAGCTGCAAGCTGATCTGATCCAGTCTCTAATGGCAGGTGGCCTCAAAGTCATCAGTCTGCAAGATGAAGCTCTGCTGAGGGCTATTGTAGAGATCACCCATGCCTGCCTTCCCACAAGCCTGGACAAGAAGATGCTACAGCAAGAGTGTGACACACTCTTGCACCAAAAATAGTATGACCTCCATGGCCCTCTTTGATATGCTACGGAAGCTACTGTCCACAGTACCTAAGTGCCATGATGAAGCCTTCAAGGACTTTGAAACCTGTTCTGCACAGCAGCCCTGCCAGATTCGGGTTTCTCTGTTTATGAGAGTTACAGACTTGCTGAAAGTTTCAAGATTAGGTATGGACTATTCCACACTCTGCTAAATTTTAAGCACTATCGTGCCTGTCTCTACTAAACATAGGCCACACACATCTTAAAAATGTGAGGCTAAGAAACAGGAGGGAGAAACTCAGGCCTGACCTATGAAGGGAGCAATGTACCATTTGGTACTTCCGGTTGGAACTAGGAAAGGTACCTGAACAATTGACAAAATATTTCCTTCTGTGCTTTTATGACCTAGTGAAATAAGATTCCTCTGGAAAGAGGATGGTTTCTCTCTCCTGAATTTTTGGTTCTCATATCGACCCAAGAAAACTCACTAGTTAAGGAACAGTCACACTATCTCAAACAAAGGTAAAAATGCAGGCCATGGAATGTTCTAGCCTCAGTGCAGCCCAAACAGAGCCTTTCAAGGGGTTGCCACACTGCGGATCCCAGAATCCCTGGGGCTTCCAAGGAGTCTGAGGTTGGCCCCCACCTCAGAGGAGTCCCCAGCAAATAACTAAAAAAGCTTATTAAAGTGTAAAGAACACTGAAATCACCAGTCAAACCAAAATTCTTTTTGACCTTGCAGATAACCTTGGCGGAGCTGATTGCCTGGTGAATGCTATGGTACTCCTTGATCTGCTCAACATGCTCTGATATCTAGCCCCTCGGGGCCTGAGGGTGTACTTCACACATGATCTGGCGATCCAAAGTCAGGTCATTGTATTTATTTACAAAGTCTTTGAAGATGACATCAATTTCTGCCAAGGTGACATCTCTTAACTTCAGATCCTGATATAGTTTTATGAACCTTTGATAACAAGGTGAGTATAAGTACTCATAGGCCTCTGTAAGTGCAAGAGGTCACCTTTCACATTCCCTTTTGGGATCATTCAATGACTCTGCAGCTTCTTCCCAGAAGATCTGGAAGATGTGGCTGTCTGTCAGTGAGTCTATCCTTTCAGCCATTTCCTGGACCTCAGGGCCTAGGTTGTAATGTGTCATCTGTTTACAGGATGAGGACTCCAGCTGGCTCACACTCATGGTTTCATTCAGTCTTTTGCAATTCAGGTCTTCTAGGTGTCTTGCTTTAATCTCTGCAAAATCTACTTTGGAAACCACAAGGAAGCATGGAAGTTAAACTGCTAGTCATGATAGCTTCTTATTTTACTTTATAAGTACTTCTAATCACTGCCTTAAGAAAACTAAGTGAACACCATTGCTGGGATTTTTGTCACAGGAAGAATTCATTCCTTCTCCCCTCTACCCTGCTGTGGGCTCATTCATCAGTTTTCATGATAAATAACAGACTGTAAGCTCTTTTGTGAAAAGGACAGTTGGAAACACATATCCATCTCCTTTCCTCCCAAACCCAACTCCAGTGACAGATTAGAAATTGCTTTTTAAAAGATCATAACCAGCAGGAATGAGAAGAGTAGAAAAGGAGCCCAATAGGAACACACACTGGGAAGTGGAAAGATGACCACGCCAGTGGCAAGTGATACTCCAGGGGCCTAAAAACACAGACCTTGAGGCCACAGTACACATAAGCTCAGCCAGGCCAAGCACAAGCACCTGGTAATAAAGGACACTAGTTTCTAAGGTCACCCTAGACTGAGGGAGGCAGAAAGTGAACAGGAAGTGTGTTCAAAGTCTGTTAAAGAAGCAGTTGGTGAGAGTTCACTCCACCATGGAGGCTGCCCTCTGCCTTTCAAGGGACAGGAAGGACCACCTGAAGGGCTCTCAGGCCTGGAGGCCACTTCTAGACATATACCTGTCTTGGGTAGTTACAAAGGACAGGGTGTATTCAATTTAAGGATGAAGAGGACCACACAGCCACCAGGGCAGGAAACTGGAGTAGAGGAGCTCACCCTCCTACTCACCCTCTTAGATCCAGAAACCTGGCAGCAGGCAGGGGGCTGCAAAAGTGACCAGCCTTAAAGAGAAGCCCTCGAGAGCCAGATCAATTCAAGGGTAGCCACAGAGCCTCAGGGGCCAGGGACCAGAAGCCCTTAGCCTATCAATCCATTTGTGGTGACTGTCTTTATACACGCAAACAAAAATCTCCAACCAGAATAGAAAAAGCTTTAGCATGGGGAACATACCAAAAACCCAAAATAGGGCTTATGTAGCTCAGTGGTAGAATGTTTGCCTACCATGTGTGAGTCATGGGGTTTGATGCTCAGTGCATCATAAAAAAGAAAAGCCTATATTTCATCCTCAGTGTGCAGTAAAGAAAAGAAAGGAGGAAAAGCCAATGGAAAGAAGCAAATTGGATGAAGTGGAAAACTATGCAAGGAAAAGAAAAATCTTTAAAAATACCAATAATCCTCAAAATATAAGATACTTCACACATGATCCATGACAACAACATAGTATATAAATGGATCTTTAAAGCAAAATGGGAGGGGATGCAGTTGTGGCTCAGTGGTAGAAAGCTCATCTAGCAAGTGAGGCACTTGATTTGAAGCTCAGAAATACATAAAGATAAATAAATAAAGGTATTGTGTTCATTTACAACTAAAAAAATAGAAAAAAGGTGCTGGTGTGGTGGCATATGCCTGTAATTCCAGTAGCTTGAGAGGCTGAGGCAGGAGAATCACAAGTATAAACTCAGCTTCAACAAAAGCGAGATGCTAAGCAACTCAGTGAGACTCTGTCTCTAAATAAAATACAAGGAGCAGATGACAGTGACTTCAGCCTTCCTGCCACACAGAAGGAGGTGGAGCAGACAATAGCGATTCCAGCCCACTCCACAGTAGGAAGAGAGTGACCATGCTATGGCCCCATCTACTGATGCATGGGGTGGCTTTCCCCTGGCTTCCATTTAGTGACAACAGGCAGGACCAACAAGACCATCTTCCAGGTTCCTACAGGCAAGGTATTGGTAATATGCAGGGTCACTACATGATTATAAGTTGGAAACTATAATACCTCAAATCCACACTGCCAGAGAGGAAGACACATGGATGACATGAAGAAACAAGGGAGGAAAGTGCTTGAAACACACCAAGCTGATACAATAATAGATTCCATTGACATTCCATTCCAAACGTACATAATTAAAATGATCTGCAGAACAAAGAATAAATTAAAAGAGCAAATACAGGCAACAATTGACTGTTCAACCAAAGAGATATGAGAGGAAATACAGGTAACAAAAGGTTACTTCAAGAAAAACATAGAGACTGTGAAAAAAAACAAAACAAAACAGAAATCCTTAAAATGAAGGAAACAATAAACCAAATACAAAAATTAATAGAAATCACCAACAGTAGACTAGATACTTGGAAAACAGAACCTTAGGCAATAAAGACAAAATACATAATCTTGAAAATAAAGTTGACCACACAGTGAAGAGGGTGAGAAACTATAAACAGAACCTTCACGAATTATGGGAAAACATGAAAAGACCAAATATAAGAATTACTTGAATAGGGGAACACACTGAGATACAAACCAAATGAATGCACAATCTCTTCAATGAAGTAATAATAGGAAATCTCCCAAGCATGAAGAATGAATTGGAAAATTAAAAACAAAAGGCTTTTAGAAAAGCAAATATACAAAATTACAACAAATCCACAACAAAGCACATTATAATGAAAATGCCTAGCATATAGAAAAAGGATAGAATTTTTAAAACCACAAGATTAAATTTTCAGATTACATATAGGGATAGACCAATTTGGATCTTAGTAGATTTCTCAGCTGAGACCTTCAAAGCTAAGAGATCCTGGAACAACATATATCAAGCTCTGAAAGAAAATGGATGCCAACCAAGAATCTTGTACCCATCAAAATTAAGCCTCAAATTTGATGACAGAATAAAAATCTTCCATGATAAAAATTAAAAGAATTTACAATGAAAAAAATCTGCACCACAGAATATTCTTGACAAAATGTTACATGAGGAGGAAATAAAAATAACAATGAAAATCAGTAAAAGGAGGAACTACACTAAAGGAAAATCCACTCAAAGGAGAAACCAAGTCAAGTTAAAAACCAAAAATAAACCAAAATGACTGGGAATACAAACAATGTCTCAATAATAATCCTGAGTGTGAATGGTCTAAACTCATTATTCAAAAGATATAGATTTACAGATTGGATTTTTAAAAAATCCCCAAATATGCTGCTTTCAAGAGACTCATCTCATAGCAAGACATTCACATAGTGAAGGTGAAAGTGAAAGGATGGAGGAACAAACATACCACTCACATAGGCCATGTAAACAAGCAGGAGTTTCCATCTACTAATGGATAAAATGGACATCAAACCAAAGTTAGTAAGAAGACGTAAAGAAGGACATTTGATACAACTTAAGGGAACCATACATCAACAAAACATAACAATCATAAAATATGTATGCCCCAAACATTGGAGGTTCTATGTATATCAAAAAAAACCCTTCTCAATTTCAAGAAGAAATTGATCACAACACAATCATACTGCATGACTTTAGCACACCTGTCTCACCAACAAAAACTAAACAAAGAAACTACAGAACTCATTAATATAATTAATGATTTATACGTAACAGACATATATCAAGTATTTCACCTATCATCGAGTAAATACATCTTCATTTCAGGAATACATGGATCCTTCTCTAAAATAGACGATATATTAGGCCACAAAGCAACTATCAGCAAATTCAAAAAATAGAGATACTACCCTGTATTCTATCATAGCATAAGGAAATGAAAGTAGAAATCAATGATAAAATAAAAAATAAAAGCTTCTCCAATACCTGGAGACTAAATAATATGATATTAAAAGAGAAATGAGTAGCAGAAGACATCAAGGAGCATTTAAAAGAATTCTTAGAGGTAAATGAGAATATCAACACATCATATCAAAATCTCTGGGACAGTATAAAGGCAGTGCTAAGAGGAAAGTTGATTGCAGTAAGCTCATTCGTTAAAAGAATAAAAAGTCAAATAAATGACCTCATATTACATCACAAGCCATTAAAAAGAAGAACAAATCAACACCAAAAGTAGTAGAAGACATGAAATAATTAAAATCAGATCAGAAAACAATAAAATTAAAACAAAAGAGACAATTCAGAAAGTTGACAAAATAAAATGTTGTTTTTTTGAAAATATAAATAAAATTTATAAACCATTAGCCAGGCTAACAAAAAGAAGGAGTGAGAAAATTCAAATTACTAAAATTCATGATGAAAAAGGAAATATCATGATGGATATTACTAAAATACAGAAGATTATTAGAAACTGTTTTGAAATTTATACTCCAATAAAATAGAAGATCTCGATGACATCAACAAATTTCTAGAAACATATGATCTATTCTATCTGAATCAGGAGGAGTTACACAATTTAAATCAATTTCAATCAAGGAAATAGAAGACATCATCAACAGCCTACCAACAAAGAAAAGCCCAGGACCAGATGAATTTTCAGTTGAGCTCTACAATACTTTCTAAGAAGAACTAATACTAGTACTCTTCAAATTATTCAAAAGGGAGGAATCCCTTCCAAACTCATTCTAGGAGGCTATCATCACCCTAATACCAAAACCAGACAAAGACACATTAAGGAAAGAAAACTTCAGACCAATATCTCTAATGAACAGACACAAAAATTCTCAATAAAATCCTGGCCAATCACATACAAAAACATATTAAAAAGAGTACACCATGATCAAATGGGGTTCACCCCAGGGATGTAAGGTTGTTTCAACATTATGGAATCAGTAAATGTAATACATCACATCAATAGACTTAAAGACAAGAATCATATGATCATCTCAATAGATGCAGAAAAATCATTTGACAAAATAGAGCACACCTTCATGTTCAAAACACTAGAAAAACTGGGAATATTAGGATCAGACCTCAACATTGTAAAAGCTATGTATGTTAATCTCAAGGCCAGCATCATTTTAAATGAAAAAAAATTCAAAGCATTACCTCTAAAAACTGGAACAGGACAGGGATGCCCTCTTTTACCACATCTATTCAACATAGTCCTCAAAATTCTAGCCAGAACAATCAGAAAAACAGGAAATTAAAGGGATATGCACAAGAAAAGAAGAACGTAAACTATCACTATTTGCTGACAACATGATTCTATATATAGAAGATACAAAAATTCCACCAGAAAACTTCTAGAGCTAATAAATTAATTCAGCAAAGTTTCAGAATATTAAATCAATACCCATAAATCAAATGCATTTCTATACATAAGTGATTAATCCACTTAAAAAGAAATTAGAAAAACTACCCCATTCAAAATAGCCTCAAAAATATAAAATACTTGGGAATTGACCTAACAAAAGAGGTGAAAGACCTGAAAACTACAGAACAATAAAGAAGGAAATTGTAAAAGACCTTAGAAGATGGATAGATCTCCCATGCTCTTGGATAGGTAGAGTTAATATAATCAAAAGGGCATACTACTCAAATTGTTACACAGTTTTAATGAACTTTCTATTAAAATCCCAATAAAATTCTTCATAGAACTAAAAAAAAATCATAAAATTCATTTGAAAAAATAAGAGACCCAGAATAGCCAAAGCAATCCTTAGCAAGAAAAGTGAAACAGGGGGCATCACTATACCAGACCTTAAACTATACTGCAGAACAATAATAACAAAACAGTTTAGTATTGGCACCAAAATAGATATGTACACCAATGGTACAGAATAGAAGATACAGAGACCAACCCACACAAATAAAGGTTTTTCATACTAGACAAAGGTGCCAAACACATACACTGGAGAAAGGATAGCCTCTTCAACAAATGGTGCTGGGAATGCTGGAAATCCTCTGTAGCAAATGAAATTAAACTTCTATTTCTTACCATGCACAAAACTCAACTCATAGTGGATAAAGGACCTAGAAATTATACCAGAGACACTGTACCTAACAGAATAAAAATTAGGTCCAAATCTTCATCATGTCAGATTAGGCCCTGAATTTCTTAACAAGACCCTTAAGGTATGAGAAATGAAATCAAGAATCAATAAATGAAATGGATTCAAACTCAAAATCTTGTTCTCAGCAAAAGAAACAATCAGTGAGGTATGGGAGCAAAATTTTCCCACACATGTCAGATAAAGTGCTAATTTTCAGGATATAGAAAGAATTAAAAAAACCTCAATACCAAAAAAAGAAAAAAAAACTAAACAACCCAGTCAATAAATGGGATAAGGAACTGAACAGACACTTCTCAGAAGAAGATATACAATAAATCAACAAATATATATATATACTGTTCAACATCTTTAGTAATTAGAAAAATGCAAATCAAAACTACTCTAAGATTTCATCTTACCCCAATCAGAATGACAGTTATCAAGAATACAAGCAATAATGAGTATTGGTGAGGAGGTGGGGAAAAAGGTACACTCATACATTGCTGGTGGGACTGCAAATTGGTGTGTCAACTTTGGAAAGCAGTAAGGAGATTTCTTTGAAAATTTGGAATGTAACCACCATTTGACCCAGCTATTCTATTCCTCAATCTATACCAAAGGACTTAGAATCAGCATAGTATAGTGACGTAGCCACACAGATGTTTACAGCAGCTGAAGTCACAATAGCTAAACTGTGGAACCAACTTAGAGGTCCATCAAAAGATGAGTGAATAAAGAAGCTGTGGTATACATGTATACACAAACACACACATACAAACACACACATACACACACACACAATGAAATATTACTCAGCATTAAAAGAGAGTAAAATTGTAACATTTGTAGGTAAATGGATGGAGTTTAAGAATATAATGCTAAGCAAAGTAAGCCAATCCCAAAAAACTAAAGGTGGAATGTTTTCTCCCTTTAGGGGATTCTGATCTATGATGGGGGGAGGATGGGAAGAATGAAAGATCTTTGGATTGGGCAAGGGGAGGTTGGGTAGGGGTTATGAGGGTAGAAAAGATGGTGGAATGAGATGGACATCATTACCCTAGGTACATATATGATTGCACAAATGATGCGTCTCTACACAATGTACAACCAGAGAATTGAAATGTTGTGTTCCAGTTGTGTATGATAAATTGAAATAAATTCTGCTATCATGTACAACTAAGTACAATAAATAAAAAATAAATATAATAATAAAAAAGAAATTACTCAGTCTACCAAAAAAAGATATAATCCATGCTTATACAATTACATCAAAGTGAATTCTACTGCCATTTGTAACTAAAAAGAACCAACAAAATGCAATCTCAAAAAATTCAGCATACTACAGTGATTCAACCACATCAATGTTTATAGCAGCTCAATTCACAATAGATAAGCAATGGAGCCAACCTCAGTGCCCTTGGACAAAGGAATAAAGAAAATGTGGTAATTGTACAGAATGGACTGTTACAATTACTTTGTTATTATGAAAAATTATTTTATGGTTTTTTTTTGGTTAATGGATGGAAATGGAGATTATCATAAGTTAAATAAGCCACAGCCCAAAAGTTAAAGGTTGAATATTATGTCTGACACGTGGATACTAATTCAAAATAAGGGGGGGGCGGCATTAAAAATAATCAAAGTAAGATCAGAAGAGTAGATGAAAGTGAATGAATATAAGGGGGGGAGGAAAGGGATAGGAAAAGTCAGTGTAATGAATACAACTTAACTTTCCTATATACCTGTGTGAATATACCATGAATGTACACACTGAATCTCATCATCCTGTATATCCACACAATACTAATTTTAAAAGACTCTTAAGTAAATAGCAAAATGATCAGTAGAGGGAAAGGAACAGGGAGTGGAAGGAAATTAAGGTAAAGAAAAATACTGGGGACTGAATTAGAACAAATTATTTTCCATGCTTTTATAATTATGCCAGCATATTCTATTTCTATGTATAACTAAAAAAAACCAATAAAAAAGAAATATTTTATTACTTTTATTTTTTTATTTCTTTATTTCTAAATAAATAAAATATAAAATAGGGCTGGGGATGTGGCTCGGTGTTTCAGTGCACTTGAGTTCAGAGTTCAGAGGGTTTTGGTATCAATACTTGTTACAAAAAAGGAGAAGGAGAAGGAAAAGAAAAAAAAAAAGAAAAAAGGAGTGCCTTCAAATTAACTATATGTGAGAGCTGATATGAAGAGTTCAATACCCAGGCTGCACAAGAAATTTGAGGAGAAGGCTCAGAAAGCATAGCCTAAACAGGAGAAATGTTATGAGAATCAGACAACCATTTCAGGAGGCCCAGCAGATGCTGATGTGAACCCAGCAAGAAGGAAACCACAATAAACCAATTCATGAGAACTCCCTAGAGCTCAAAGACTAGACCTCCAGCTGACAGAGATCTGCCATGCCCAGTCCTGGAGATGGAAAACAGATCAACAGTCAAGTACAGTTGAGAAGAATGGACCCATGAGCAGAGACCTTCCAGAGAACCCTGAGCCAGGGTGCCATGCAAACTTCTGGCACCTCTTCCTCAGGGATGTGGCCTGAAGGCCAGCCAGTCCTCTTCCCTTGGCAACTCTGTGCAGACAGCCACGTTCTCTACTCCTCTCCTCCACCACCACACAAACGAACCACCCCCTTTGGGGGCTCAAGGCCTCTGACCCTCCCTCAGCCCCTCTTTGTACTCCAGAGGTATCTGCCAGGGACCACATGTAACACCAGTTCAGGCCCCTCTTTAGAGAGGCCTCTCCTGAGCTCCTGAGGGCTGCACAACTTGTGCTTTTACAGAACCCACAAAACCTGGGTCTGTCAATTCCTGCCCCCCTTGAGGCTCACAGAACCACCCTGGGGCCTCCATATGGGCAAACTGATGAGGTGACCAAGCAGATGCCATTCCTGCAGTAAGGAACCAACCAGAGTGGAAGACCCATTCAGACAGCAGGAAGAGCATGGTCATCAGCCACAGTAAGCGTCAAGATGAAGAAACACAAGGAGCTGGGGAGACATACCAACAACAAGGCTCCAGGCAGGGTAACTAGAACACAGGGCACAGGGGAGAGCAGGGCAGTAGAGCACTGAGGGGTCTCAAGAGAAACTGAAACAAAGGCCCTTGCACAATTTCATTGAACAGCACAGCACCTTTCAGGACAATCTGGATGCCTCAGCGGGGCATGCATTTCCCTTGTGCTAGGCCTCAGGCATTCCACCAACTCCAAAAGTGGCCCTAGTCCCATACTGACCCATCCTGGTGTCATCCAGGGCTGTACAGAGGTGGTCAATAAATGAACTGCAGGAACAACCCTGAGGCTGAATAAGCAGCAGGGCCCTGAACTGTGCTCTGATTCTCATGGCAGCCGCCCAGATGACCACCTGACCTGACAAGAGGCTCCCACATGCCCTAGCATATTTCTGTTTTGGTCAATTTTAGTACTGCAAATTTTGTTTTTATAGCCCAAGGAGAGAATTTGAGACCACAGATCTGGGACCCAAAACAACAAATGAGGACATTTCCTTCTGCAGAAAAGTAAATCCTAAATAATTGACAAACTTCCAAAGAACCGTCTATTGGAAACTGGCACCAACCTGGGATGGATAAAATAGTACCACCTGAAGAAAGCAGACACCTTATCAACAATCATTCTTAGTGCCTATAATCCCAGTCACTCAGAAGTCCAAGGCAGGAGGATCCTAAGTTCAAAGCCAGCCTCAGAAACTTAGTATGGCTCTAAGCAACTCAGTAAGACCTTGTCTCTAAATCAAATAAAAAAATGGCTGGGAATGTGGCCAATGGTTAAGCACCCCAGGGTTCAACCCTGGCATAAAAAAATAGAGTTTATGGGTGGTATTTTAAATAATAAAGGCTGAAAGGAATAAGGTGAAAACATAGACTTAACCATCTCTATTCCTATGTCACAGTTCTGAAGTGGAAAAATTTTAAAAAGAGAGTCACCCCAAGATGTCACTCTGCATCACCCAGAGCAGAAACTCAGTACCCACAGTGGAGAAGCTCCAGAGCAACATGGAGCTCTCCACTCAGCAGCAGGAATGCTGCCCTAGACACAGCTGAGAGAAATGAGTGTGAAGGCCAAGGGGAATGCATCTTCAGAGGCAGAAATCAAGTCAGGTTCCCTCTGGGGCACGAGGGCGAGGATGACTGCAGGCTGAGGGGCACAGGGACCTGAGCAGTGCAGCAGGACTCGGGCTCCGCTGCCATGTTGTGTTGCGACATGAAGAGAAAGGTTCTGGTGGGGAAGATGAGGCATAGATATGTGCTTTTTTAGGGGGAAACAGGCCCTAGTTTTCTGTGAACAATAGAATTAAGGACAAGGAATGGGTCATGTTTTTCATGAGGCTAAGAGTGAAGTGTGTAGTCTGCACAAAACAGAACCCAGCATCTAGGAGGTGCCAAATAAATACATGACAGCTGACTTGACCACTCTGTCTCATCCAGGCTTCCCCAAATACCCCAAGTTCCCTTCCAAATCAGGCTGCGTGGAATCTCAGACCTCTCCTGGGTATAACATTTGGTCCATAAATCCCACTCACCACTGGAGGTCTAAGTCCAACGATTCTGCAAATGAACTCAGAAGATGAGGCAGGGATCTCATAAAACCTCAGGTGTTTTGTGATCCTGCAGACAGCTTCATGGAACTTCAAGCCCACAGTCAAGAGGATTCTCATGAGGTCTTCTGAAGAATATTACCACCACCAGGAGTCCAGAGAGATCACTGAAGTCATTGGGAAATGAGAAAACAATACCAATTATCAATTACCAGTCCCTTCTCCTTTTTGAGATGTACAAGTATACCTGTACTCACAGCTCCTCAGGAGGCTGAGGCAGGAGAATGGCCCAATTCAAGTTTAGCCTCAGCAAATTAGAAAGACCTTATCTCAAAATAGGAAACAAAAAGGGCTGGAGTGTGGCTCAGTGGTGAGAGCCTCTGGTTCAATCCCCAGTACTGCAAATAAATTAATTATTTAAAATAAAGTAAATGAGCACAAGTAAGGCATTTACTTGATCTTCTCCAGGCTACCATTACAATGAGCCTTAAAGCTGTGACTGTGATAATAAGGGAACACAGTCATTTTGACTTAACTTAGCAGTTGAAACTCTATAAAAACCAAGTTAAAATATTTTCAAATACATTCCCTTCTTCGAAAAAATAGCAAAGAGTGACTCTTTCTAATAATTTAAACATAACTTAAGAAAAAAATCAGAGAGATATAGGAGAGAGGGAGGGAGGGTGCTAGAAGAAGAGTGTGCACTGTGTATGGAATTTTTTCCACCTGGTGTGAACGGGTATTACATTTACTAACTGACAGCCTGGTGATACAAGAAAAAACCCTGCAAAGTCCCAAAGACTTGTCATGCAGGGAGACCCTGTGCTGTTCCCCACGTCCAGACATCCCAGGGGCTCAGAGGAGGGAAACCAGCAGTGCTGAGGAGACTCCATAAACACCTGGGCCCCTGGTGAACATTCCTGTTCTGTGTTTCCTGTGCTGTTTCTCCAGGTGGCAAAGGTCATGCACAGGTGCGGGAGTAAATGATTCTGCAAGGCAACCTTTGATTTTTGTTTTAAACTCATGCAACTTACAAAAACCATAGAAGCAAACATTTTTAAAAAATGCAGGACACATACATTTTCATTCTGAAAATGATCATTTAAAAATAAAGAAAACACAAAGGCCAAAATGTTGGATGGGAATTAAGCAAAATCTCAGCACCCAAGAGCTATGATTGGCTTTTTTGTTTGTTTGTTTTTAGTCCTGGAGACTGCACCCAGGCCTTTCACATGCTAGGCAAGCGCTCAACCCCTGAGCTGCATCCAAAGCCCAATTCATTTTCTTTAAGAAAAAGAAGAAATTAAAACCTGGATGGCTGGATTCACAACTGCAGAGTACACTAGGGCACTTGCTGGTGTGCCACCTTCCCCCTTTGACAGGAGGTGGCTCACACAACATAGGAGCCTTGCAGCAATTGGCTGATCTACTTACATGACATTATAGATGTTCATGAGGTAAATGAGCATTTTGAAAACCTACCCAACATGCTAAGGCAAGAAAGAGAAAAGGAAATATGAAACTATCAACCAGAAAACTGGTGTTCATGCTTAGAAGAGAGTAGGGCATGGGGACTTGTCTTGTTCTCCCTGCACATTAAACTTCAAGGGCTCAAGAGCCAATCTTCATTTTCCACTGGTAAAATTTGTACCATTTTCATTTTTTTGGTTGGTGTTCTTTTTATTGTATTTTGTTTGGGGGGGGGGCTGGAGATCAATCCCAGGGCTTTGCCACTGAGCTGCATCCCAGCCCTTATACCATTTTCTTTACCCCAAAAAGTATCAAGGGAAAAACAGCAACTATGACACATGTGATGTTCACAGAGCCTTCTAAGACTCATAATTAACAGGTGGCTATGTTCCTTTGTGCTCTGTATACTAGACCAGAATCAACTCTGGGAAGTCAATCTTTAACCCTAAGAAATAATGACTTCTTATTTCAGCAATTCTTAGCACTTCCCCCAATCTGCACTTCAGGACAGAAGACCCACAAGCATTCAATGTTCAGTGTGTTACCTGCTTTTGCTAAGCAAGGACCTGACAATCTACTTCCAACCACAAACCTCCAAGACATCTTCTGAATCTTAGAGATCTTCTGAAGCCATTGCAGCCTGTTGTGAGGCCCTAGAAAACAGTCCAGGACCCAAGCAGGCATAAGACTCAAGTATTATGTCTAGTTTTCCATATATGGAACGAGGCTTCCCAGAGATAGCAGACTTAACCAGGATCGAAAGACATACTCATCCACACACAGCAACTGCTTCCTGCTCTCTGTGAAGTCAAGAAACTGGTTCTTGAAGGAAGAAACTGGGACAGAGACCAGGGCAGCAGTGAGAGCACTGAACAGACTCAAGACAAGGAAAAGCAAGGCTGGGAAGGTCCAGAATTCTAAGATTTTAAAGTAGATATCAATGCATCATGGAAACAAACATATGGAGTGAATCAAATGAAAACTGAACAAAATAGCCAAATGCATGGCACACCTGTGATCCCAGCAACTCAGAAGGCTGAGACAGGGGGATCAAAAGTTCAAGGCCGCCCTCAGCAATTTAGTGAGGCCCTGTCTCAAAAAAAAAAAAAAAGACATTAAAAATGGACTAAGGATGTGGCTCCATGTTTGAGCACCCCTGGTTTCAATCCCTGACACTAAAAAAATGAATTTAAAAAAAAAACATTTCCATTTTGAAACCTTCATTTCAAAAGGTTCCAAAACTAGATGAGAGATGGGAACAATTGAGCTCACTACCTTTATCCCTAATGATGGCACTGAATCCCAGTGGATGGAGTGGGCAAGGGGACAGGTTATTCCACACATGAAAATTATCTGTGTGTGAATACAGTGATGTTTTCATGTTTAATTCAGGGTTATTTTAAGTTTTATACTTAAATTGAATTTTAAAAAGTTTTTTTATGGTGTTGGGGAGACAACCCAGGGCCTTGCCCATGCTAGGCAGACCTTTGTCACTGAGCACAGCCCAGCTCCCTTTGATTTTGTTTTTATGTAGTTGTCCTTTCCAAGTCTTCTCTGAAGAATCTTTCCTCACTCTAAGATGACCTTATTTAGAAGCATGCTGTTAACACATCAAGGCATGTAAGGATTTTTCAGAGAGCCTTCTGCTCAGCTGTGGTTAGGGACATGCACTCTTGAACAGCAGCACCTTCAGGGTACTGAGAGTGGTTCAGCTCAGAATGCAGCCTGTCTTGTTGCATGTGCTCACGGGAATACCTGAGAAGGGTATGTGTCCTGGCATGCAGGGTGCCAGAGCCCCTGGGTGCCATCTGGGCCTCCAGCTTTCTCCCCAACATCTGTACCATATTCATTCTCCTGCCAATTGTTTTACAGTCACTGAAGAGGAGGCACAGAGCTCCACAGAGCTATAGATCTGGATCTGCTGGCTCCTTCTCTCAGGCTCCTGTGTGGGATTGGATTGAATTCTCTACCCTGAGGTTTAGTCCTACTTGGTCCCTTTGTTCTCTAGTCCTCTGTGACTCTTGCTCTGACTTTTATCTTTTTGGTGGTGCTGGGGATGGAACCCATTGCCTCGGCCAAGCTAGATAAGTGCTCTGTCACTAAGCCCCAGCCCCAGCCCTGGCCTTATTCTGGCTTTTTAAATTGGTGGAATGCATATTGCTTAGTATTTAGTTTGGAGTTTTGCATCTGGGAGTCCCATTTCTCCTGCTGAAGCACAGTTCTCAGTGGGGGCAGTGGTGTTCAAGCCCACCTTCCATCCCACCCAGGGGTGCCTAGCAATACCTGGATACACTTGTGCCTTTAAGACCTGAGGTGGGGGCAAGACATTGTCTCTGTACCCTTGCCCACCCAAGACATCCATTCCAGGAGGCCTGAGCTTCCCACCCATGGGCCACTGCAATGCCTTCACAATCAGAGAGTAGAGAGTGTTGAAGTCCTCTGCTTTTTTCTGGCCAGTTCTATGGCCTGAGCTTTATGGCTAGCAGAAGGAGAAGCTTGCTCCAGTCCTACCAAATGCACTCATCACCCACCACTTCAGCTAAAAGGCAATGTCAGAGATCAGAAACTGTGATTTGTGATACTCAGGGCTTAGTCTTGGGATATACAGAGTTGCTAAGTGTCTGTCACACAAATGAGTAAACACACATTAATATAGTCATAAGAGGAAGACTGCATAGCACTTTGGCCATGCCAGTGATCCCAGTTGTTTCAGAGACAGGAAGATCATGAGTTAAGCCCAGACCAGGCAACTTAGCAAGACCCATCTCAAAAATTAAATATTTTTTTCTTGGTGGGGAGTGGTTCTGGGGATTGAACTCAGGGACACTCATCTACTGAGCCACATTCCCAGCCCTATTTTTTATTATATTATAGACAGGGTCTCACTGAGTTGCCTAGTGCCTTGTTTTTGCTGAGGCTGGCTTTGAACTCTGGCCTCAACCTCTGAGTACCTGGGATTACAGGCATGTGCAAACATGCCCAGCTTCAAAAATTTAAAATTTAAAGAACTGGTGATGTAGCTTCATGACAAAGTGCTGACATATCATTCCAATATGCATTTACATTAATGCAGTTTTACAACTTACTCATTTAGCAATTCTTCCTGAAACTGAGAGAAGGAGGTTCCCTTGAGGACAGCTTAGACGTTCTCAGACTGGCTCACAGAGTCTTTTCTTGGAGGGACCAGCTGCATATAGTAATTCAGGGAGGATGCCAAGCCAGCCAAATACCCTTGCAACAATCCATCTGGAAGGGAACCAAGACCTACTGTGAGCTGTGGATTTCTATGTCCAAACTGCCTTGTGGTCTGATGTCCCAGGAGGGAAGGGACAGCCACTTGCACCCAGCAGAGGGAGCATAATACACACCTGGACTGAGTACCAGACCAGGAGGCACAATGTGGCAATGGGGACAAGTTCCTGGCCCCCAACCCAGTGCACCAGGATACCACAAATGCCAACAGACACCCACTAGAGTCATTTCTACCCACACCATACAGCTGAGGTATTGAGGTGCTTGGTTTCTGACTAAGGAATTCACATAGGGCCTAGGGTTTGAGCCAGGCAGTCTGACAATGGTGGACCTAAACACAAAACAAATGTTTTTGTTTTTAAACTGGAATTAAACCCAGAAACCTTCTACCACTAAGCTATATCTCCAACCTTTTTTTTATTTTGAGATAGGGCCTCCCTAAGTTGCTGAAGCTCAAACTTATAATCTTTCTGCCTCAGTCTCCTGAGTTGCTGGAATTACAGGCATGTGTCACCATGCCCAGCTACAAAGTCACTTTTTAAAAGGAATGGCACATGATGTGTGTTCCATGGGCACAGAAATTGATGCTTCTTCCTTCTCTCACACCCATACACAGCTGTTGGTAGATATCCTTACCACTGTCTCTCTTTCATACAGGGCACAGCAACTGCCTGGGTCTTTAAAGCTTAGGAAACCCACAGGTGCTAAGAGTTCAGGAGAGACCACCTGATGTTACCCAAGCTCAAACCAAACAGAAGCAGATCCTCCAAGCACAGCAGCTCAGAAGAGGATTCCCCTACCACATAAAAGGCCATGGCTGACACAGCAGGGGCAGTGTGCTTCCACCAGCACAGGTGGGCCAGCAAGAACAGCATCCGTGTGGGTTCTGCAGCTGACCTAGGTGACACCTGCAGGCAGGCCTGGGCCCCAGTGCTAAGGCATGCTGAGTGTGAAGAGGAAGTTCCTCCCAGGAGCACTTCTATCATGTACTTTATATTATTCATTTATTTTTCCAGATGGGGTTCCACTAAGTTGCCCAGGCTGGCCTTAAGCTCTTGGGCTCAAGCAACTCTCCTGCCTCAGCCTCCCAAGTAGCTGGGATGACAGTGCTGCCATGGTGCCTGGTCCTGTGAAGCTTTTTGAAGTCAGGGTATTCAGGAGAACACAGAATTTAACAACACTAGCAATGACATACATGCCAGCAAAGTGACAGGAGCAAGTGGTGACATGACTGTGGTTTTATTTTTCCCCAGTGTGCACTCAGCCTTTCTCTATCACTTATCTCTATAATCAGATAGAAATCATGATAAATGTCTACAAAATCTCTGACAAAAAAAAAAAAACATGGGATACCTCTCAGATGTTACCAGGATGTGGTGGAGGTCACCGTGCAGGGCATCTGGTGAGCAGGGACTGTGGCAGAGAATGGAGCACTGTGAGGTCAGGTCACACTCCGGTAAGCAGAGTTTGGTATCTTCCCCAAGGAAGAGACTGATCAGTCCCATTCTCAGTCTGCTTCACACAGGGCAGCCTTCATGCAGGACATCCCCACTTTTTTCTTCTAGAAATGATCTTATCTGCTTTTTAAAATACTCCCACAAGTGTTTCTTCATCTGACACAGGGAGAAAAGAAGAGGCATGACCATGGAGTGCATGCCCTGGAGGCTGGAAGGCCCCTTGGGCAGGGGATCAATGTCCTGAGGACAGAGAGCTCTAGGGAAGGCCCCATCTGCCCTACCTCCCCACCTTCTCAGCATATTAGCTTTTGAAGCAGCAGGAGCACATCGATGCTCAGTCCCAAACCGTGTAGTGAGGGGGTCTGGGAGGCCCCAAGATGCTCATGATAGCTCAATGTCAAACTGAGAGAGAGTGCCAGCTCTGTCTCCAAGTCACAGTGTGGCTGAAGGGGAAAGGATGGGCTCCACCTTTTCTTTCAACTCTGCTTAAGCCCAGAAAGAATGCAAGATTGGTGCTGGGAATGAGGCTCATGGGTGCAATCAGGGAGAGATAAGGAGAGAATTTCCAAGATGTGGTGCAGAAATGAAGGGATGGAAAGGCCCTCCTGATCCCTCTACACCTGCCCTACTTAGTCACAGGGTCTCTATATGCCTCTAATAGGTCAGGGGACCCTGACCACCCACACCAGAGCTACTGATAATTGGGGGAAAACTGATACCTCTTTCTCTCTGAGGCCCAGGCTATGCCAGGGCTGAGATTTCCCTTCATAAATCATAGGCACCTGAAACTGGGCAAAGAAGTTCCTCAGGTTGATGAAGTTCCAGGTCTGGAGATGTTGAAGATGTGGCTCAGCATGATGTTGGCTGCCATCTTCTTCCCCTTCACCACCTCCTTCTTTATCTTATTAGTGAAGAGGTTGTGGAATTTTTCCAGTGTTCCAGGTGGCCTCATGCAAATTATGTCATCATATTGATGCCAGTCTATGGGTGATAGCAAGAAAAATGTCACACTTAAGATTAGGCCTCTGAAGAAGGCTGATTCAGATACTAAAATAAAATACTGTTCCAAGTGTGGCAGCTTAGTGTGCATTTGCAAACACTTCCTAAAATGTCATTATGTTGTAGTAGGATTTAAAATATTGAACCATGCAGTGATCTTTCCTTAGAAGGAAGAGGTTTAACCCTGAAGCAAAATTATTGAGAGTTGCCTATATCAATTTAGAGCTTTTTGTACTCCAGCAAATGTAGAATTATTTTTTTCAGATTATGTGGCTCCTAAATTAATGACATCAGGGTAATTTAAAATTGCACATTCTTTCTCCATATTATATTGGTTCAGTCTGGATTTCTGCTTCTGTGTCTTCCTTTCACACAGAGCCATTCAAGGCTCAGTACCCCCAATACAATTCTGTGGCAAGGCTTTGAGCTCAGTGAAGCTAGGTACAGAGGACTCAGAACAAATGGACAAGCAAATTAATATTTAAAAGACAGTAAGCTCATCTAACTGCAGGCTCCCTGTTGACTTACAAGTTGATCAGCAAGTCCCAGAAATTAGAGGCTAACTGAGCTCATGCAGAAAGGCTGTGATTCTTTGCTTTTCCAAGCCTGTGCACAGAGCTGAGATTCAGATGTGGCTGGAGTGAAAACAAATTCAAATTTCCAAAAGGAGAAAGAGAATTAAAAACAGCAACAACAGAAGCTCCTCAAACAATGACCTTGGTGGTGACAGCAACTCTGCCTTAGCAGCCTGGAGTGCGTAATATATTTAAATGGTTCATCTTCCTGCAGTGGATTTTTAATAACTCTGCCAAGTGAGAAGCTGTGCTTCATATTTATTCATGTTCTTGTTCCACATCAATGTATCTACACATCCTGATGTGCTTGTCTGGTAAACTTTATGGCCTCGGTGCATGCAGCCCCAAGAGCCTTGTTATTATCTTCATCAATAACCTGGTGCTCCTGCTCCCGCTAATCCCTCATGCCTTCCTGTGCCCTGCAACAGCTAATAAGTGCTTTTCCATGATCACTGATTCATACACATGGGCACCTGTTCCATTCAATCAATTTGCCCTGCTAAAGTAACATGACAAAGAGACAAATATGATTTTGACTGGATCTTGTCAAGTAACAAGGAAACCAATCTGGAAAATTCCCCTTAGGGGCCAATTTATACAGACAACCAATTTTTACAACTGGGATTAATCTCTTTTTTCTTCCTTCCTTAGCCATAATACTTGGAAATAAATACAAATCATATTGAGTATTATGTTAACACATTATTGCTTTAAAATGGTCTAATATTCATGCAAATACCTATAATTCGAGTGAGTTGTGAGAAACTGCCAGTATTATATATTTCCAAAAGTTTAAAAATACACATTTATCCCCAATACTAACTTTTATTGCCTAAGTTTGATTATGCAACATTAACCTTTTATATTAGGATAATATATATTTTAATTCTGCAATTATTTTAATACTTAGATTTCAAATGTAATTATGTCATTGGTGTCATTGTGTGCACCAACATATGTACAAGTAGCCTGCCTGTCCCAGTACTTAGACCTGAAGGACTGAAGGACTCTGTTCTCCTAGGTACAGGCATTGCGTGAGCCCATTAGAAACCCTTCAGTCCAAATCTTAACACTGAAAGCATGCTATTTTTAAAGGAAATGCCGTAGTGTAATATATTAGCATTTCTTCATAAAATCATTACATGAAACATACACAAAGTGGGATGTCAGAATCAAACTTAATAACTTAATGACTGTAGCAGTTTTAGGTTGGGAGTGTATTTCAAAATTCATGAAAAACCTCAAGCAATGCTACTTCAGTACCATGGTCCCATTCTCCTGTGTTTGGGGCTGTGTGTGCCCATGCAATACAGAGATACCTAGGTACCACCCTGCCACTGGCATTGTGAAAGTTTGCCCACATTCCAATGTTGAAATAATATTTGTAACTGTTGCAATACAAAATAAATTAATCAAAATGCAGGATGTATAATCTAGATATGACAACATTCCTGGTTATAACTTTTAAAATTATGTACTAAATATTTATTATTTCTCCCAACAAATTACAGCCATCTTTGCAGAATGCATAGAAAGTAATACTTTTCTAAACTAAGTATTTGTTCTATTAGTTTCCTTTTTTTGATGGAGTTTTTAGTAGCACATGGCATTTCCGGCTTTAATGAGGATTCAGCATATTTAAAATAAAATTTTATTTTTAACTATTTTACAAAACTCTCTTTCCAGATCACATAGTGTTTGAAGTTTCAAGCATATCCAAATATCTATCATATATAATTTAGGCTGGTAGCTGTGCTTATTATACATGAACTCTGTCTCCAGACTTTGCATTAACTGTACTCCCTGCCTCAAATACTTTTTTGGTTTCTGAGACTTTCTTATCTCCTCTCCTCAAGAAACTGGGTTAAATATCCTTTATGAGAATTACACTGCTCTGTGACTATATTTCAGGCTTGCTTTTTCACTATATCTAGTCTCTTTGAGGACAAGACATTAGTATGTTCATGATTATTATCTTTGCTACTTAGCGTGAAGCTTGGCACATCATAGGTATTAAATAAGTATTTCTGGAAGAAATGGATAAAATTACCAGAAAAAAAATGTTACTTAGTTTCATATTTCTTCCAAATTTAAAAGCCATTATAAATCCTATATGTACAAATATTCACTTGTTATCTTGATGAATGCTATACTTCTCTATATAAGTGAAAAGTTTCTATTATTTGGTTATATTTTGAATTTGGGACTAGCAAAATTGGTTCTTTAGTGAGAGATCTCTAGTTTCCCTTGAAGAAAATAATGGTAGATCATCTATTCAAACAACATGTAATTAGTATCCCATGTTACTCATTAATATAAATTCCTGAAATAGCTGAACTTAGTTTTTTAATAATTTAGAGTTTTGTGTACACTAGTTGTAGAGCTTTGAACATGAGTGGGAAGTATGGTCCTGTGCTCCCTGCCCATGTAAGTAAACATACAATGTAAAGATTACATTAGTTAAATGTTTCTTCTGTTGTACTGCAATTTACCACCTACCACAAACTCTGGTTATTTTGGAACCCAATAATTATATGTTCAATAAATTCCTGGGAGAAGCAATACTAGAGTGCAGATCCTTAATCAGCATGTGCCCTGTGAGTGAGTGGTTAAACACATTCACAAACAATTTAATAGATGGAAGTTACTGTCTACATGTCATATGCTTTCTGAAAATTAGTAAAAATGTCCTAATGGGGGTTAGTTTTACATAATGTGTCAATCTTTTAGTTAAAGATATGTCTAAGATTAATCCATATACATTCATTAAATTTTTCAAATTTAATCTAGCAAAAGGAATTGAGAAAGATAGTGTTTGTGTGGCCTCTAAGAAGATCTTGATTCTAGAAGACATAAGGTAAAACCTCTAAAGGTCAATAATCATGAGGCTTAGTTCAGAGAATTATATTTTAGAATTTTACAGAAGTTCCTCTCCTGCCAGACTCCAGCCCAAAACTGGGAGAATAACCTCTTTTGTTCTCTCCACAGTTCCTTCTTTTAATGCCTCTAGTCAAAACATTTCCTACTAACACAAAAATATTTTCCTCCTTTAGCAAGGAGCTAAACCAAGGAACCATGTCATCCACTACTGCCACTAAATTGACTGAGCATTAGATGGTGAGTGCAGTATTCACCTGGCACCTGAGCTCCAGGTGGCCTTTGCGCACTGGTCCTCCGTGCTTCTCCAATATCCTGAGATCATGTGGTCCATCATCTCTTGGTTGTGTTCAGGTAGCCACTGTCCTTAGGTTCTCCAGTCCCTCTGTTCATGGCCCATCTTTAAAAGCCATTATAAATCCCATATGTGAAAATATCCAATTGTTATCTTGATGAATGCTATACTTCTTTATATAAGTGAAAAGTTTCTATTATTTGGTTATATTTTGAATTTGGGACTAGCAAAATTGGTTCTTTAGTGAGAGATCTCTAGTTTCCCAAGCCACACCTCTGTTTATGGTCCATCTTCCCAGGAACGCTGCTACCACCTTTGCAAACCAATGAAGAACTCAGGATCCAGGTTGGTACCAACTTGCCCCTAGGTGCACACTCCCACCTCCCAGAGTTCTCTGACAACAGGCTCCTGTGGCCCCATGTCATATGCTGCCTCTGGGCAGTGGCTGCAGAACCTGCCCAAATGGAAGCACTCAGGGCTGGGAAGAGCCACTTCCTATGCCCCTGATTTCCCTGCATGCTCTGGTCATTTCTGCTCACACCTTTACCCCACACTCTGCCCTCTGCCTTTTTTTTCCATTTCTCTATTCTGTGTCCTTTATTTTGTATTCCCATTTTCTTGGGCTGCCAAATCCCAAGATGCAAACATAGCTGCAACAAGGTGCCAGGCTGAGTGGCGGGGTGCAACAAGGGAAGGGTAATACACACACATACCTCACACCACACAGGCACACAATCAGCCTTACTCTTTCCCACAAACTTATGAATCACACAAATACAGACTCACAAAAACAGTTCATGCACACAGATACGAATACACACAATACCTAGGTATACAGTTGGACATCTCCAAAGAGATGCAAATTCATTCTCTTATATGCATACTCCAGACACATGTCCTCATGCACACACAGCCATATTTGTTTACCCACACTCACAGTCCAGACACGCAAATTCTATCCTTAGTCTCCACAACTGTAAACATTCCCAACCTCTACAGGGACTTGGCTAGCTATGAATCCAGAGGCAGGCTAAGCTCCAGTCTGGCCCAAGGGAGAGTGAAAAGGCAGTGGGACAACAGAAACCTGTTATCTTCCTGTCATAGGAAGCAAGGTGTGAGGAGAACCTACATGCCAAAGAAGCAGTCCACACACTCTGACCTGGAACCCTCAGTGAGGGGCCTCCTGGCTCTTAGAGTTGTCCCCCAGGAGTAAGAATTTTGGGGTATGGAAGGAAGTCTTTATGGTCCCAAACTTAACCTCTCCCCTTTGTTGAAGTCAAGTCTCCCAGTCAGCTTAAGACCTTGTCTGCCTTCGATGTTCACTCACTATTTTTACTGAGCACCTACAGTGTGGGTTCTGCTCCAGGTGCTGGGGCTACTGTGAGATGCTACAAGCCAATCTTCATCCTGGCCCTGCACCCAGCCCCACCCATCTCTTCCAGAGCCCGACACCTAACAATCGCAGGATTTGGAGTGTTTCCTACTCATAAAGGCACTGAGCTAGGAACACCACCTCTGGTCAACAGCTGTGGTTTATAGATGAGGCCTCCAGTTACCAGGGAAGGCCGGTGCTACCCAAGGTCACACAGCCAGCCAATAATTCACAAGCTGATCCTAAGGCTTCCCAATCTTTGGGGAGGGGGGAACTTCTGGAAGGTCCCTGAGCCAGCCCCATCTGGGCTCTGGCAGGAGGGCAAATAAAAGCAACATATTAACAAGGTTACAATGGCTGGGGCAAATTGAGGACACAGTGCTGGGGATCTAAACAAGCAAGGAGCAATCTGAGAGTGCTCCCAGGAGGTGGTGAGGTGCCTGAAGTCTCATGCTGGCTTAAATCCCTTTGTCCTTCAGCCTCCTCAACCCCACCCTCTTTCTGGATGGGCCCCTCACCCAGCTTCAGCCTTGGCCTGACATTTCCCATGACGTTTGCTGCAGAGAAATGGAGTCATAAATCCAAAGATTAAATTTGTACATTGCCTTTCACTGCTAGGCAACATCATGGTCCCTCCACCCATCAGGAACCCCACGGGTATAGATTTGTGTGGGATTTCCCACTTATCTCAGGGCCTCTGCTTGCTGAGGGCCTGAGGGTTTTCCCCTCCACTTCTCTAAAGCACCCCAGTCACCAGGTTCCCAAATGGGTTCCTGGGCACACCAGGCCCTGAAGTTTGGCACATAGGGATTCTATGAGAGAGAATATTACCTACCCCACTCTAAAACCAAGGCCCTGAGATGACCTGCAGTCAAGAAGAAAAGAAAGAATTTCAGTACCATTTAACCCAAATGACCCCAAATTTGACCTTAAAACCCTTGTTTGACATCTACCAACTGTGGAGATTCAATTCTATGGACTGTGATTCATGAGGGCCAGTTAAGAGTGCTGAGGTATTGACTGGAGGGCCAGAGAGCACCCCTGGGAATGAGATAGGCTATATGAATGAGAATAAATCAGCTCTTAACACCCCTATGTCCCAGATCAGCCCAGGTCCATGTATCAGAGTGCTGAATGTTGCTCACTGTGTGCCAGGCCCAACTGGGCTGACCTGGGAACTCTGGTTTCTGTCCACTCAGCAGCTCCCCAAGGCTACTTAGGAAGGTCTACCAATAGACCTGACTCCGGTCCCCACTACTTGGGTCTGGCTACCATAAGGAGGGTCATCAGGGGCCATGGGCAGCCTCCATCAGAACAAGGCACCAGACTGCCATCAAACAAGGCAGGTCAGTGCCACCATAATTTCAGTCTCTATCCTCCCACACCAGGGCAAGGATATGGACTCTACCCAGAGATAGGGAAGACTATTAGACTTAGCCTGTAAGGCTGGAAGCTATGTGAAGAGGGTAGGCAAGGAGAGGCGCTGAAACAACCTCTGCAGAGATGGCCATCCTTTGATCTGAGAACTTGCTGGGGTATGTGTATGAGAGGAGAGCTGCATCTCTAGAGTCCAGCTACCTGGCTATGGCCAGTATAAGAGGCCAATGCAGGTTTGAATAAATAAATTACAGTATATTTTCTGGAAGGGATTCCATGCACACTAGTAAAGAATGATGAACAAGAATAGTTTCAGTTGTGCAAAATGTTTAAAATATAGTGACAAAAGAAGAAACTTCAGCACAAAACACACAGTGTGGTGAGATCCAGCCAGAGCCACATACTCCAGAGATGGTGTAGAGAGACACAGATCTTGAAATATGGCTAGGCCAATACCTTGAAGTTTTTGAGAATCCCATGACCAGAATTCCCTGGAGAACCTTTAGATCTCCTGTTGCTCATCATGACTGAACCAACGAGTGCCGTTTTAGACTGAATGGAATTCAGGACCATGGTGAAGAACAGAGATGCCAGTGAGTAGGATCCAGCAGGGAACTGGGCCTGGAGCAATGCAGTACAGGTGTGTGATCCAACATCTGTGGTGGGCCCCTGTAGTTCTGTCATTGGCTTCCAAATGATATGTGACTGACAAAGTGCAGCCAGCAGACCATAAAATGTAAAGGCATGTTGTTGTGGGGAGAGAATTAGGTGTGATGCTCAGTATCAAGTTGCTATGCTCCAGTGGGAAAGATATATGGGATAGCAGCCCAGTTTGTGTTTTTTCCTTCAGACCCTGACTCACCCCACATGACAGAGATCCCTCCAGCACTGTGTCTCTGTTGACTTTTTGTATTTCAAAAACAAACACCAATTTTCCAGGGAAGCTGCAAGAAATGCCATTAAAACTTGAGGGTGACCCAAAGGCTTCACAATTCCACCAGGGAGACATTCACACCCCAATGGCCACAGTTACCTACAAAGAGAAGATTTAGATCTGCAGCCTCCTGTTCATATTGGAAAATATGAACCCATGTTCTCCTGTTCACATAGATTCAGACCATGCTTTGATGTTCTCACTACAAAGGAAGCTAAAGCACAAAGCTATATGTCTAGTGCACAAACGTTAGAGGCAGATAGTCAAGAAGTCATAAGGCCAGCAAAGCTCCCATGTTTGTGGAATGTTTACCCTGTCCCCTACTTTTGGGATCTCTTGTGCCACACCCAGGTTTGTGAGCTGCTCAGAATTTCCAATTCCAGATATGTATTCACAGATTTTTTTCCTCTTCTCCTCTTATTGTGTCTTATTTGGGGTGATAGTAATGTCAAGGCATTGTGGTGGATGACAGTGGAAGACTTTTATGTGCCACAGGCTCGCATATATATTAGACACATTTTCCGTTTTGCCATTTGAAATATTGAATCTCTGACACTAACCCATTACCTCCTAGACTCTACTACTTATCCTAACATCAATAAAAATAATCCTAAAAGAATAGAAGTAGAGGCTTTGATAAGAGGCATGGTGTGTACTTGGACTTGCCTTTTGCTTCATCAGAGATACATATTATAAAAACTGTCACACATTTTTCTCGTTTTACTTCTCCATGAATTATCAAAATTAACAAATATGTAACTTCCTGACACCCTGTCTCTGTCACCTGGGTCACAATGTACAATTTTATGTACATATATATAATCCTACTGCCATCACAGTTATATTCTTGAGAGTACTCTCACTTTGGAAAATACGAATTTCATGAAGAAATCACTGCCCCCCAATACACTGAGGTAACTGAATATTCAAGCTATGGTGAGCTTTATACTTCAACAAGTTTATACATGAAAAAATGTATAGGAAAACAAATATTTTGGGTATATGTGTGAAGGATATATATCCCTTTATGAATTTCAATTGGCATACGTACTATTACACTTTAATGTATTAAATATGTGTGTATATATATATATATATATAGATAGATTGGATTTGCAAACATGAATATGTGTGTCATATACTTATACTACCTTGATTCTTCCATGTCTTTCTGCGTGGATTTATAATCAACTTTTCACAAGGTATTTCTCAGAAATATTCATTTTCTTGACATACATATTCATTTCTGAACACTCAAAATAAACTTCAGGGAATATTGAGTACTAAGCCTAATATTTCTACAGTAAGTGACCCAGTTTAACATCAATGAAAGTATATTTATATGGAACATAATGTGTATTTTGAAGTAAATTTTCAATCAAAATTGTTATATTCCTATTTATTCTGTATATATACATCATAGGATGTATCATTTCATCCACAATGTACAAATTGATATGCATGTGATTCACTTTCATTCACTCCCTGTATCAAAACCCATATATTTCTCCATGTTGCTTTACTTGCTTTTTCAAGAGATTTCTTTTACAACACATTACTTTTGAATTCCATCATCATTTTTGAAGCAAAACTCAAACCCAGTTTGTTATAATTAGTAACCCTAATATTACCACTACATGTATAACTACTTGGATTGAGTGTTTGTATGTGAAGAACAGATTTTATGTATTTTTTAAAATATCAATTCAATCCATTATTTAAAATAGTAACCTTTTATATTTTTTATTCACCGTATGGTCTACTCATGAATCATCTCTATATACGTAGACCCAGGGTACACCTATTTTTATCCCCAAACTCTAAATGATACTGTTTCAAAACATGCTCCCAAAAATGGTGGAAGAAATACGCATGTCACCTACTCCATGTATTCCATTCCTCATATTATCTTCTGGACACAAAATGCAAAACTCACACTTATCTTATTCTTCTACCAAAGACTAATTTTAATGAGAGCATGGATTACTAAAATCATCTACATCTGCGTTGCCTATTGTTTTCAAATTTCAATCCTATGGTGATTATACACATTTTTCTTCCTAGGATAGTGTATTCAACCACCCCCCTGTTGAAAATATCCCTGATCTTATCACTCATTTTGTACTTTGCCAGATCAACTAACATCCGTATTGATATTTCCCCAAGTGCCTTGTTGTGACTGACTCTTCATGTGTGGTGACATTCCCATTTACACCCTAATAGAAATTCATTCGATGTCAAAAAGGGTCTATGATCCAAACCCTAACCTCACTCTTCTTCTTTACCCTACACTGGAATCCTGCCTACTATCTCTATTTCACTGGAAGTTCTCTTCTACATTCAGTAGTCCCAGGTACATGATCTTATGCCATTGTCTATGGATTTAGACGATTCATCTCTGCAGAACATAATTCAAAACTATGTATCCAAACCAAGGGCCCAACACTTTTGTGTGCTTGAGATCTTACCTAGTTTTCTATTTTCCTACTTACATTTCACCTTACATTCTTATAAATATCCCAGTTGCCCAATTCCTGTATTCATTCAGCAGAATGACTCCTAATCCAAATCGAACATGATATGACCCTTAACCATACTCTGTTCCCTCAATCTATTTTCAAATAACAGCAGGTCCTGAGTTGATCTTGCCATACAGGTATGTAGGGAATCCTACAGCTGCTGAGAAGCTCAAAGGTAGATGCAGAAATAATCCCTGGAGCAAATGTGGGCAGCTAGGTAGGACATGTGAGGTCTAAAGTAATCTTCCATGGCCAACAACCCAGTCAGGATGAAGGGATGTGGCAGAATCAGCTTCTCTCTTCTCACTGCAGGGAAGATTGACTCAATTAGGCCTGTGTGGATTGAGATCCCGGGCTCCTAGGGTATATAGACATTTCTGTCTTGTGAAAATGTCCCAGGAAGGTGGGGCAGCCTCCATCTCATGGGACCCTTGGAAACAACTGTTAGGACAAAATGGTTGCCAAGGCAGTGACCTCATTCACTTCCCTGAAGGAAGTGACCTCACCTCAATTCCTTGGTGATGGAACTCTCTGAACTTGGGATCCAGGAGGCGAGGCACCCAGAGGCAGTTGCAGTCCCAGTGGGCTCACTTGTTTGTCTGTACCAAGGCCAGAGTCATTCTTTAATGGCACCTAGTGATGTGTGGATAGCCAAATACCTTGAATAATCTGAACAGGGGCCTTTCCTGAGATAGAAGTGTTGGCTCATTGCAGGTTCCTGACAGCTACAAAGAGATGGCCAAGGAGACCAGTGCTGAGACAGGACAGGCCACAGCTGGGGAACATATTTTCACCCACCAGTCAGAGGACAGAGTGGATAGATGCAGACCAAATACAGGGGTGGTTTGTGTGCCTTAGTGGGTGTGTGTTTCAATTTGTCATTTTTGTCTCCTGTTCTGAGAACATGAAGGCAAATCATTGTTTTTTTTTTGTTGTTGTTGTTGGTGGTGGTGGTGGTTTGAAATGGACTGTTAACTAGTGAGTCTTTTTATGTCAGTGGACCCCACTGGGTTTGTGCTTAAAAGAGTAGAGAGAAGAATGCAGCCATGAATGTGTCCTGTCTGATGGAAATCTTTGCTGGAATCCTCATGGCCAATTTTGAATGAACTTCTGCTTGCCTTGCAGATGGGCAACACCTGCCAAGATCCTTGGTTCCTGCATTCTTACTGAATTTTGTCCACTCTCTGAAGGGGTTCCTGGCTTTGTGTCCAAGATGTGTACCACCTTCAAGCACTGTGACATGGTCATGGACTGCATTGCTGAAGGGAATGCCAAGCATCTCAAAAAACTCAAAAATTAGCATGACTGGTAAGGATCTCTCTGGAGAATCCCTGCTTGGATAGATAGCAACCCACGTTGCATGATTAGGAGCCATCAGTGCCACAGTGTTCAATTAAAAGAAAAGCTTTTCTCCAGGCTTCTTTCTTACCTATTGTTCTTTTCCACTGAATGTCAGGAAGGTGTTTGCCTTGGGGCACTCCTTTGGGAATCCTCAAGAAAACAGTTTCAAATGGAAATGATGAGGCCTAATCTGTGCCTTTTTAGGTAAAGTGCTTTGTAAAAGCTGTGTCTGAATCAGACTCTTGGCCCTGGGCATGGCTGTGAATTACATTCTCAGCACCCCAAGAAACACAAGAAAAATCCTATGTGTCCATTCAAATCTAAAAGGATGAAAAAGAAGTGTAATATTGGATGAAGTCTCTTGCCTTCCTCTGGTCAGGCTCCTGACCCCTATGAAGTAAGAACAGGTATCCTCTGGGTCAAATGAGTTGTTGCAAGCCCTCCGGTAACTAGCACACAGGTATTTGGGTTTTTTCATGAGTCCAGTGCACATAAAGAATCTACCCCTGGCAGGCAGGAGGCCTCTAATAGGAGAAGCAGAGTAGTATTAACTACAGAACTATTTTATCTATCCTGTTTCTCAGGAAGGGTGTCCAGGCCACCATGACATTTGGCATATGATGGGCATGAGAGCTTACTTTACACACCATCTTAGACTGCTCCCCCTATGGAAATCCCCAGCCAGAATGTTATGATGAGTGTCTGTATCGAAGAAGATGAGGGCCATGTGGGAGTGTTTTTGTTAGAATAGTGGTCTTTTGTGTGGTGGTTGGAAAAGATGACTGGGTCCAGCTCAGCTTGAACTCTGGTGTGATGCCATTAGAGACTGAGTTCTGGAACTGATCTCAGAGAACTATTGCCATGAATTGTGTTGGGATTTTACAAGGCCAGGCATTTGAGGAGCCTTTGGAAACTGAGATCTAGGCCAAGGGGGGCTTTCTCCAGAGCACTGGGAATCTCAGCCAGGAGTTTACATGATTTTGCTGTTAAAGCCTTTTGAGGTATAGTTGAGAGCCAAAACTCACATGAACCTCACATTTTAGACCCCAATGGGCCTGGATTCCTGGGACCTTTTGCCACTCCTTGAAAAGCCTTGCCTGCATGGGATCTTAAGAGTTTTTACTGAAAGGAGATTCCTCAACACTTAATGGCTCCTGAATGAATCAAAACCCACAGTGCCAACTTCTTCATTCTTGAAATATTGCTAGGCCAATACCTTGAAGTTTTTGAGAATCCCATTACCAGAATTTCCTGGAGAACCTTTAGATCTCCTGTTGCTCATCATGACTGAACCAGCGAGTGCCGTTTCTGACTGAGTGGAATTCATGACCATGGTGAAGAACAGAGATGTCAGTGAGTAGGATCCAGCAGGGAACTGGGCCTGGAGCAATGGAGTGCAGGTGTGTGATCCAACATCTGTGGTGGGCCCCTGTGGTTCTGTCATTGGCTTCCAAATGACATGTGACTGACAAGGTGCAGCCAGCACACCCTAAAATGTAAAGGCATGTTGTTGTGGGGAGAGAATTAGGCGTGATGCTCAGTATCAAGTTGCTATGCTCCAGTGGGAAAGATATATGGGATAGCAGCCCAGTTTGTGTTTTTTCCTTCAGACCCTGACTCACCCCACGTGACAGAGATGCCTCCAGAACTGTGTCTCTGTTGACTTTTTGTATTTCAAAAACAAACACCAATTTTCCAGGGAAGCTGCAAGAAATGCCATTTAAAATTGAGAGTGACCCAAAGGCTTCACAATGCAGCCAAGAGACATTCATACCCCAATGGCCACAGTTACCAACAAAGAGAAGATTCAGGTCTGCTGCCTCCTGTTCGTATTGAAAAATATGAACCCATGTTCTCCTGTTCACATAGATTCAGACCAATCTTTGATGGTCTCACTACAAAGGAAGCTAAAGCACAAAGCTATATGTCTAGTGCACAAATGTCAGAGGCAGATAGTCAAGAAGTCATAAGGCCAGCAAAGCTCCCATGTTTGTGGAATGTTTACCCTGTCCCCTACTTTTGGGATCTCTTGTGCCACACCCAAGTTTGTGAGCTGCTCAGAATTTCCAATTCCAGATATGTATTCACAGATTTTTTCCTCTTCTCCTCTTATTGTGTCTTATTTGGGGTGATAGTAATGTCAAGGCATTGTGGTGGATGACAGTGGAAGACTTTTATGTGCCACAGGCTCGCATATATATTAGACACATTTTCCATTTTGCCATTTGAAATATTGAATCTCTGACACTAACCCATTACCTCCTAGACTCTACTACTTATCCTAACAGATAAAAATAATCCTAAAGGAATAGATGTAGAGGCATTTGAAAGGAGGCATGGTGTGTACTTGGACTTGCCTTTTGCTTCATCAGAGATACATATTATAAAACCTTTCACATATTTTTCTCATTTTCCTTCTCCATGAATTATCAAAATTAACAAATATATAACTTCCTGACACCCAGTCTCTGCCGCCTGGGTCACAATGTACAATTTTATGTACATATATATAATCCTACTGCTATCACAGGTATATTCTTGAGAGTACTCTCACTTTGGAAAATACGAATTTCATGAAGAAATCACTGCCCCCCAATACACTGAGGTAACTGAATATTCAAGCTGTGGTGAGCTTTATACTTCAACAAGTTTATACATGAAAAAATGTATAGGAAAACGAATGTTTTGGGTATATGTGTGAAGGATATATATCCCTTTATGAATTTCAATTGGCATACGTACTATTACACTTTAATGTATTAAATATGTATATATATTTTGGATTTACAAACATGAATATATGTGTCATATACTTATACTACCTTGATTCTTCCATGTCTTTCTGTGTGGATTTATAATCAACTTTTCACAAGGTATTTCTCAGAAATATTCATTTTCTTGACATACATATTCATTTCTGAACACTCAAAATGAACTTCAGGGAGTATTGAGTACTAAGCCTAATATTTCAGCAGTGACTCAGTTTAACATCAATGAAAGTACATTCATATGGAACATGATGTGTATTTTGAAGTAAATTTTCAATCAAAATTATTATATTCTTATTTATTCTGTATATATACATCTTAGGATGTATCATTTCATCCACAATTCACCAATTGATATGCATATGATTTACCTTCATTTACTCCCTGTATCAGAACCCATGTATTTTTCCATGTTGATTTACTTGCTTTTTCAAGAGATTTCTTTTATAACACATTACTTTTGATTTCCATCATCATTTTCGAAGCAAAACTCAAACACAGTTTGTTATAATTAGTAACCCTAATGTTACCACTACATGTATAAATACTTGGATTGAGTGTTTGTATGTGAAAAACAGATTTCATGTATTTTTTAAAATATCAATTCAATCCATTATTTAAAATAGTAACCTTTTATATTTTTTATTCACCGTATGGTCTACTCATGCATCATCTCTATATACGTAGACCCAGGGTACACCTATTTTTATCCCCAAACTCTAAATGATACTGTTTCAAAACATGCTCCCAGAAATGGTGGAAGAAATACGCATGTCACCTGCTCCATGTATTCCTTTCATCACATTATCTTCTGGACACAAAATGCAAAACTCACACTTATCTTATTCTTCTACCAAAGACTAATTTTAATGAGAGCATGGATTACTAAAATCATCTACATCTGCGTTGCCTATTGTTTTCAAATTTCAATCCTATGGTGATTATACACATTTTTCTTCCTAGGATAGTGTATTCAACCACCCCCCTGTTGAAAATATCCCTGATCTTATCACTCATTTTGTACTTTGCCAGATCAACTAACATCCGTATTGATATTTCCCCAAGTGCCTTGTTGTGACTGACTCTTCATGTGTGCTGACATTCCCATTTACACTCTGATAGAAATTTATTCGAAGGCAAAGAGGGCCTCTGGTCCAAATCCTAAACTCACCCTTCTTCTTTACCCTACACTGGAATCCTGCCTACTATCTCTATTTCACTGGAAGTTCTCTTCTACATTCAGTAGTCCCAGGTACATGATCTTATGCCATTGTCTATGGATTTAGACGATTCATCTCTGCAGAACATAATTCAAAACTATGTATCCAAACCAAGGGCCCAACACTTTTGTGTGCTTGAGATCTTACCTAGTTTTCTATTTTCCTACTTACATTTCACCTTACATTCTTATAAATATCCCAGTTGCCCAATTCCTGTATTCATTCAGCAGAATGACTCCTAATCCAAATCGAACATGATATGACCCTTAACCATACTCTGTTCCCACTATCTATTTTCACATAACAGCATGTCCTGAGTTGATCTTGCCATACAGGTATGTAGGGAATCCTACAGCTGCTGAGAAGCTCAAAGGTAGATGCAGAAATGATCCCTGGAGCAAATGTAGGCAGCTAGGTAGGACCTGTGAGTTCTAAAGTAATCTTCCATGGCCAACAACCCAGTCAGGATGAAGGGATGTGGCAGAATCAGCCTCTCTCTTCTCAATGCAGGGAATATGGACACAATGAGGCCTCTGTGGATTGCTGATTCTCGCTCCTAGGGTATATAGACCTTTCTGTCTTGTGAAAATGTCCTAGGAAGTTGGGGCAGCCTCCCTCTCATGGGACCCTTGGAAACAACTGTTAGCACAAAATGGTTGCCAAGGCAGTGACCTCATTCACTTCCCTGAAGGAAGTGACCTCACCTCACTTTCTTGGTGATGGAAATCTCTGAACTTGGGATCCAGGAGGCGAGGCACCCAGAGGCAGTTGCAGTCCCAGTGGGCTCACTTGTTTGTCTGTACCAAGGCCAGAGTCATTCTTTAATGGCACCTAGTGATGTGTGCATAGCCAAATGCCTTGAATAGTCTGAACAGGGGCCTTTCCTGAGATAGAAGTGTTGGCTCATTGCAGGCTCCTGACAACTACACAGAGATGGCCAAGGAGACCAGAGCTGAGACAGGACAGGCCACTGCTGGGGAACATATTTTCACCCACCAGTCAGAGGACAGAGTGGATAGATGCAGACCAAATACAGGGGTGGTTTGTGTGCCTTAGTGGGTGTGTGTTTCAATTTGTCATTTTGTCTCATGTTCTGAGAACATGAAGGCAAATCGTTTTTTTGTTTTGTTTTGGTTTTTTTTTGTTTTGTTGTTGTTGTTGGTTTGTAATGGACTGTTAACTAGTGAGTCTTTCTATGTCTGTGGATCCCACTAGGTTTTTGGTTAAAGAGAGTAGAGAAAAGAATGCAGCCGTGAATGTGTCCTGTTTAGCGGAAATCTTTGCAGGTCTCCTCATGGCCAATTTTGAATGGACTTCTGCTTGCCTTGCAGATGGGTAATACCTGCCAAGATCCTTGGTTCCTGCATTCTTCCTGAATTTTGTCCACTCTGTGAAGGTTTCCTGGCTTTGTGTCCAAGATGTGTACCACCTTCAAGCTCTGTGACATGGCCATGGACTGCATTGCTGAAGGGAATGCCAAGCATCTCAAAAAACTCAAAAATTAGCATGACTGGTAAGGATCTCTCCGGAGAATCCCTGCTTGGATAGATAGCAACCCAAGTTGCATGATTAGGAGTTGTCAGTGCCACAGTGTTCAATTAAAGAAAAGTTTTTCTCCAGGCTTTTTTCTTACCTATTGTTCTGTTCCACTGAATGTCAGGAAGGTGTTTGCCTTGGGGAACTCCTTTGGGAATCCTCAAGAAAACAGTTTCAAATGGAAATAATGAGGCCTAATTTGTGCCTTTTTAGGTAAAGTGCTTTGTAAAAGCTGTGTCTGAATCAGACTCTTGGCCCTGGGTGTGGCTGTGAATTACATTCACAGCACTCCAGAAATCACAAGAAAAATCCCATGTGTCCATCCAACTCTAAAAGGATGAAAAAGAAGTGTAATATTGGATGAAGTCTCTTGCCTTCCTCTGGTCAGGCTCCTGACCCCTATGAAGTAAGAACAGGTATCCTCTGGGTCAAATGAGTTGTTGCAAGCCCTCCGGTAACTAGCACACAGGTATTTGGGTTTTTTCATGAGTCCAGTGCACATAAAGAATCTACCCCTGGCAGGCAGGAGGCCTCTAATAGGAGAAGCAGAGTAGTATTAACTACAGAACTATTTTATCTATCCTGTTTCTCAGGAAGGGTGTCCAGGCCACCATGACATTTGGCATATGATGGGCATGAGAGCTTACTTTACACACCATCTTAGACTGCTCCCCCTATGGAAATCCCCAGCCAGAATGTTATGATGAGTGTCTGTATCGAAGAAGATGAGGGCCATGTGGGAGTGTTTTTGTTAGAATAGTGGTCTTTTGTGTGGTGGTTGGAAAAGATGACTGGGTCCAGCTCAGCTTGAACTCTGGTGTGATGCCATTAGAGACTGAGTTCTGGAACTGATCTCAGAGAACTATTGCCATGAATTGTGTTGGGATTTTACAAGGCCAGGCATTTGAGGAGCCTTTGGAAACTGAGATCTAGGCCAAGGGGGGCTTTCTCCAGAGCACTGGGAATCTCAGCCAGGAGTTTACATGATTTTGCTGTTAAAGCCTTTTGAGGTATAGTTGAGAGCCAAAACTCACATGAACCTCACATTTTAGACCCCAATGGGCCTGGATTCCTGGGACCTTTTGCCACTCCTTGAAAAGCCTTGCCTGCATGGGATCTTCAGAGCTTTTACTGAAAGGAGATTCCTCAACACTTAATGGCTCCTGAATGAATCAAAACCCACAGTGCCAACTTCTTCATTCTTGAAATATTGCTAGGCCAATACCTTGAAGTTTTTGAGAATCCCATGACCAGAATTTCCTGGAGAACCTTTAGATCTCCTGTTGCTCATCATGACTGAACCAGCAAGTGCCATTTTTGACTGAGTGGAATTCATGACCATGGTGAAGAACAGAGATACCAGTGAGTAGGATCCAGCAGGGAACTGGGCCTGGAGCAATGGAGTGCAGGTGTGTGATCCAACATCTGTGGTGGGCCCCTGTGGTTCTGACATTGTCTTCCAAATGACATGTGATTGACAAGGAGCAGCCAGCAGACGCTAAAATGAAATAAATTCAGCTCCAGACATTAGAATTTATAAGTTTCCACTGAGATTTATAGAGAATTGTTATTTGGTCAGAAGGAGCCAGAATTTATGATGCACATGTACGGTTTTTAGAGAGGATTGTTATCTGGTAAGGAATAGCCAGGCATAGGTGAATTCAAAACACAGGTAGAGATTGCAAGCAAGTTCAAAACATGAAAATATTGTCAGCCAAAGAGAAATTTTAGTTTTATTACACAAAACAGAAATAAACTTTTTACCTCTAAAAGCTCTAAGAGAAGATTTTATTTATTTTTATTTTCTCTTATCTAATGGCTTCTGGCATTCCTTTTTTTGTGACCATAAATGCTTCTCTTCTGTGTTTATGGGGTTTCCAAAACAAATATATATATATATATATATATATATATATATATATATATATATATATATATATATATATATATATTGATAAGCCCTTTTTATAGGGAAGATTTTTCAAACATAGCAAGTAACTACCCTTTAACCTACAGGTTCTGACAACCATATTATAGGATAGGAAAGACGCTCCAATATAGTTGTTCTTCGAACCATTGTTTGCAATGATTGACAAAAGTCAATTCATTGCACAGAATGAGTGAGGTGAGACTCTGCTCTGCAGTACAGAACAGGAGGTAAAAGAGCCCCCAAAGTGAGTTTAAGACAGGGCTTTACATGACATAGCTGACAAAATCCTAAAAACCAAAGAAAACATTAATTCAGAGAGAACCATACCCACATAATCTCATTTGACAGAATCTTATTCATAAGAGGAACAGAGGACAGATGTAAATCTAAGGGATTTAACTATATTTTCTTTTTCTAAATTGCTATTAATGTCTCCCAGGATTACAGAGTTCTGGATATCCTCAGTTACTACTTTATCATTACGTTCAACCTACAATGCATGAGGCACACTGAATTTACCCTCATACTCATATACTTATTACTTATTTTTTTCTATAGAAATGCATATGTATATGAATATATTTTTCCACATTTCCAAGATTCTACCCTGAAAATTTCTGTGATATCACTTCCCTGAAATGCATTTTCATTATTTCATGTCAGTTCTTCTAAGTATTTCATATCATGTGTTGGAAAAGTTGAGACAACACTAAGGCCATTCTTATTTGACTATTTATAAACTATAATTAAAGGTCAACCTCAATACTTCCACAGAACTTAAGTCTCATTAACCTTTCTCATTCATAGTGCTTTATTTTTTAAGTAGGTAGCAGAAATTTTATTTTGAAGAAGAGTAAGTGATTTAAAGCCATTCAGTGTACTTTAGAGGATCCCAAAAACCTATGGTTGTGGTTCTTAAACAACCTTACCACTGAAAGATCTGGATTACACTCCAGGTTGGACACTGATAATATGCTTCCATGGGGAATGGTTTCTTGCTTGTGAATATTGTCTTTCCCTTTCCACTATAGTCTTGGAAATGTGTGGATTGTGTGGAGTTTTAGAATCACTATTTTCAACACAGTTAGCATGGACCCATTTGATAATAGAAGAAATCTATATTCTGGAAAAAAAAAGACCCTTCACCAAGGCCTAAAGAAGTGATAAAATAGTCTCTGGAAAAATAACAGTCATCCATTAGATTATTTTTTTAAAAATACTAAGAATAAGTTTAGTTAGTAATACATTACTGTACTAGGAAAAGTGATATAAATGCAATTTTAATTTTTAAAGTTGTTTCTGATTACTACAAAGAGACTATAAAAAGCTGGGTTCATGGGCTGGAGTTGTGTCTCAGTTGTAGACTACTTTGCTAGAAAATGTAAAGCACTGAGTTTGATTCTCAGCAATACATATAAAGATTTTTTGTTGTTTTATTTTTTAAATACATGACAGTGGAATGCATCACAACTCTTATTACACATATAAAAAAACTTTTCATACCACTGTTTGTATATAAAGTATGTTCACATCAATTCCTGTCTTCAACTATGTACTTTATTTTTTAAGAGAGAGAGAGAGAGAGAGAGAGAGAGAATTTTATTATTTTTTATTTTTTAGTGTTTGGCAGACACAACATCTTTGTTTTTATGTGGTGCTGAGGATAGACCCCCAGCCGCACGCATGCCAGGCAAGTGCACTACCACTTGAGCCACATCCCCAGCCCCATATATGTACTTTAGATAATAATGTCTTTCACATTCCACAATCCTTGCTAATCTTTACACAACTCTCCTACACTGGCTACTTCACATAAACTTGCCTCAGGGATTTAATGCATTAATCAAATAGAGTTTATTCAGCCTATGCAGTGCTGTTGGAATGGCTATTATAAAAATCTAAAATTGTCATGTGTGGTGGCATATGCCTGAAATTCTAGAAGCTATGGAAAATGCCACAGGAGAATTGTTAGTGCAAAGATAGCCTCAGTAACATCACAAGGCTGCAATCAACTTAATGAGAGCCTGTCTCAAAATATAACATAAAAAAGAATGTGGATGTATCTCAGTGGTATGCACCTCTGGGTTCAATGCCCAGCACCAAACCATACAAAACCAAGCAAATATCTAATAATTTATAGGGATTCAAGGGTACACAGATATGTAAAAATGTTGGTGACAATATAAATTTAATAAATATATTTTTATAAAAGTGTTAAGGTTCTTTAAAAGACCAAAATAAAAATACCACATAACCACTAGTAATAATTTGGGGTAGAAGTGCAAAATCGTACATGCCTGTACTCTCAGTGGCTTAGGAAAATAAGAGGTAGAAAACTAGGGATTTATTAAGTTAAAGACCAGACTCAAGAACTTGGCAAGGTCCTAACAAACTCAGTAAAAACCCTCCCTCAAAAATAAATAAATAAATAAAAGTGTTGGAAACTGGGTATGTAGCACACTGGTAAAGTCCCCTGGGGTTAATCTCCAGTATTTAAATAAATTAAAAAATTTATAAATAATATTTCTTGGTAAAAAAATGCCATACAATCCAGTAATAATAACTTTGTGTATATATGTAAAAAATTTGGAATCCTTTTGCTAAATATATTGCCACATATCTATTTTTTATTGTACCATTATTCACAGTATCTAATAAAAGGAAACAAATAAAGTACCTTTTAGATAGAAAGTATATCAGAAAATTCCTTCCAGGAGCAAAAAATCCAATTAATCCATCCCTTCAGAAGCTACACACTTAAAATTCAAACTGGTCCCTAGAAGACAAGACTCAGAGAGTGGTGTTTTCTAAATACTCCAAAAAATTTGGAATCTCTGGGAACCTTGTTTCAGATATTCTAAAACTCAGAACTAGGTCATATGGGAGGTCAGAATGAGAACACAAGACATAGTAAATTCTTTAATGGGAAATCTTAACTCAGACACTGACATAACCAAAAGCAGAGTTGCAGATAAAAAATAGATTCTGTTTCACTGTTTTCTGGGTTATGGATTCAAATCAAATATATATTAGAAAAAAAGTTAAGGCTACTGGTTAAAATCTACATAAAACAGGTATTAAAAATGTACCAGGGTCTGGGTGTTATAGTGCAAGCCTGTAATCCAAGTTGCTGAAAAGTCTGAGGAAGAATTATCAAAATTTCAAAGGCAGCATTAGCAGAAGCGAGGTGCTAAGAAACACAGTGAGATCCTGTCTCGAAATAAAGTAAAAAGAAATCCTGGTGATTTGTCTTAGTAGTCAAGTGTTCGTGAGTTCAATCTCCAATATCCCCCATAAAAAATCCTAGGTGCTGGGGCTCAGTGGAGCTCACTTATGTCTGGCACATATGAGGCACTGGAATATAAGGTCTATCAACAACTTTATATATATAGTACCAAGATATTGACATGGACTTTGATCTAATTTGCGAGTACTTTAGCCCTTAAGATTGAAGTTGGTTGGGGCTGGGGATGTCACTCAAGCGCTGGCAGGCTCACCTGGCATGCAGGCTCACCTGGCATGCGTGCAGCCCCGGTTCAATCCTCAGCACCACATACAAACAAAAATGTTGTGTCTGCCCAAAACTGAAAAATAAATATTAAAAGAAAATTCTCTCTCTCTCCCTATCTCTCTCTCTCTCTCTCACATACTGTCTTTAAAAAGAAAAGATTGAAGTTGTCCAGGCATGGTGGTGCATGCCTGTAATATCAGCTGTTTATAAGACTGATACATAAGGATCATGAATTCAAAACCAGTCTCATCAATGGTGAGGCACTAAGCAATTTAGTGAAATCCTGTCTCTAAGTAAAATACAAAATAGGGGTAGGGATGTGGCTCAGTGGTAGAGTGCCCCTGACTTCAATCCCTGGTCTCCCACCCACAAAAATGGGGCTGAGTAAATAGCTCAGCTTGTAGAGTGCTTGCCTTCTGAGCATGAGGCCCTGGGGTCAATCCCCAGTACAGAGAGAGAGAGAGAGAGAGAGAGAGAGAGAGAGATTGAAATTGCATGTAATTAAAATTCAAGTTAGTTCCACTTTTTTTTTCTGCCACACCAGAATAAAACAGTTTTCTGAAATATTTGGAATGTTTCTGTGGGTTATTTATTTATTTATTTTTTATTTACTTATTTTTATGTGGTGCTGAGGATCGAACCCAGGACCTTGCATGTGCTAGGTGAGTGCTCTATCACTGAGCCACAACCCCAGATTGTCTGATCATAAATAAATAAACAAACAAACAAATTAATAAATAAATAAACCCTCAATTGATGACTCACTAAAGTTTTTAAATATCCTTAATTAAAGTTTTTAATAACCTCATTTAGGAGAGATTCGTTCTTTTTAATGTCACCTAATTTTATTCTGCTTTCTTTTCATGTGAAAATCTCAAAATGATAAATTAAAATCTCTTAAAAATGCCCTCCAGTTCTTGAAGAAAAACATTATAAATGATGCATACATTTGAAATAAAACATGGGAGAATGATTAATAATTTTGAAAGTGGAGTTTTGAGATGAACCAAAATTTCTCAGTATGCAAACTGAATCTGGGTGCTTGTCACATAAATTTTGAAGGAAAAAAAAATCTATTTAAGCAAGAAGAAATAGAACGCCCACCATGTGGTATGAGGAATGATACCAGAAAAAAAACAAACTCATTTTTGTGTGCCAACTTAGAAGTTTAATGATGGTTTTGGGCAGAACACAAAGCATAATGCATTTAGAATAGGCTTTGGAAAACCATCCTGACTACCATAAGGGTTCACTTTCATTCTTTCTATGACCCATCCTTTTCTCTTCAAATTCAATCAGGAATCACCCCTGGGGCAAAGGACTTTGTTGCCACAAGTGGGCTTCAAGGTCTTTTACATTTGAAATAAGCCTTAATGTTGCTCATTAACATCTTTCAGTTAGCCACCAGGTGTGTTTGAGTGAGGCCCATTATCCCCATTACATGGTCATTATACTATCTATTCTATTTTATATGTATTCTCTGTGAACAGAGAACCCTAGTTTTGCATATGTGAACAGAGAGCTAGAAAACTAGGGGTTTATTCTAAGACCTTTGGAGAGCTAAACTGAAGTTCTGGATTTCAGATTTTTGTTTTGGATTTGAGATACTGCTTCTGCTACATTTAAAAATCTCAGGACTCATGAAGAGAATGAGTTAAAAGCCAGCATCATCAAACTTGTGAGGCCCTAAGAAATTCAAAGGGACCCTGTCTCTAAATAAAATATTAAAAAAGGTGTGGGAATGTGAATCTGTGGATGAACACCTCTGGGTTGAATTTCTGGTACCAAAAAGAAAACAACATACAAACAAAAATAATAATAATAATAATAAACAAACAAACAAACAAACAAGAAACCCTCATGAGTATCAAGCCTGAAAATTAACAGCCTCTCTCATACATGAATACAATAAATGGATTTGTAGTTCTCGCCTGTTAATTATCTCAGTCTTCACTATGAAATCTGGAGCTAAGCTGGACTCATGGCACATGGAAGCCCAAAAAGGGCTTTAGAAAGAGGCTGAAAACACCAAACAATTATGGAAAAAAATGCCCAGGTTTTCAACTGCTGATCTAAGCTACTGAGAGACCCTCTGGCCACAAGACTCTGGAGAGGACCACGAGAAGTCCCTAGCCAGGACTGCCAGTTTCCAAAATTACCACTCCTGTCAGCTTTAAGCCACCTTCCTACACAGTCTCAATATAACAAGGCACACTTACCATTTCCTGGCTCTTAGGGTTCTCAGCGTTCTCCATGTGGTTTGTTTTCAGATTCTGCATAGGACAGAGAGTTGGGCTCCAGATCCAGGACAGAAGCCTACAAAAAGATTGAAAAAATGGCGGGTTCCAGACACCAAGGGAACAGAAGATTATGGAAGCCCTCCCCCTCATCACTGGCTGCATGAGCATTGGACAGTTCTCACTTAAGAGAGTGATTGGTCAAGGCTTCAGGCACTGCCTCCAACCTGAGCCAAGTGGGCACAGAATCAAAGTCTGAATGACAGGCTGCTCCATTGTCATTGTTAACCGACTACAGATCAGGGCTGAGAATATAGCTTAATCAGTAGAGTGCTTGTTTTGCTGATATAAGGCCATGGATTCAATCCCTGCACTACATGCACACGTTCTCCCTCCCCTAAAAAAAGGATTAAGTAAAGGACTTTGGGGACTAGGGTTATGGATCAGTGTTAGAGAACTTCCCTAGCATGCATGAGGTACTGGGTTGAACACCCAGCACCGCATTAAACAGCCACCCAAGAGGGGATGTGGCTCAAGCGGTAGCACACTCACCTGGCATGCGGGTGGCCCAGGTTCAATCCTCAGGACCACATACAAACAAAGATTTGTGTCCGCCAAAAACTAAAAATAAATATTAAAAAAATCCAACAAACAAACTACTAATGATACTGTGTCCATCTACAACAAAAAAAAATATTCAAGAAAAAAAGACTTTGTATTGGACTTATGCACCCTCACTACAGAATTCATAAACACTTTTTATAAATAATATATACATATATGTCTTCAGACAATGTATTAAATTCTCCTGTGATGTCTTTTCAAGTAACTTATATTACAGGTATGCTTCACAACCTGAAATCCTCCCCACCACAATTATTATTATTATTATTATTATTATTATTATTATTATTATAGGCCTGTTAATTGCATTAAATGCCTCTGTATGGGGTTATTTTAAGGCAAAGTTTTCTTCCAATAATAGGACCTAGCCCAGAGAGAAATGTATTGACACTTATAACTGTTTATAAGGTTAAAGCAATTTGTGAATAAATATGTATATATATTTTTATGAAAATAATATCAATTAATTTAATATATTTTTACATTTTTCTATTCTTTGTCTCATAAAAAAAAAGTTTGAACTTTAAACTGATTAGCAATGTCCTTATATACCTCCCCCTAAAAAAGTGACCCATAAGAATAATTCAAATTATTGAGACTCATAAATTTTTGATACTTTATTTTAACTAGTGAAGTCTAAAGATTTTCTTTTTATTTTCACCTTTAAATGAAGCCCACTTTTTATAGCTTTCTTGTTGTGTAACTGACCTTTAATATTCTACAATTTTTACCCCCATTCTGATCACTTTGGACTATTGATGTTTTCATGGAGGGGATCTCAAAGTGGTCATGCACAAGGTACGAAATGGATATAGTAAGATATAAGACTGGTGATTGCTGAGTATGTAGATTTTGCTATACAAAATAAGTCTTGGTGGATGATATGGGGGTAAGGTGAAAAAGAACAATGAAAAAAAGAAGAAAAACTTGAACAGTAGAGGGGTTCACATGCTACAAGTCTACAATGATAGTGTGAATATAGAGGGAAGTGTTCTTGGAAGCAGAAATAAAATTTGAGGGTAAGAAAAAGGTAATTTTTTGCACAGTTCCCAAGTGAGAGATCCAGGTGAATGAGTTCTGTGTTCAACTCTTCCAACCTAGAAGCGGAATTTGTAGTTCATATGGTATATCTCAGTAAGTAGTAAAACACCATTTCTATGTATCTTTACACTTTTTCATGGCTACAAGCTGACTTTGACAATTCCAGTCACATTACATCTCTGCACTTGTTAGCTATCCGTTAATTCATTCATTCATTACATTATTTATTTATTTTTTATTAATTCACTTTTACTTTCATTGTCATTGTTTTTACATTACTGGTGATTACATAATTGCATAAATATTCTGAATGTTGACTTTTGGTTAAATATTGTTTTATGTGTTTATTCATACATTTACTTTTCTTTGAAATGTTTTTCGTTTGCCAAGCCTGATTTATATTAGACCTCAATCTTCATTTATGAAGACTAGATAAAATCACATTATTCCAAATAACTCAAGGATTTATCATCTTTGCAGAACCCTAATCCCCCGCCAAATTTGACCCAGTCTGGGTCAACTAAAAGCTGTGTCAAAAGTCCTTTTTTTCTTATATACACTTTAATAAAGAATTTCTCTCTCACTTTTATATTTTGGAGAATAGACTAACTTCCCAAGCAGTAGTTAATAACCTAGATGAGTTTTCCAACAGTGTCACTGATTACTTTTTTTTTATTTTTGCAAGATCTCTCTCTCTCTCTCTCATATGACAAATTGAAATCAGACATGGTTTTCTACTAAGAAACACTCTCAGCCTTTAATAAAATATTCTACAAAGATAAAAGAGTTTTGCTGATTTTCTTAGAGCCTCACTAAGTTGCTGAGGCTGGCTGAAATTCATCTAATGTTACAGAAGTTTGCAATATATATATATATATATATATATATATATATATATATATATATATATATATATATAAGAGAGATAGAGAGGGAGAGAGAGAGAGGGTACTGTTCATTTGACTCTTTCTCTTGGGTACTGTGCCAGAGTTACCTTCTTCTTTCATTTCTACCTTATTTCTGCCTCCACAGAAACTACCCTTTACCCTCATACTACCATTGATCCACCATTAGACTTTTTAAATCTGAACCCTTGAGCTGGTCACTCTTTCCCTTTTTTCTTCACAGCACATTTTTCTCTACCCGTACCTATTCCACCAATACTTTTTCATGAATACTCACTACTACATACTCAGTATCCACCAATCTCACATCCTGACCCATCCCTGTTCTGCCTTTTCTGTGGATCACTTTGAGACACTCTCCACCCAGATATCAATAGTTCAGAGTAAGTTCAGGTAAGAGTGTTATATATGCAGGTTTTTAAAAGTCATTTACATAACAATAAGCCTATTAAAATTGGGATGTGTTTTGTCTTAGGTTAAAAAAGAAAATCTACAGACAGCACTGATATACTGAATTGTTTAAAATTTATTAATCTTAATAATTTGGAAAAAGAAATTCTATAAAAATGAGAATAAAGAAAAGAACATAATACATAAAATGGACAAATTTGAAGACACACCAAGTGTACATATCAAAGAGTGTCATATATCAGTGCTTTCAAAACACAAATTAATTTGAAATAAATGTAGTTAATGTGAGATGTAGTAATCATTTATTAATTATATACAATGGTAGTATACATGTATATGTACAAAATGCATCTCATATAATTATGAGTATATATTGCAAAAAATGACTCTACATAATGTTTTTTTTTTAATTTTGCTGACAACACTATAAATACCTACATCTAGGTTTATGTATTATCAAATGTTCAGGATACATTTTGTACTTTATAAAGTTTACAACTGACCAACAGACCTTTTTTTTCCATTTTTAAAAGGAGTAGTATTTATTTTCAGTTAGAACATAATGCCAGCATTTATCTTTAATTTTTAAATATTTTTTAATTATATATGACAACAGAATGCATTACAATTCTTATTACACATATAGAGCACAATTTTTTTATTTCTCTGGATTTATACAAATTATATTTACATGAATTCACTTCTTTATACATATACTTTATATAACAATATACATCATATTACACCATCATTTTTAACCCCATGATCCCTCCCCCCACCTCACAACCCCCCAAAGTTCATTTTGATACACACTGATGTATGTAAAGTTATAGAAAAGATGATATACCTTTTAATAATATGAACAGATGAAGTTTTGTAACTAATAGATAGCATCATCATCATCATCATCATCATCATCATCATCATCATCATCATCATAAACTTGCCATTTAGACATTAATAAATTATACATCTAGCACTATTGACATCTTTTCCAAAAAAATGGCATCTTTTCCAAAAAAAAAGAGGGGGTTATTTGTGGGGGGAAATGGTATTCTATGCTTTCTTAATGTCAAGAATAAATTATTTACAGAAGTAATATATATTTCAATATAAAAATAAAATAGAACCAGGTTCCATTGCACACACCTCTAATCCCAATGGATTGTGAGGCTAAGGCAATATAATCCTGAGTTTAAAGCCAGCCTCAGAAACATAGCAAGGCCCTAAGCAACTATGTGTGACCCAGTCTCTATGTGCCCCTGATTTAAATTTCCAGTAAGAAACAACAACAACAAAAAGAATATAATGTATTGATGAGGACACAGAACAAATTATCATGAACTTAAGATGAAGTAGAAATTGCTGTTATTTCATCATGAAAACTGTACATATATATATGAAATACTCCTCACCAAGCAGCTTATACCTGTAGAAATTATAGTATGTGTGTACAATGACAGTGTACAAGTATGTGATAGCATAAGACTAGAGCTATACTTGTCAATACATTAGAAATCTGCAGCCTAGGAGGAAAGAGGAGGTGATTCAGAAAAATAAAAATAATAAAGTTTGAGAAAAAATAGTTTGTGGAACCCAGAAAGATTTTTGGTTTAATTAGAGTACAAAATACAACATGAGTATTATATTGTTAAATACAACACATGTATAATGGATTTCAAGGAAAATATGTGGAACTTATCACAAACTAAATAAAAATTTACAAAGGCAGATAAAATAGCATGTGTGTAAATAAAACTAATCATTACAAAGACAACTATTTTAATATTTAATAAATTCAATTTAATATATAATATTTTTCTATCAAAATTTTAGCATGTTTTTCTTTAAATAAAAGAAGATAGCTGGACCTGTTGGTGCATAACTGTAATCCAAGTACCTTGGGAGGCAGAGTCAGGTGTATTGTGAGCTCAAAGCCAGCATCAGCAAAAGTGAGGCCCTAAGCAACTCAGTGAGACACCGTCTCTAAAGTCATATAAAATAGGTTTGGGGATGTGGCTCAATTCCCCTGAGTTTAATTCCAAGTACCAAATAAAATAAAAGAAAAGAAGGGACCAAAAAAATTATCTTAGAAATAAAATATATGTAAAATACCCCAAAACATTTAATAAAAAACAAATAATATAGTTATTGTTATGAGACACATTTAATATATATTATGAAACTATATTGCAATAATACAGACCAATATATCATAATATAAACCAAATCTGAAACCATATGTAGATCAATAGTATTGTTAAAAGCAATAGAAAGGCATATATAAAACCAACTATATGAAAAATAACATTAGACATGAATGAATGAATCTATCCAAACTAAAGTTAGAATTGGGACATAGAGGCAAAGTTCACTGTTAGAGTGTGTGTGCAGAATGTGCAAGATAGTCAGTTACAAACTTAGCAACACTATGAAAAGCAAATATTAAGAGGGAATGGGGATGTTGAAAATAAAGCAGAATATTAAATGAGATAATCTCCCTCCATCTATCAATGAATTTAATAAAAAAAAAAAAACTACTGTGAGTATTTTGGTACCTCTGGACAAATTCTGTAAGACTTTTCCAAAACTAAGGAATAGATAAATTTTGGAGCTTGGAATGTGGACAACATACAGTAAATTCCTCAAGGGGGAATCTTAATTCAGACACTGTGACAAGGTGTCAGAGTCTGCAGAAGAAAGAGGAATTAAAATCAGAGTTTGAGATAAAATTAGGTTCTCAGCTTCACTGACTTTGCTTCACTGATTTCTAGGTTATTGATTTACTCCAAACACACATTGGAAAAGGGTTAAAGCTACTAACTAAAATTTATGTAAAACAGGTATTTAAAAAGTACCAGGAAAGAGCTGAAGGTGTGGCTCAGTGGTACAGTGCTTGCCTAGCATATATGAGGCCCTGAGCTTAATTCTCAGCACCACATATAAATAAATAAAATATAAATAAATATTAAAAAAATACCTGTAAGGATTTGGGTTGTTGCTCAGTAGTAGAGTGCTTGGCTAGTATGCATGAGACAGTCTGTTTTATACTGGACCCACACTAATAATAATAATAATAATAATAATAATAATAATAATAATAATAATAATATTTTGTTCATCTACAACTAAGAAGAAAAAGTTATTTTAAACAAGTACAACAGTGCTTTATGGCCTGTAACCTTCTTATTATCTGTGTTCTAATTAAGCCCTTGCAATTGAATTTTCTTGTTATTTAAATTAAAGTCCAGTTTCACTTTTATTTCCTGCCACACCAGGACAAAGGAGTTTGCTTGAATATTACGAATGTTTCTAAATGTCACTTTAATAAAGTTGTTTTACATATTTAAAAACTCAGTTGAAACAAACTTGGTGGCACAGGCCATAACCCGTGTGGCACAGAAGAATTATACATGGATATCATGAGTTCAAAGCTACCATCAGCAAAAGAAAGGCACTAAGCAACTAAGTGAGACCTTCTCTCTAAATAAATACAAAACAGGACTGGGGAAGTATTTGAGTGCCCCTGAGTTAAATACCTGGTCCAAAAAAAAAAGAAAAAAAATTCAATTAAGGACAAATACATTAAAGAAACAAACAAACAAAAAAAAACACCTTAATTTTGGACAAATTAACAACACTATTGTGAGGATGGTCTTAGGCCTGGCCTCAAAAAACTCCATTTTAAAAACTTCAATTTGAAACATGCAGCCTCACCAGGCTTGCCTAAAGAAGCCCTGCAGTATTGCCCTCAGACATAAACAAATCACTTCACCTCACCTTGATGAATAGAGTGAGGCCTCTGTCAAATTGTCCTCACCTAGTAAGAAGGAAGTGTGAGAATACCAAGGTGCAGACCACCAGAGCAGATGTTTCTGGCCCTAGAGTAAATGATGTCATGGAAAAATCTGGTGGTAACTAACAAGGATTTAAAAAAGGGTAAAAAGCTGCAAAATTTAGTATAAAGAGTAGAGCAAATGAACAGATGTTCAGCCAGCTCAATAAAAAATGCACTTGAGCTGGGGAGGCGGATGAGGACTTCGAATGACATCTCATCACTTCTCATCATTTGTATTATCCTCACCACTCTTAAACTCTACAGCCACAATTTAGTGAGAGGGGAAAAAGTAAAAGATTATGTGATGTTCTTCTCATGTGATCACTTTGGACTATTGATGTTTTCATGGAGGGGATCTCAAAGTGGTCATGCACAAGGTACGAAATGGATATAGTAAGATATAAGACTGGTGATTGCTGAGTATGTAGATTTTGCTATACAAAATAAGTCTTGGTGGATGATATGGGGGTAAGGTGAAAAAGAACAATGAAAAAAAGAAGAAAAACTTGAACAGTAGAGGGGTTCACATGCTACAAGTCTACAATGATAGTGTGAATATAGAGGGAAGTGTTCTTGGAAGCAGCAATAAAATTTGAGGGTAAGAAAAAGGTAATTTTTTGCACAGTTCCCAAGTGAGAGATCCAGGTGAATGAGTTCTGTGTTCAACTCTTCCAACCTAGAAGCGGAATTTGTAGTTCATATGGTATATCTCAGTAAGTAGTAAAACACCATTTCTATGTATCTTTACACTTTTTCATGGCTACAAGCTGACTTTGACAATTCCAGTCACATTACATCTCTGCACTTGTTAGCCATCCGTTAATTCATTCATTCATTACATTATTTATTTATTTTTTATTAATTCACTTTTACTTTCATTGTCATTGTTTTTACATTACTGGTGATTACATAATTGCATAAATATTCTGAATGTTGACTTTTGGTTAAATATTGTTTTATGTGTTTATTCATACATTTACTTTTCTTTGAAATGTTTTTCGTTTGCCAAGCCTGATTTATATTAGACCTCAATCTTCATTTATGAAGACTAGATAAAATCACATTATTCCAAATAACTCAAGGATTTATCATCTTTGCAGAACCCTAATCCCCCGCCAAATTTGACCCAGTCTGGGTCAACTAAAAGCTGTGTCAAAAGTCCTTTTTTTCTTATATACACTTTAATAAAGAATTTCTCTCTCACTTTTATATTTTGGAGAATAGACTAACTTCCCAAGCAGTAGTTAATAACCTAGATGAGTTTTCCAACAGTGTCACTGATTACTTTTTTTTTATTTTTGCAAGATCTCTCTCTCTCTCTCTCATATGACAAATTGAAATCAGACATGGTTTTCTACTAAGAAACACTCTCAGCCTTTAATAAAATATTCTACAAAGATAAAAGAGTTTTGCTGATTTTCTTAGAGCCTCACTAAGTTGCTGAGGCTGGCTGAAATTCATCTAATGTTACAGAAGTTTGCAATATATATATATATATATATATATATATATGAGAGAGATAGAGAGGGAGAGAGAGAGAGGGTACTGTTCATTTGACTCTTTCTCTTGGGTACTGTGCCAGAGTTACCTTCTTCTTTCATTTCTACCTTATTTCTGCCTCCACAGAAACTACCCTTTACCCTCATACTACCATTGATCCACCATTAGACTTTTTAAATCTGAACCCTTGAGCTGGTCACTCTTTCCCTTTTTTCTTCACAGCACATTTTTCTCTACCCGTACCTATTCCACCAATACTTTTTCATGAATACTCACTACTACATACTCAGTATCCACCAATCTCACATCCTGACCCATCCCTGTTCTGCCTTTTCTGTGGATCACTTTGAGACACTCTCCACCCAGATATCAATAGTTCAGAGTAAGTTCAGGTAAGAGTGTTATATATGCAGGTTTTTAAAAGTCATTTACATAACAATAAGCCTATTAAAATTGGGATGTGTTTTGTCTTAGGTTAAAAAAGAAAATCTACAGACAGCACTGATATACTGAATTGTTTAAAATTTATTAATCTTAATAATTTGGAAAAAGAAATTCTATAAAAATGAGAATAAAGAAAAGAACATAATACATAAAATGGACAAATTTGAAGACACACCAAGTGTACATATCAAAGAGTGTCATATATCAGTGCTTTCAAAACACAAATTAATTTGAAATAAATGTAGTTAATGTGAGATGTAGTAATCATTTATTAATTATATACAATGGTAGTATACATGTATATGTACAAAATGCATCTCATATAATTATGAGTATATATTGCAAAAAATGACTCTACATAATGTTTTTTTTTTAATTTTGCTGACAACACTATAAATACCTACATCTAGGTTTATGTATTATCAAATGTTCAGGATACATTTTGTACTTTATAAAGTTTACAACTGACCAACAGACCTTTTTTTTCCATTTTTAAAAGGAGTAGTATTTATTTTCAGTTAGAACATAATGCCAGCATTTATCTTTAATTTTTAAATATTTTTTAATTATATATGACAACAGAATGCATTACAATTCTTATTACACATATAGAGCACAATTTTTTATTTCTCTGGATTTATACAAATTATATTTACATGAATTCACTTCTTTATACATATACTTTATATAACAATATACATCATATTACACCATCATTTTTAACCCCATGATCCCTCCCCCCAACTCACAACCCCCCAAAGTTCATTTTGATACACACTGATGTATGTAAAGTTATAGAAAAGATGATATACCTTTTAATAATATGAACAGATGAAGTTTTGTAACTAATAGATAGCATCATCATCATCATCATCATCATCATCATCATCATCATCATCATCATAAACTTGCCATTTAGACATTAATAAATTATACATCTAGCACTATTGACATCTTTTCCAAAAAAATGGCATCTTTTCCAAAAAAAAAGAGGGGGTTATTTGTGGGGGGAAATGGTATTCTATGCTTTCTTAATGTCAAGAATAAATTATTTACAGAAGTAATATATATTTCAATATAAAAATAAAATAGAACCAGGTTCCATTGCACACACCTCTAATCCCAATGGATTGTGAGGCTAAGGCAATATAATCCTGAGTTTAAAGCCAGCCTCAGAAACATAGCAAGGCCCTAAGCAACTATGTGTGACCCAGTCTCTATGTGCCCCTGATTTAAATTTCCAGTAAGAAACAACAACAACAAAAAGAATATAATGTATTGATGAGGACACAGAACAAATTATCATGAACTTAAGATGAAGTAGAAATTGCTGTTATTTCATCATGAAAACTGTACATATATATATGAAATACTCCTCACCAAGCAGCTTATACCTGTAGAAATTATAGTATGTGTGTACAATGACAGTGTACAAGTATGTGATAGCATAAGACTAGAGCTATACTTGTCAATACATTAGAAATCTGCAGCCTAGGAGGAAAGAGGAGGTGATTCAGAAAAATAAAAATAATAAAGTTTGAGAAAAAATAGTTTGTGGAACCCAGAAAGATTTTTGGTTTAATTAGAGTACAAAATACAACATGAGTATTATATTGTTAAATACAACACATGTATAATGGATTTCAAGGAAAATATGTGGAACTTATCACAAACTAAATAAAAATTTACAAAGGCAGATAAAATAGCATGTGTGTAAATAAAACTAATCATTACAAAGACAACTATTTTAATATTTAATAAATTCAATTTAATATATAATATTTTTCTATCAAAATTTTAGCATGTTTTTCTTTAAATAAAAGAAGATAGCTGGACCTGTTGGTGCATAACTGTAATCCAAGTACCTTGGGAGGCAGAGTCAGGTGTATTGTGAGCTCAAAGCCAGCATCAGCAAAAGTGAGGCCCTAAGCAACTCAGTGAGACACCGTCTCTAAAGTCATATAAAATAGGTTTGGGGATGTGGCTCAATTCCCCTGAGTTTAATTCCAAGTACCAAATAAAATAAAAGAAAAGAAGGGACCAAAAAAATTATCTTAGAAATAAAATATATGTAAAATACCCCAAAACATTTAATAAAAAACAAATAATATAGTTATTGTTATGAGACACATTTAATATATATTATGAAACTATATTGCAATAATACAGACCAATATATCATAATATAAACCAAATCTGAAACCATATGTAGATCAATAGTATTGTTAAAAGCAATAGAAAGGCATATATAAAACCAACTATATGAAAAATAACATTAGACATGAATGAATGAATCTATCCAAACTAAAGTTAGAATTGGGACATAGAGGCAAAGTTCACTGTTAGAGTGTGTGTGCAGAATGTGCAAGATAGTCAGTTACAAACTTAGCAACACTATGAAAAGCAAATATTAAGAGGGAATGGGGATGTTGAAAATAAAGCAGAATATTAAATGAGATAATCTCCCTCCATCTATCAATGAATTTAATAAAAAAAAAAAACTACTGTGAGTATTTTGGTACCTCTGGACAAATTCTGTAAGACTTTTCCAAAACTAAGGAATAGATAAATTTTGGAGCTTGGAATGTGGACAACATACAGTAAATTCCTCAAGGGGGAATCTTAATTCAGACACTGTGACAAGGTGTCAGAGTCTGCAGAAGAAAGAGGAATTAAAATCAGAGTTTGAGATAAAATTAGGTTCTCAGCTTCACTGACTTTGCTTCACTGATTTCTAGGTTATTGATTTACTCCAAACACACATTGGAAAAGGGTTAAAGCTACTAACTAAAATTTATGTAAAACAGGTATTTAAAAAGTACCAGGAAAGAGCTGAAGGTGTGGCTCAGTGGTACAGTGCTTGCCTAGCATATATGAGGCCCTGAGCTTAATTCTCAGCACCACATATAAATAAATAAAATATAAATAAATATTAAAAAAATACCTGTAAGGATTTGGGTTGTTGCTCAGTAGTAGAGTGCTTGGCTAGTATGCATGAGACAGTCTGTTTTATACTGGACCCACACTAATAATAATAATAATAATAATAATAATAATAATAATAATAATAATAATATTTTGTTCATCTACAACTAAGAAGAAAAAGTTATTTTAAACAAGTACAACAGTGCTTTATGGCCTGTAACCTTCTTATTATCTGTGTTCTAATTAAGCCCTTGCAATTGAATTTTCTTGTTATTTAAATTAAAGTCCAGTTTCACTTTTATTTCCTGCCACACCAGGACAAAGGAGTTTGCTTGAATATTACGAATGTTTCTAAATGTCACTTTAATAAAGTTGTTTTACATATTTAAAAACTCAGTTGAAACAAACTTGGTGGCACAGGCCATAACCCGTGTGGCACAGAAGAATTATACATGGATATCATGAGTTCAAAGCTACCATCAGCAAAAGAAAGGCACTAAGCAACTAAGTGAGACCTTCTCTCTAAATAAATACAAAACAGGACTGGGGAAGTATTTGAGTGCCCCTGAGTTAAATACCTGGTCCAAAAAAAAAAGAAAAAAAATTCAATTAAGGACAAATACATTAAAGAAACAAACAAACAAAAAAAAACACCTTAATTTTGGACAAATTAACAACACTATTGTGAGGATGGTCTTAGGCCTGGCCTCAAAAAACTCCATTTTAAAAACTTCAATTTGAAACATGCAGCCTCACCAGGCTTGCCTAAAGAAGCCCTGCAGTATTGCCCTCAGACATAAACAAATCACTTCACCTCACCTTGATGAATAGAGTGAGGCCTCTGTCAAATTGTCCTCACCTAGTAAGAAGGAAGTGTGAGAATACCAAGGTGCAGACCACCAGAGCAGATGTTTCTGGCCCTAGAGTAAATGATGTCATGGAAAAATCTGGTGGTAACTAACAAGGATTTAAAAAAGGGTAAAAAGCTGCAAAATTTAGTATAAAGAGTAGAGCAAATGAACAGATGTTCAGCCAGCTCAATAAAAAATGCACTTGAGCTGGGGAGGCGGATGAGGACTTCGAATGACATCTCATCACTTCTCATCATTTGTATTATCCTCACCACTCTTAAACTCTACAGCCACAATTTAGTGAGAGGGGAAAAAGTAAAAGATTATGTGATGTTCTTCTCATGTGATGAAAACTTCATTTCAGTGGGGAGAAACCCAATGGGGAAAATAAAACCAAGAGGCAAGATCTCCCACACACCTAAAATATATACTTTTATGAATAAAAATTTTATCAAATTTACTTTAAAATTTCATTTAACTTTTGTTCTGTCTGGTCTTATGAGAAAGCAAATTTTGTTTTAAACTTCTAAGCAATATCCTAAGGCATTAATATTTTCCCAGTGGGAATAACAATATAATGCATTAGAATAATTTAAAAATTTCTAGTATTCAAAATAAAAATTAAGAAGGACAGCTTAAATCAATTTAATAACTTAAACCACTATATTCAAAATATTGTTATTTTTGAAAATATAAATTTAAAAATAAATAAATGTATTTTTCAAGTTTCATCCTAAAATTCACTCTAGACCTCTCAGGGATATCTATGTTCACCACAGCTATATTCCATGTTTGAGATCTATAAATACCCTGACTTCAGCAAGGTGAAAAAAAAAATGGACAACTCAGTTCTGTGTCATAGGTTATGGAATAAACATACCAAACAACATTCTCTCAGGGCCAAATAACAGGAGAGATTCTGCACTTTGAGAAAGCAGCCATCTACAACTCAGAAGTGTACAAAAGTGGACACTGTTTCTCACAGGATTCTGGGCACAGATCCATATTCATTTTAGATATCATACTTTAACCAAAAGAGATTGGTAGCACTGCAGAGGAAACTCTAGGTCATCAGATCATCAGTAACCCAGAAACTAGTGTCTAAACATATAAAAAAATTATTGTCTCAAGTTTGGGCTTATCATCAATTAAGCCTGGGTTTATATGGGATCTTTTTACTGCATTAGGTGATAGTTGGTAAGGTTACTGAACTTCAGAGGGAGATATGGTTTCCAAAAAAAGCACCCTTCTTCTCAGAATAAAATAAATTAAGGTGGGCTCATTCTCATGGAGACGACAGTGTTATGAAAGCAAAAACAAAGTATTCAAAATGTTTCCTGACTAATACACTTTCATAGTCACAGATTTACATAAGTCACACACAAAAAATAAGAGCTCAGATCCAAAGTTTGGGAAACATACTCTGAACTTTGGCTACAAGAGGAGTAAAAACACATTGTCAACCTTATGTGTACAGATAGGGCTAAAAAATTGCTAATATGTTGACACTTGTATCATTCTGCTTTTTGTAATGAATAAGGTTTACATAGCTGTTCGGTGTGAAAGAATATTTGAAAGGTCTCATGAATATTAAGCTACTTTACTGAAATTCAGAATCAATTCTATGTGACCCCAAAGCCACAACTCACATCCTCTAGACTACATGAATTATCAATCTTTCATTATTGTCTTAAAAGTTAGATAGTGGCACAAAAAAGCAGATTTTTTTTGTGCTAAGGACTGGACTCAGAACACTTTATCACAAATCACATCTCCAGCCCATTTGTTTTTAAAGACAAGCCAAGTTCTCACTAAGATGCTTAAGGCCCCACTGAGTTTCTGAGACTAGCCTTGAACTTAAAATCCTTCTTCCTCAGCCTCTTGAGTCACTGAAATTACAGACATGCATTACAATATTGGCTCTTGTTTCCTGGTTTATGAACAGGCAAAATTGAAATGCTAAGCATAGAAACAGCTGTTAAAATCACCCCTTTGTTAATTCTATCTTATTTCCTAAGGTTTAGGAAATAAGTTAGCCAATCCTAATAAGTCAAACCAATATTTCAATGTATATTGAAGGTAACATTATCTATTATAGTCAACAGTCTGTTGATCTCCATTCCATCCAGACATTTTTTACTGCCTAAACTTTTATTTAATTTTAAAAGATTACTCAATATATTTGAACTTCTGGTTTTTCTGCTGGCATTATTAGGATACTAGGTTCAAACCATACAGCCTATGGAAAATTAAGGTGTGGTTATATCTAAAGAGAAGACTATATGATAAATAAAATTTTTAACTAACGAGGATGTTATTTTTTTATGTATCCTTGGTGAATAAGATAGAGTACACAGCCAAATCTTAAATCATACAAAGCAGGCTCTATCTCTAGTTAATAAAGAAAAATATCAAATACAAAAAGTTGTGTTGCGAAATCACATGGCACTTGGTTTGTTAACAGCAGCACAGAAATGGATTTCTGCCATATTCTGTTGTATGCATATTCTATATCACCAAATAATATCAGTATTACTTCAATATATATTGCATCTTTAATTGCAGCCACACAGCAGTTGAACAATGATAAGTTGAAAGAATGATGAGCTTGTCAGGATACTATCTGGAGAATGCTTTTAGTAATCCTAGGCAGGGGGATTGTGTTATAGTCATATCACAATTCAGTGTATTTTTTGTGTCCTGTGGATGCAGAGCTCTTACTTCCTTGCTAATAGATCATTGCAGAAGACTTCAGGTGTGTAGATTTTTTGATGATGAATCCTAAAAGGGTGGATCATTGGAAAGGCCAAATATGGCTATAGCTACTCTGTTGTTGATGCTTCCAACAGGTTATTGTTGTTGTTGTTCTTTTGTTGTTATTAATATTATTATTATTTGTTGAAGTAATAAATACCCTGATTTAGTGTATTCATTCATTGTCATAAACATTTTCTTTTGAGCATGTGTTCATTATGTAAAATATTGACCATCCACCTTTGTTTTCTGTCCTATATATGAAAAGACCTATGGAATGATGCAGGAATCTAAGGGCTGAAGGTTCTCGGATGTCTGGGAGCTACTGTGTTTTTTTTTTTTTTTTGCATAAGCATAACTACACTGCCAACTCTGCCTCACATCTCTTAATTGCTAGAGACCCAAATTTTACATCCTGGGTCTCAACATCCACACAGCAACTGGCAAAGTATTTAGGATATTTGTAGGTGAGAGATATCTCAGTCCTGATAGATTAATAGAGGTTGTTAGGGGAGTGGTGGCACCTATGGACACCTAAAAGCATACAACACCTAGTTGCCTCAGTCCAATTACAGTGGACTCCTATGGAGAGTTGTGATATAATGGGATTAGTTCCTTGTAAGCCGAAATAAGGATTCTGACTGCTCTGTGGGAAAACATGAACCCTGCAAGTTGAAGTGTCAATAAAGTGTTGAAGCCTAAGCCCCAGCCCCTGGCCAAAGAAAAAAAAGTGGCAGCAGTGGCATAGATGATTTGGATAAGTAGTCAAATGAGTCATGTGCAGCTACTCTGGCCATGGGATGAATGGTTTCTATAGATTTGAGAGCAAAACCTGATGCAAGTGTATGAGAGACTATCAGAATGAGGAATTGCTAGATAGTCAAGAGGTCTAGGAATCCAAAATACATCCAGTAGAGTAAGATCTCTGTATTTTGAAAATACCTATCACCTGCCCCATTGTGATGTTGAGTCTCTAGAGAAGAAGAAGGATAAAGGCCTTCAAGTCCAGTCATTGGATGATGCATAAAGAGAAACAACAGTAGCCAATGGCTCCAGTGAACAACTGGAATGGCCAGCCTGGGTATTCAAGTTTAACCTACTTTACCTGTTAACCAGAACTGATGGACTTAAAAAAAATTTACCCAGGTGTCAAGAGAGCAAGATTATTATTTTTTGTATGTTAGAATTAGAGATAAACAGCATTTTGTGTTGCACACTAAAAATGGTGAGGTTAGCATTGCTCCTTACAGTAGAAGTTGTAAAATTCTCAATTCCATGAGGCATTTAGAGCCAAAAAAAGACCAAAAAGACCAACTGTGTTAGTACAGCTTCCAGAGGGCTATGTTTTTAGCAAGTAGCCAAGGTCATACACACTCAGATTCAATGTATGTACTCAAGGTCAAAAACATTTGTTTGTGAGCATGCTCTTAAATTAGTCAAATGTTGTTGATTTGCCTTCTTTGTCTGACCTGCATAAAAAAAAAAAATATTTAATAACTTCGGGGGTGAGGGATAGAAGCTAGAGGCTGGTTATGGGCTATTGCTGCCTTCAGAAGCAGCAAGCCTACCATCTGAAAAGTTTCTCACATCTGGGGAATAGGGAGCCTACACCCTGGGAACAATTTTTTACCCCTCAAACATCAGATAAAGCTCTAATCTCTAGAGTATACAAAGAACTTAAAAAGTTAAAAAACAAAAAAGCAAATAACGCAATCAACAAATGGGCCAAGGATTTGAACAGAAACTTCTCAGGAGAGGATATAGAATCAATCAACAAATACATGAAAAAATGCTCGCCATCTCTAGCAATCAGAGAAATGCAAATTAAAACTACTCTAAGATACCATCTCACTCCAATAAGAATGGCAGACATTATGAAGTCAAACAACAATAATTGCTGGAGAGGATGGGGAGAGGAGGTACACTCATATGTTGCTGGTGGGACTGCAAATTGGTGAAGCCAATTTGGAAATCAGTATGAAGATTCCTTGGAAGGCTGGAAATGGACCCACCATTTGACCCAGCTATTCCCCTTCTCGTACTGTACCCAAAAGACCTAAAAAGAGCATACTACAGGGACACAGCCACATCAATGTTTATAGCAGCACAATTCACAATAGCTAGAATGTGTAACCAACCTAGATGCCCTTCAATGGATGAATGGATTAAAAAATGTGGCATTTGTACACAATGGAATATTACAAAGCACTAAAAAATAACAAGATCATGGATTTTGCAGGCAAATGGATGGAATTAGAACAGATTATGCTAAGTGAAGTTAGCCAATCCTAAAAAATAAATGCCGAATATCTTCTCTGATCTAAGAGGGGTGACTCAAAATGGAATAAGAAAGAAGAGCATGAGAAGACTAACACTAAATAGGAAGAGAGGTGGGAGGAAAAAAGAAGGAGAAGGGGAGTTGCATGGAAGATGGAAGGAGGACCTCATTGTTGTACAGAATACATATATGATGTTGTGATGAGAAAAAAAAAGTGTGTTGTTGAGAGCCACAGTTTAGTTGGAATTACACCTGGCATTTTGCTAGAGGGAATGGTTGAAAGGTGACCCTGCTCCGGGAATAGGGCAGCTCCAGGATTAGGGCAGATCCAGCTGCCTTGGGCACCCGCTACTTTGGAGTTCCAGTTGAGTTCTCGCGGGGGTGGGGGGGGTGTTCAGGAAGAATTGGCACATGGAGCCTGGTGGAGGGAGTGTGTTGTGTGTTTCCGAGAAGTGTTCCCAGAAGTGTGTGTAGAGAGCCGGTGAGAGTTTGGGAATAAAGAATTGCTGTTTGAACCTAACTAACCTAATGGCTTAGTTATTTGTGCCCAGACAGACTGTGGCAGTGTGTCACATTAGATTGAATGAAGAGAAAGTATGGAACAGGATGGCAGGAGTAGGGGGGATAGGAAGGGCAGCAGAATAGAATAGACAACATGATTGATGTATATGTCAAAATATACATTCCATGTATGTATATTCCATGTATGTATATGTCAAAATACATTCTGCTGTCATGTATGACTAAAAAAAATATATAAAAATCACATGGTAAAAAAGAAAAAAAAAGTTTCTCACATCTTCTTTCAACTGCTTGAGCCCCAAACATTGCTTTTTTGATATGAGCCCCTACACAGCAGCCACAGATGTGAAACTATTTTTAATTTGAGACTATCACAAATCCTCTGCTTTATGCAAGGAGTACTGTTTTGTTTTGTAGACATGCTCCCAGATAATATTTATATAGTGGATATTTAGTGAATTATTTATTTTAGATTACATATATTGCCTTAATGTTGTCTCCCCCTCACTTTTTTATGTAGTGTTTTTTGTTTCATATTCTCCATTTACAAAATTTTCTGATACAAATAGAGTGGTTTTGTTGCATTTTCCATACCATGCTGCATTTTTATCATGACTGTAATGAAATATATCTGTTTTTAAGTTTCTCCTGATAAGAAATTTAAAAAATGTTTCTTGTCCTTGATTTTTTAATTCAGTTCTCAGCCATTTCCCAAGTTTATTTTAAATCCTTGTTATAAGCTTCAGAAGTTTTTCTCAAACATATTATTTCCATTTAATAGAAAGTTCACCAGATGTATTTATTTTTTTATTTTTTTATTTTCTTTTTCTTTTAAGGGGAGAGGAATGAGTACTTAACCCAGGATAGTTCTCCTAAACCCCTGTATCACAATCCCTTTTTAATTGTATTTTATATTATTTTCAGTTTTCAGACAAAGTGTTGCTTAGATGCTTAGGGCCCTCTCATAACATTTAGGCTGAATTAGAAATTGTGATTCTCCTGATTAAGTCTCCCAAATTATTAAGATTGCTGACATGAGCCACCATATGTGTGTAACCTCCCTTTTTGAAAAAAAAAGTGACTATTTAACTTTTAAGAGAATTTAAAAATAACGATGAATCATGGCTCCTAAAGGAGATAAGATTTGCCTTTGGTTCAGGCATATTTGTTCTTGATATGTACTTAAAAATTGTGGGCACACAAGAAATCATATTTGTAAGATTCTGTCTCAAAACTAAAAAAAAAAGAAAAAATTGAATATACAGCTCAATAATATTTCCTCAGTTTATCCACCAGTACTACACTCATATAAACACACACACACACACACACACACACACACACACACACACACACAGTACTTGTGGTACTTTGAAAATATTTTTTGATACCAAACAGCTGTATAAACCTCATCTTTTACAAAAGGCAGAATTAGTGCCATAATATCAGTAGTCCTTTAGCCTTATCTGTGTACAGAAATTTGGTATTGTGATTTTACTCCTACTCTAACCAAATGCAGAATGTATTCTCCAAACTTTGAGTCAGGGCTCTTCTTATTTTTTATGGCTTATATAAATGTGTGGCTATGAAAAAGTACTTTTCAGGTACCTAGTCAGGAAATACTTTTTAATGATTCTTCTTTTGCTTTTAGAATACTGTCTCCTTGATGAGAACAAGTCCATCTTAATTTATGTAATTCTGAGATATCATGTGAAGAAGATTCACAGTAATCAGGTCCATAATCAAGGCAGATTTTTCCTGGCATGGAGTGGATGACCTGTTGAGGAGAGGGTCATAGAAAGAAGTTGAGGCTCTCACCATCCAGATGAGGTTATAGAGTTTGAGAGAATCTCATCAGGAGAATGATGATAAGTAATAAGATGTCAGTCCAATTCCTCAGCAGGCTCTCAAGCCCAAGTGCATCCTTGTTTCAGTTGGATGAATATCTGTTCATTAGCTCTATTTTTACACTAAATTTTGGGGCTTTATGACTCCCCTTTCAATCCTTATCAGCTGCCACCAGATTTCTCCAGGACATCATTTACCCTGGGGTCAGAAGCATCTGGTCTGGTGGTCTCCACCCTTATCTTCTCACTTTATCTTCTTATCAGGAGAGGACAGCCTGCCAGAGTCTTCACTGTGTTTTTCAGAGTAAGGGGAAGTAATTGTCTGAGGTCATACTTGAGGGATCTGTGGGTGTGCCTGGTGAGACTGCAGGTTTCAAACTGGAGTTGTTAAAATGGAGTTGCTTAGGCTCAGGCATAAGGCCATTCTCACCATTCTCCCACTTGATTCACATTGTACATCCTGGGGAAGGGGTGCCTAAGCTTGGCACTGTGAATCATCCATTCCATTGGCCAAAGGCCGGATTTCACCTATGTCCAAAAGTCAATTCTCATTGTGGTTTGTTGCATTGTTCCATAACCACCAATAGTGACCATAGTTGAATTACATCTGGTTAAGACCAAAGCATTTGCAAGGTACCCAGGGATTGAAATGATAATATAATCAAGTGGTATGATAGGGTTGAGACATTTTTAAATTTGTCTTGCATGTAAGTCCCAATGAACTAATTCTGTTACATTGTCTCAGTTGATTCTAATAGTCACTGTAAGGCTCAAAAATGCTCTGAGATATATTGAATCTAAATATTGACTAAAATACAAGAATGAGGGTGGTTCCTCTAATTATATATATGTAGGCATGGCAATTCCAACTTCCATCATTCTGTGTTTATTAAAAGCGGGACTCTGTCCTCAAATCACCTCCTGGGAAAGATGTGGGTAGAAAAACAAAAGATGGAGTTCTCACTGTTCCATTATAAGCTCAGGATTTAGATCTCCAATGGCTATTTTTGCTTAAAAAATAATGTCACTTTCCAGTATTTTGTAGCCTGTGAGTGACTCTTTCAGGCTTTCAGAAACTGTGAGAACCTGGGTCTGTTTTCCAGTCCAGCCATATACACACCCCACAGCCTTGACTAATTGCTCCAGCAATCCCCCTGCTCATTCCACATATGCAAAATGGGCCTTATACAGTTCTGGATCCTATGGTGGTATTGGGGTTCAAAGAACAGGCTGTGGGGATGAGTGGGAGACTCCACATAACTGGAATCCTTGTAAAACCAAGGTATGCCCAGGAGACATGGGGCTGCATTTTGGGCCTGAGAGACATTAGTTTGTAATGCATTACCCGATTGTCTTCTGAGGGAATTTAATCAGGAAACCTACTCTGCATTTAGCATGCTTGTTTTGGTGCCAATAAACTCATAGAGAGACAAAGGGGCAAGAAAAATGATAAGGCCATGGTACACACCCAGACCATATGTGCTTAGCAAGGTTAATTTCTTTACGCTGATTCATTATTAATAAATGGGAAGAATAGGACCCACCTCATGGAATTTTCAGGAAGACTGAGAGATACGGGTGGACAAAGCATCGAGCCCTGTGTCTGGCATACAGTAAGCTCTGTAAATTTTATCTGTGTTTTAGAAGACAATTTAAAGTTTTTCTTCCTCCATATACAGTAACATCCTGATATTTTCTCTTTCTACTTTTAGAAGAGTGGACTCACCCTGACCATCCCTAACCCAGCTGTAACTGGATCCACGGAGATTCCTGAATAAGCGTGACTGCAAGATGAACCTGGGAAAGAAAGACAAGGAGAGGAGGCCATGGCTAGGAGGCTCAGGATAGACAGTATTTTAATCACCCCCAAGGGCAGGCTTGTAAAGGGCCATGAGAGATCACAGTGATGGAGTGCAGGCTCAAGCAAGGCCAGAAGGACCAGGACCAAGAACACAGGACTTTTGTTATATATCCACTGCCCAATCTGCTTGGTGCTTTACCCTTGACCAAGGAGGGCAACATGACCAAATTATTGCAGTCTTTTCCACTGAGTGAGCACTGTAAGGGTCACTGACTTTGACTGACACTTGGCACCACCCATGTGCTCTCTCTAGAGGAGATAGGTTCCAGAAGGGAAGACCATGGCTTTTCCAGGAGTGGGAGATAAAAAAGAGAAATAGAGGGAATGGAGTGAGAAATCTCAGGATGGAAAGACCAGATACTCTCAATGCTCTGTTCAGAAGAGAAACCTGGCCTCTGACCTAAGCACACAGGGTAGAATGAAGCAATATTTAATCACAAGACACATTTGAGTGAGGAAATTAGGCAAATAAGTAAAGATTTCCTGACTTCGCTCCCAGAGCCCCCTCCCACCTCCCACCCCCTCTTTTATTCAGCAAGACAATGAGGTGACATGAAAAGGTTCCCAGAGGCAGGACACATGTCAAGGTAAATGTGGGGATGAAGGGAGTGGAGATTCCAAAATTCAAACAGCCCCTTAGGGCCAACCCACCCTATTTTTTGCATTTCTCATTGTCTGGGAAATGGAAGGGAGGGTTGCTGTGGTCCTAACAGGCTCCTGTTTGCTCCTGGACCTGCAGCTGGCATGCTGGGAGAGGGACCCCCCCTGTAGTGGTGGTGATGTTCATTCGAGGGCACAGTCAGGCTGGAGTCAGGTCCCTGAACCCCAGGACTAGGACTCAGAGTGGGGGAGGGGCTCTCCAGCTGGGATGTCTGGGGACTCACCTTCCCACAGTCTGTCATGTGGCAGGGCAGCAGGGCACCTGAGCAGGCTAGAATGAATGGCCCCCCAAGGAGAAGCCCCCATCTCAAGTCCTCAGAGGGCCCTGACCTAATCCCTGAAGAGTTAATAGCGTCAGTGCCAGGATAAATTAGAGAGTGGCAGAATGAAGACAAGTCACCCATCAGGCTGCCCAGGACCCCATGTATGAGTGACCTCAAAAGTTTGTTCCTTCCCCTTCCTGTGCCTCAGTTGCCTCACATTCAAAATTGGAAAGTGTGCTCATGGCATTCCCTTGGGACCATGAGGTCATCAATGTACAGACGAGTCCCTGGAACACAGTGAGGCTTGGTAAATGTCAGTGATCTGCTCCATTCCCTAAATGCATAGATGAGGTCCAGAGAGGGCTGGTGGATCTCCCCAAGTCACACAGATTAACAGCAGACACAGGACTTGACTGGAGCTTTGGGCTGTCCAGCATAGACTTAGGGGAAGGATGGGTGGGGGCCAGGACCTGGCCCTGGCCCCCTCCCCTCTGGGAATGGTGCATGGCAAGAAGTTAGGAGGAACCTCTGAAGCCACTGCTCCCTAGGGCTGGGGGGAACCAGAGCTGGGTCCTGGCAGGGCCTCCCCAGGGCCTGGGCAGGGGCAGCTGTTCAGAACTGTCTGTCCATGGAGGGGGCAGGGAGGCTGTCACTAGGAGCACGCAGTGTGCCAGTCCCTGGGGCCAGCCCGGCTCAGCCTGATGGCTCCATCCAGAGCCCGCCCCAAGGGATGCTGGGAGAGACAGCCAGGATCAGATCCCCCAGTTGTGCACTCCTCTCCCCTAGCAACAGGGGACTAAAGTGGGTCAAGGAGGAAGGAGGGGGCCCAGGAGGCCTGGTGGAGGGGCCCAAGGAGCTCAAGAAAGCACCCAGGGGTAGGGGACCAGGGGAGGATGCCTGGAGAGGCAAACCCATGTGTGGGGTGGGCCTGGGGGGCGGGGAGAGCAGCGAGGTGCTGTGGCTTTGGAAGTCCTCAAAACTGCCTCAGAATCAAGTCCAGAGAGGCATCAGTCCTGACTCCTGCCCCAGAAGGCCAGTGCTTGCCTCTCCTCATCCCCAACCCTTCAGCTTCTTCCAGAACCCACAGGCATGACTGGCCCCAGCCCAGGGGTCTCTGAGGAGCATCTCAGACCATGGCTCTCTGGCTCAGACATGGAGGGGAGCCCAGCTGGGACCCCGCTGCCGAGCCAGAAGGTGGGTGTGGAGAAATGTAGGGAGACAAGGTCAAGCCAAACCCCAGGCTCAGTGGGACTACAGCCATGTCAGGTCCTGTCACCAGGGAGAAAGGTTAGAGTTGGCTCTTCCCCCCAGAGGAACCCCTGGGGAGTCTGGGTGCAAAATGAAAGGGAGGCAGACAGGAAATGCCAAAGAGGGTGGGGAAGCCAGGCCCGGGACCACCAGAGGAAGGGACTGGGGATCACAGTTTGATCCAGGGAGACACAGGCTGGTGTCTGCCTCCACCCCTGGCTGGCCATGACCCAGTCATCAGCCTGTCTCCCAGCTCCCAGCTCCTCCACCCAGCATGCCCCCTCGCTGAAAATAAAAAACAACACCCAGGCAACTCCATAGGGTCCAGAAACCTCCAGGTTCCCGGGGTTCCAGGAAGCCAGCAATGTAGAGGGCGGAGGGCAGAGAATGCAGAGGGTCGACCCAGTGGCTGATTAGCTAGACTTCAGGAGGGAAAAGGGCTGGAGCTCAGAGCCCCTCAGCCAGCACGGATGCCCCACGAAGGGCAGCCTGAGAAAGCAAGCTTGGGAGGGGGCACACACCCACCCGTTCTGCAGAGATGTCACAGTGAAGATGATGCAGACTTACAGGCCAGGCCCGGGACTAGAGGGTAGTTTGGGTGGTGGCAGACAGAGGTCCAGAGGGCAGGGCCCCAATTTGAGTCTCTCAGCAAGGCCACACACTCTCACCAAGCACATCCAAGTTTCCAAATTGAGCCAGTGGAGCTCCTGAGGCCTGGTGGATAGGATAGGAGAAGACAGAATAAAAGAGAGGACTGTCCACCCCAAGTCCCTAAAAGAGGTAAGCACCTCCCACATGGCAGGACAGAGTTGTTGTCCAGCTGGGCCCAGCGATGGACACTGCTATTTTGGAGTAGCCAAGAAACCAAGAAGCAGGTAAAGCCCAGCCCAGCACCCACTCAAATGTCCCAGGAGCTGGCCTCATCCTCCCACCCCTGACCAGTCCAAGCTGCTTCTCCCCCACTTAAACCTCAGCAGCTTGCCAGGCCCAGAGTAGGGGGTAGGGTGGGGCTGGCCATAGCTAGCTCCTCAGGGGGGAACACAGTGTCTCCAGCCTCAGAGTTCATAACTGTTTGCCCATCTGTCCCCACGATGTCAGAGGTTCACCAGGTATGTAGGAAGCTGTCCTGGGAGTGACTCAGGCAGGCATGGTGGGTGGCATCAGGCCACCTATATGACCTTGGATCCCTGGCTGTCCCTCAAAGCTGCCTCAACTGCAGACAGGTGAGAATAATGGAACCAACTTCACAGAGCTGTTGATAGGGCTCATGAGAATGGCTCATCAAGCACTCAGCATGCAGCTGGCCCAGAGTACACCTTAGTAAGCACTCTAAATAAATGTCCTGTCCCCTTTGTCTCAAGTCAAACCTCCCTCCCTGGAAGCAGACTTGGGACTCTCCTAAGAAAAATAAAGCAAGACAAGAGGCACAGAGAAGTTCTGGGACAGGCTCAGACTCGCCCAGCTAGTCCAAGTGGGAAAAAAAAAAAAACTCAGTCCTGGGAATCCACAGCCCTCTCAATTCTCCTAGAAGAGCCTGAGCAATGGGTATTTGGAGCCGGACAGGAAATTCAGAATAAAACCCGTTTGGAGACCCAAAAAAAAGTGGACTTGGGGATACAATGGGCACATATGGGCAGCTGGTTTTTTACTGACCTAGCGATTTCCTGGTTGGACGGGGTTGGCTCAGTCTAGAACCAGGCTAAGAAGCTCAGGTGCATGTAATGGGGCACCCACCAGCATCTCTTTTCCACCTCCAACCCTAACATTGGGATGAGGGGGAGGCAGGCCTTGGTAAACTCCTCTCCATGGGATCTAGAGACCCAGGAAATGAACATCCCAACTGACAGATGGTCACAAGCCCTGCTGCAGGTGCAGCAGGACAAGGCTGCTGGCCTCTGTGGCCCTCCTTTCCTCATTAGAAAAACAAGAAAGATTCCTACAACCTACTCTCTGGTACTCGCAGGTACCAATGAAAATCTCTGGGAACCTTGAGGGTCAAAGCTTGAGGTCCAGGTGGCCTGCCCTGGGGACTCTTCAGACAGAACCTATGTGCATGCACCGAGGGCCACCCCACAATGCAACCCATGCCAGGCAGTCTCTACCACTGTCCTGCCCTGGCTCTTCTTCACCTGGGCTTCAATCCTCTCGGGAGAGTCAGTCAGCACTCGTCCCTGCCCTTCCAGACATATGTGCCCAAGATTCCCAAGATTTCGTCCTTTCAGGTCCTTGCAGGCAGGGGCCACAGCCTCCTCTTCTCCTTCTCCTTTGCAACCCTGGGGAAGCCACTCAGAGCCAGAGGGAACTAAACACCTTCCTCAGCAGTCACCTCTCTTCATCCTGCACTAATGTCCTCTGCAATGTCCTCCCTGAGCACCCTGTCTAAGTCAGATAAGCAGAGCAGTCTCTCAGCAAGAAATTGCCTCTTGGTGAAACTGTTTACTCTTTACTGGGGTCTCACTGCCACATACCCCACCCCACCGATTGTCTGCTCCCCAAAGGTAGAGAGACCCCACAAAAGCAAAAGGCCTGGCCTGGGCTCAGAATATCCCTCGGAGGAAGGAGCCTGTGCATGAATTTGAAATGGCAAACCCAGAATGACTACGATCTGCTTGCTAACCTATCTTTAATTTCTTGGACATGTGCAAATGCACTCAGAATGGCCCCCATGCCCAGATGCCCAGGCCATCCATGCATGCCTGGACACCCTACAGGGACGACACGGTTCTGGAGTCAGAGAGGCCTATATTCAGATCCTATCTGGTCCTAGCTGTGCCTCAGTTTCCTCATCTGTAAAACGGGGATAATCATGGCCTTACTCATAGATACTGTGAAGCGCATGTTAAGGAATGAATGAAGTGAGTGCACAGAACAGTCCCTAGGACCTGGAAAGTGTATTTATTTTTATTGCCATACATTCAGATGGTAGAGGCTGCACTCCCTGCCTCCTTTAACTCCTCCCCAAGTCTGAGGGCCAATCATTGCTCAGCGACCCCAGGGCTCCCCCAAGGCGAACATCTGGCCAGTGGGGGTGTCAGCCCAACAACCAGCGCCCAGCTGAGGGTGAGATGCCCTTTGGTAGGTGCTCCTCAGTGTGGGGCCTGGGACTCTGCAATCCTGGGGGCGCCAGACTCTGAGAAGCAGGCGGCCCCGCGGCACGGAACAAGCCCGCCCCAGCAGGGCAGTGCGAGTGAGCGAGCCAGTGGCGCAGCCTGAGCCTTCCCAGCCAGAACCCTGCCACTGCCGCTTTGTGCCCAAACCTGGCCCTGAGTTATTGCAGCCTTGGAGTCCTCCCCAGCAAGGGGCAGCCCGATGCGTTCCCAGGACAGCAGCCTCAAAGAGGTCCTGGGCTGCCCCCGAGAGCCGGGCAGACAAGGGCCCAGGAGGGGCAGCGTTCCCAAGCACCAGCTGGGCTTGCCCAGGGCGAGGGGCGGGAAGAGCCCCCAGGCCCCCTCCCCTGCCTTACCCAACTCTGTATCATCGCCACCGCCCTCCCCCACAACTTCTACCGAACTGCCTACCCCACTCCACCCCAGCTCCACGCTCTCTCCCACCATCGCCCGCTTCCCTTCTCCCGCGGCTTCTCCATCCCCCTCCTCCTACCCCACCTCCCACCCGCTCACTCTTCCTGCTCCTCTCTCAGGACCCAAACCCTACAGGACCACTCTGCAGACAGGCGCCAGGAGGCTTTAAGGGGCCTCAGCTGTCCCGTCCTGGAAATCTCTGTTGTCCCCAACACTGAGGCGCAGCCCCACACACACCACCAGCCTCAGGTCACAGCCTGGCTTGGATTCTGGGCCGGCCTCTCGGGGAATGATCTGGACTCATTCCCCCATCTGTCAGATGGGGGGTGGGGGGAATGTGAGTCCAGTGCCAGATGCTGGGGACATGGCATGGGCACACAAGTAAGGTGCTTGGCCGGGTGGTGTGCGCAGCAGGCAGGCCCAGGGAGGAGTCATCCTTCTCCTTTCATGGCAGAGAAATGGGCCAAGCCACTGAGGTTCCTAGGACAAGATTGGAACCCTGAAGCACCCATGTCTGCAACAATCCCATTTAACTGACTCAACACAAGGGGAAGCCTCTCTCTGGATTCTGGACTGCAGCAGGGAAACCAAAAGGGTACTGAGTTGGTAGCAGGTGCTCCCAGAATGTGAGGGCAACATTCAGAGAGCCCTCTCTCCAGACTTTCCTAAAATCCCCCAGCCCCTCCCAGCCCCTCCGAATCATCAACTGCAAAGACTTTTGGGTCCATAAATTCCCTCATGAACACCCCTGTCATTTGAGCTCAAGTGTCACCTCCAGGATGGCCTTAACCAGAAAGCCTTCCACACCATTCCCTGCCTATTCCAGGATTGGCTTTTCAGGATGAATGGACCCATATACTTGTAGATGGGCCAATCAATTTTACTAGAATACACTTCTGTCTTCTCACCTGTGGAGCTTCAGCACCTTGAGCATACATGGCATATAATAGGTGCTCAGTAAACACTTGGGCTGAATGAATGAACAAATGAAGAGCCAGTAAATAATGTCAACTCTAAAAGCCTTGAAACTCAAACTGTGTCCAAGATAAAGGACTCCACAAAGAGTAATCTAATAAGTTTGGAAATCACAAACTACTAAAAATATCTGAGTCCTACATTAGCATTTTAAAGACTCAGAGAAGACCTAAAGGTTTAAAAAACTTTTTAATTGTTTATTCCAGTGTTTGCCAAATGCATTTGGCCATAGAAAATACTTTTTAACCACCCTCACGACCACAGCTTTATAAATGTTCAACTGATCCTTAGAAGAAAGAACTTGCTTCTTAGTTTTTATAGGACTGAGTCTAGCACAGTGCTCCACACACGGAAGATGCTCCAATTATTTGAATGAATGCATATAAAGTAAATTCACCCATGTGCATTCTCCCCGGGTGAAAACCTATGAGCCTAGGAGTTCAAACTTTTGGTACCAACTGTATCCAAAGTAACACAGCCCCTGTACTGAGATTCTGAACCAGGCAAGTAATGACAAAAGTCCTTTCCCTCAGCTGCAGACACACAAGGCCATTTATATACATTCATTCACATTGACTCATGCACACATGTACAGATGCATGTGTGAGCACACATAAGCACAGCAGCACAAATACACTCATATACAAGTACACATACCCACAAGCACATGGACTCATGCACACACAGACACATGGGCAACCCATTCTGGGGCATACGCCTTCCCTCCCACACAACCAGCTTCACTGTGCCTGGCCCAGGAGGCTCCTGAGATGGGCAGCTGTCCTCTGGTGGGGTGAGAAGAATGACATGAGGAGGGATGCACAATCTGGCATCACCAAGAGGGCTAGGTGTCACACAGCAGGTAACAGATTAAAAGTTTGTTGTTTCCTGCCTATTATCTCCAGTGCTGCATTTTGAGTATAGATATAGATAAGAGGGAATGGGAGAGTCTGCAGTGGGATCCCACCAGAAGAAATAACTAACCCTCCTCTGTATGGCTACTCAACTTACAGCTCTCTCTCCCTTAAGATTTCTTTCTATTTTCTGAACTATGGGTTGAGCCCAGGGATGTTTAACCACTGAGCCATATTCCTAGCACTTTTATTTTTTTATTCTGACACAGGGTCTTGTTGAGTTGCTTAGGACCTCAATAAGTTGCAGAGGCTGGCTTTGATCTTGCAATCCTCCTGCTTCAGCCTCCTGAATCACTGAGATTACAGGCCTGCACCACTGCACTCAGCTCCATGGAGTTGTCCTCACACTTCCCCCGGGAGGTAGGAAAATAAACTAAGACTCAGCAGTGACACAGCAAGTGTGTGTGGGAGCAGGGTTGGGAGCCCAGACCCATCTGCTCAGAATTCCCCCACACTCCAGAAGTTCAGGGGTCTCCAGGCTGTCTCCAAAGTGGGTCCTAGCCTGGGTCAGTGGCCGCAGCAAACTCCCACAGCACATCTTCCCCCTCTCTTAGGCACAGTTTTCCTCAAAATCACTGTATAACCTTGGACACCTGACTTGCATCTCTCTGGGCAAGTCTGACCATCCATATGAGAAGAATTCTCAGCTGAGAATTCTCCAAGGAGGTTCCATTGTTGCTCATGAAAAAGAAAGCCTGAGGCCCCACCTAAGTGTCAATTAGTGCCAATATTAAATGAGACCCTGCCTGTAAAGAACACAGGCTGGCACCTGTACCAAGAGGGCTCTTCTGATGTTAGCTGCTCCTTGTGGTCTGATTTAACCCTTCAGGGTCCAAACAAAATGCCATTCCATATGCTTTGCCTGATTTCCCCTATCAAAAATAATCTCCCCCAACTGCCCCAACCCCCCAGCCCTAAGCCTGGACCTCAATGCTGGACTGCCCTGTCTGGTCTGGGGATTGAGGCCTCATACCCTTCCAGTCTATGGGCTCCCTGAACATATTGCTTCCTCTTGGTTCTCAAGCATCTTCCTGGGAGTCCAGGCAAAGCTCAGCTGGTAAGGTGCTCTGGATTTAGATGGAAGAATGGATGTATGCAAGGGAGGTGGGGGGAAGACTGGAGGACTCACTGAAGGAAAGAGATGCCTACTGGGTGCAGCCTGCCCTGCACCCAGTGCAGCCAAGCTGCCCAGAGAAGAAATGAAACCAAAGTGGTCAACTTTGCTAATAATAAAAGAAGTAGAAACAAAAACAATGTGCAATGTCCTGCTTGCCTGATGGGCAAAAAGCAAAAAGGGCAGGGGGCTTGACAGAAACAAAGAGAAGAAAACCTCCTAGGTGGGCAAGGGTTCAGAGGAATGTGCCATGCACCTGGGCCCTGTTGTTGAAGAGTTCCCCGGCACAGCCTTTGCACAAGGTGACTCAGAAAGATCTACCAAATTGCTGGGCACAGTGGCACAAGCCTGTAATCCCGGCAGCTCAGAAGACTAAGAAAGGAGGATCACAAGTTCAAAGCCAGTCTCAGCACCTCAAGGCACTAAGCAACTCAATGAGACCCTGTCTCCAAACACAATACCAAATAGGGCTGGGGATATGGCACAGTGGCCAGGTACCCCCTGAGTTCAATCCATAGTACAAAAAAAGTATCAAATTTTTGCAGTGATACACTTAGACCCAAAAATTCCACTTCTAGGAGTCCAGCCTAAGAAATACTCAAACAATAACACAAAAATGGATACCTGAGGATGCTCACTGCAGCACTGTCACTAATAGCAAAACAGTAGAAAGCAACTGTATGTCCACCGCTAGATGACTGTAAATTCTAGAGGGCTGAGAATGTAGCTCAGTGGTCCAGTTCTTGCCTAGGGTACTGAAGGTCCTGGGTCTGATCCCCAACTCCATTTAAACAATCAATAATTCTGGTGCATCCTCTCCATAGAGCCCCCTCTTGCTGTAATGTGGAAATGTGTGACAGAGATGTGGTGCTAACTCCTTCACCAACAATTCTTAAGCATGGCTGCACATTCAAGTTTCCCAGGAAGTTTTCAAAGAAACACTGACCTGGAACCCCTCCTCAAAGACTCCAGATGCTGGGCCCAGGTCAAGTTATCTTTTTTTTTGAGTGCCTACAATGATCTTAATTGTGCAACCAAAACTGAAATCTCTGCTACGTGAAAATATGAAATGAGAGTCAGTGTATCCAGGGAGTAGGAGGTACCATCTGTGTTTAAACTGACACACACAGGTGTACACACCCAGGTCTAGTGTAAAGGTACCACTGTAAAGGCTCTGGGTAAGGGGGCACCCAGGATGCTAGTGCTCTGGAAAAAGAATGGGACTGTTCTTTAAGATGTCAATCCCCCCTCCCAGATTGGAAAATGGACAGCCCTAAAGGCAGAACTCCACGGATGGACAGATAGGTGGGAAAGAGGGCTCCCCCTGGGTGTCTTTATTCATGGCTGTCTCACCCAAACCAGAGGTGGGCCTCTGCTGTCCTTCACAGCCACAGAGTAGTTATAAATAAAGGTGGTGGTGACTGCTCAGGCTCTGGACCTAGATAAGGCCTGCCCCCAAATCCCAGCTCTGCTACTTCCAGAAGTACGACCTTGGGCAAGGGACTTCTGTGCCTCAGTCTGCACACCTGTGAAACTGAGATAAGTAAATCAGAAAGCTGCTGTGAGAATATCATGGAGGAATGGGGGACAAGAGGAAGACAGAGCCCCATGGTTCCCAAAGAGCCAGGTCCTGATTGTCCCTCCATGTGTCCTCCATAGGGATCAGGGCTGGTGACTCTAAATGGATATGTGTCTGGCCTGGTCACCACTGGATTACAGCAGCATCCAGATGACCAGCAATGCTTTGCAGAACACCTGGAGCCAAAGAGCCTGGGACACCCCCAGCTGGAATCAACAATGCCCATCACCACCAACTCTCCCTCTCAGACACCTGGAAACAACACCGTCAAGGCTCAAGCCTCTCCCAATCTGTTGCTCACCCTAAACCTTTTAAAAGGCTAGGAAGAACCCAGCTGCCCTGCAGCAGATGCCCTAGAGCAGTCAACTCAGATGTATCCACTGTGGCCCCAGCACTTGGAAAAGAAACTTTTTTTGGGGGGGGGGGATACTGGGGATTAAACTCAGGGGCACTCAACCTCTGAGTCACATCCCCATCCCCATTTTATATTTTATTTAGATACAGGGCCTCACTGAGTTGTTTAGTGCCACGCCATTGCTGAGGCTGGCTTTGAATTTGCAATCCTCCCACCTCAGCCTCCCGAGTCGCTGAGATTACAGGCCTGCACTACCGCACCCAGCTTAGCCTGCATTATTTTAAAACCCAAGTTTTGTGTGTTTGCCACTTCTTGTGTTCCAGGAATTAAAATCCTATAGCACCTAAGACATGCAGTTGATCCAACTGGTTCCATCCCATTGGATAGATAGGAAAACTAAGACTGAAAGAGGACACTCTCTTTCCCCAGATCATGGAACACATTGCCTCCAACCCACACCCATCCCCCACAAGAAAAATAAAGCATTTTGAGCCTCACCTTGGAGATAGGGTTGTTCGTTTTTTTTTTTTTTTACAGAACTGGGGATTATTGAAAGCAGAGGTGCTTTTCTACCTAGCTATATCCCCAGTCCTTTTTATTTTTTATTTTTAGATAGGATCTGGCTGAATTGTTAAGGGCATCACTAAAAGGCCAAGGCTTGACTCAAATTTGCAATCCTCCTGCCTCAGATTGCTGAGACCCCTTGCTGGAATCACAAGCATGCACCACTCTGCCAGCTCAGAGTGAGCCTTGGTTTTTTACTCTGGGCAGCAGGTTTCCCTGCGAGCACTGTCCATTTCCTCCCTCCTGCTTCCTTCTCCCGACCCTACCCCTCACTCTTAGTGCTAATCCTGGGGCAAACCCTCCCTGAAACATGAGGAGGGTCAAATGGTAGCTGAACTACCCAGCACTGGCCAGCACCAAGCCAGTTAAGGATGTCCCATCTGGCCCCTGAATCTCTGTGGCAGGATGAACATAAGCAGCAGGATGGGAATTTATTGAGTCAAACATTCTGTTTTATTTCAAATTAATATAAAAATCTCATATTGCTTTTATCATTTTCAAAAGACTATTTTTCAAGCCTAGGACCATAGAGGGCAAAGGCCCCCCATGAGAAGCAACTACCGTTTCATCTCATGGAGCACCTGAGAAGGAAGAGGATGGCACAAACCACCCCCAGCTCTAGAGCATGAGGGCTGGCAGCCTCACCTCCTGAGCAGGAAAAAAGGCGGAGGGAGACCAGGAGGGTAAAAGAGACGAGAGAGAGTAACACCCACGGGAGCCCAAGTCCTGCCTGGGAGCTCACCCTCTTGCTATTTCTCTTAGAAATTTATTAGTCACAACCTGATCATTCATTCACTTACTCGCTTGCTCACCGGTTCATTCCCTCAACAGTTTACACCTTCACTCATTCAGTTCAGAAGTCCTTTTATTTTTATTTTTAAACACAGTAGTCCAGAAGCCCAGCTTGGGTCCTCATCTGTGATGGAGCATGAGGTCCTGGAGGCCCCCCCAGGCTGCCCTGTGCCAGGAAAGGTGCTCTTCCATGGGGAAGGCAGGACCAGTCCGAGCAGCTATCAACAGGGTTGCTCTGGGGACTGGGAACCTGAGTGGTTCTCTGTGGCCCCAACAAGTGGAACGAGTACTCATGCACCTAAATTGTGGGAGCCAGATTGCAGATGGATGTGTAAAATTAAAGATGCATGGATGTGGCACAGAGAGAAAGAGAGAGCTCCCTGAGAAGAGCAGTGTTCAGGTCCAGTCACACACACACACACACACACACACACACACACACACACACACACACATACGCGTCTGAATGTAGAAACTCCAGGGTCCCTTTTCCATGGTTTTCAGGATTCTGAGAGATTCAAAGGCAAAAACAGTAAATGACTGAATCTTCCCAATATACATGCCCAGGGCCCTTGATGACCACTGTCCCTCTGGGGGGAACAGGGCATCTGCAGACACTCTTTTGGGACACCAAGAACAGGTGTACAGCTCACGAATCCCCAGAGAACCCAGCGCTCTCTGCAGCCTTCACCTCAGGTGATGGGAAACTGTCCCTTTTATCCATCTTCCAGCCACCAGCCTGCCAGCCTGCTCTCCTTCCTTGTCCTCGCCCTGCGGAGTCCCTGGAGGTGGTGATTGTCTCCCATCTCCCCAAATTCAAACCTACAGCCCCAAGGGGGCTAAGGACAAAACCAAACCTCTTCTTCAGGAAGCAGAAACACACTGTATACTGCTGGTGCTCCATAGTCCCACCACACCCAGTCTAAGGGGCACAGCTCTTCGCCTGCCACCCCCCACCCCACCCCCACCCCCACTATCTCCAGGAACGCCCTGCTCCCTGACCAGCACCAGATGGCCATCACTCTGCTTTCAGGCAGGTAAAATTTGGTGCAACAGGAGTTAGGTGAACAGTATGTTTTATTTAATTAGGATCAACAGAATAGACAAAACTCACAGCAGGACAGGGAATGACAACGCTGCACAAAATAATTCATGCCCAGGTGGCGAATCTCAATTACAGGGAAATCAGGGAAGGAAAAAGTTCCCCAGCACTTTGGAGGAGGCAGAGAGGAGACAACATGCTGAGGCAAAGCCCAGAACTACAGGCCCAACATGGGGCTTCAAGGACACCACAAATCAAGGCAGCCAGGTGGCCATCCTTTAACAGCTGCTCCTCCCTTCTCCCCATCACAGAAAAACCTGCCCCAAGTGCACTGGGCTGGGTGAGCCGATGCTGCCTGGGCGCTGGCAGGTAAGTGCTGGAGCCACTTGAGATCTGGCCTGTGGGGTCCACTAGGTGAGCTCGCACCTAGCCAGGCTTAGTCTCCAGAAGAATGGCACCCCCCCAAAGAGAGGGCAAGTGTTCTAATCCTGGGAATAGTCACCAGATCACTAGAAAGTTCCTGTACTTGTCCCTGGCACCCCAGCCCCACTGGCCCTGATGGGGCTAGGCTCCTGCTCTCTCGTAGCGGCAGGCAGACTTGACTCACCTCTCACTCTGGGCTAAGAAAAAGAACTGTGAGCTTTTGAGACACCACATCATCTTCTGAGCAAGTTTTTTCAAATCTGCTCTGGAAGACTGAAGTTTGAACTGATGGCCTTCCCCCAACCATCACTAAATACTACTTAAAAATGGTTAAGATGTAAATTTTATATTATGCATATTTTACCCCCATTTTTAAAAAAGGAGAGACACAGAGTTTTTAGAAAAGGAGAGACACAGAGTTCTGAGCCCCTCCTTGGGTCAGCCAGGTGAGCAGAGGTCTCTGGGATCCAGGCCCAGGAATGCGTGACTTTAAGCAGCTTCACCAGGCAACAGCGAAAGGACATGACAGTTTGGGACCCACACATCTTTAGGAAGCCACTCTCCCCCTGCCAGAGCTCCCCTTACCTATCCCAGCACAATGTTTTGAATTATCTCAGCAAATATGTCTCTAGTGACTGAACATCCTCAACAATGAACTCTCCAAGTTTCAGAGCTCAAACAAAAAGATTTTTATTGGTGCAGTCTCCCTCCGAAACAAACCCCCAAGTAGCACAAGGAGTGCCACCCTGGCCCCCTTCTCTCAGCTCCCAATCTCTGGCCTTTGGTGACATAGGCCAAGTAACCCCCATTATGGAGGAGAGGGAAATTGCTGTTTGATTAGTGAGCACATCCACAGAGCCCCATTTTATATCCCAAATCAGAAGATGACATGAACATCTGCTTTCACTTCAAGACATTAATTTTCAATTATTGGAGAAAAACAAAATTAGTTCTGACAAATTGTTGGCGAACACAGGCTCTTGTCTGATGGTTCATAATAATAACTTCGGGGGCCCACCATTAGTGTCCTTGGACGGACAGAGTTTCTGATGGAGTCTGCAGTCTGAGGTGGTGGCGGGCAGCACAGGCATATCTCCTACACCCTGTTCTGTGGGGCGAGAGAGACGGTTCTGCGAGCCCCTCCTCCAAGTGACCGCCTCTTCTGTGACCAGGTGAGGGAACTCAGAACTTTCAAATGTTCTGGAGAAGGGAGGGATGGTGAAGATGGCAGGTAAATAAAAACACCCTCTGGAACCATTTTCAGCTTTAGACATGTTGAGACTTCCTTCCATTCAGTAGCAAGATTTCACACAGGGATGTAAATCCTTCCCAAGTCCAAGTTTGCCCAAAAAGGCAGATTGGAATCCCCTAGAACAACATCTTATAACCCGATTTGTCATCTGCAGTGGGAGAATGGACTGCATGCTTCTCCTATGAGACCACTTCCACCCGTGACAAAAGGCCATTCAGGATCCTAAACCCCAAACTCAATGGCTCTAGCTTAATGCTACATCTGTAATAATAATAATAATAATAATAATAATAATAATAAAATAATAATAATAAACTGCTTGGCAGGGTCCCATCTACCAGGGAACCTGGTTCAGCTCGAATTGCAGACTCTAGGAAGTGGGAGGAGGAAAAATATTTAAAACGCAAGCTCTGAATTTGCCAACCTTAGTGACCCCCAATCCAGAGAACAACCCACTTGATAATAGATTATCAACACTACAATCTTGTTGGATGGTTTTTTTATGTATCTTGACTGCTGTCGTCACTATATCAATAAAAAGCTACTGAGATGGGGGCTGGGGATGTGGCTCAAGCGGTAGCGCACTCGCCTGGCATGCGTGCGGCCCGGGTTCGATCCTCAGCACCACATGCAAACAAAGATGTTGTGTCGGCCGATAACTAAAAAAAAAAAATATTAAAATTCACTCTCTCTCTCTCTCTCTCTCTCTCTCTCCCCGCTCTCTCACTCTCTCTTAAAAAAAAAAGCTACTGAGATGTGAATGAGCAGAAGAATTCAGAGATAATGATATAGCAGTCTTTGAATTTGGATGGTCACAATTAAAACCAGAGTGTTTGACTTGCACACATGTTCAGACTTTGGGGGGGGGCGTGGGGGGTGCGGTTAGCACATGGAAGGGGAGGTAACCAGGGAGGGAGGCAGGTTCAAAAGGAAAAGGAGAAAAAAAAAGCAACAATAACAATACAAAATTATATCTTTAAGAAGACAGTGAAAGACACTGCTACATCCAAAATCAACTGGGTAACTGAGCTGCAACATTGTGTAATTGACTTTGCAAGTAGAACAACAGCAATGTAACAAAGAAAATGTCAGTGTTTTCACAGCACTAATCTATAATGCTGGGAGGCCCTCCCCCTGTCAGGCAGGGCTGACAATACAATAGCTTTCAAAGGGATATTAGCATCATGCTTTTATTCCTGACATCAATCGAGACAAAGAGAACCCTTTTCACAAGACATTAAAAATCAAACCTTTGTACAAGAAAGCCATGCAGAGCAATCAGATAATTGGTGATCCTTGAAATCAGTAAAATATTTTTATGTACTGGGTGTACAACCCCAGTCTCTGGCTCCCACCCCATCCTGGCAGGTACGCTATGAATCCAAAGTTTCCATCTTTATCTCCCCCACTCACTTCACCCTGCCTGGCACCCACAGCATGCTAAGGGAACTGACAGCCAGCACTGAAATATTCAAGTGGGATATATAACCAATGGAGGCTTCACTAGTCCACTTTGAGTTCAAAACTACTCTGATTACAGACTAATATAACTACACACAAAACGCCCTTGCAAGCCAATGGGAATTTGCAGAAATTGACAAATTGTCCCAACCACACCTATTGAGGTTACCTATTATAACCAGGCACTAAGAGTTTCCAAGGTACTCTTCTGTTTTAATTACCCAACACTCACTCAGATAGGAAGAAACCCTGATATCTATACAAATATTTTCAAGAAATAAAGATAATACTCTTTGCAAACATCAGTGTACCATGCATAGACAAGTTTGGACTTTACTTCAGCCAGGGATCAGAAAAAGCAAGCACCTAAAGCCACCCACCCAACTTGCAACATGGATGGGACCATCAGGAAACCTAGCCATCCACCACTAGATTACCTTGAAACAGTTAAGATGCCTGCATGCCATAACTTAGTGACACTTCAGGAAAACTGCAGGTCCCAGAGCAGGAAGAAAGGGGGAACTAATGTTCAAAAGAGTTTATAATCTACACACCTTCTGAATCATTGATGTATCCACCCAGCAGCCTTCCAAAAGGTCCAAGATGATGGCCTTAACACCCAAAGGAGGTCACCCCCACTCAGGGCTTGACAGAGCTCCTGGTAAAGGTAACTCCAAGTCCTAGAATGTTGTGAAGGAGGAGAAGAAGAGAGAAAGACACTTTGCTGAATAGCCCAGACAAAGTGTTTTGTCCCTCTGATATCCAATAGACCACATGCCAAAAGTATGCAACCAAGTTGAGTCACCCTGAGACAAAGATGTTACTCTCGAAGCACCAGAGGCAGCAATGGTTGCTTTTACTTTTTCAGACAGAAGTAGACACTGTTATGTCTTTTTAAACAGTGTTTGAACAGGCTCCCTTCATTTTATTGATAAAATGAGGAGAAATGTTAAAAGAAGAGGGAACTGGTCCTAACGCTGCCTTGAAAACACACTCTTCCACCACTGCCACCTAAATGAGTCTTTTCCAGAGTCAGGCAGCAAGTCTGCATGCTGGACTCAGTAGTGAGTTCCTTTCATTTACTCATGCAAATGAACAGTTAAGAGAAATCAATACATCGAATTGGCAGACTATTAATTCCTACATCAGGAGAAGAATTCCACAGCCACCAGCTGAAGAGTTGGCTACTGACATAGCAATTATTACAACTTTGTATTAGATTGAACCATATCCCCAGCCTTCCGACTCCAGCCAGGAGAGCTGTACTCCAAGATGCCTAGCTCCAGTTTCCTCCTTGCATGGTTCCCCCTCCTCCTCCTCTGTGAACACGCTGTAGCAGGCCACAACATTTGCTAGGGCTGGCGGGTTCTGTGGAATTACTTTATGACTGTTAAGTCACCAGCATTTTGCACCTTTCATTATTAATGCGCACTCGGCACCTTATGGTTAAATGTTAGCAGGATTCTCCTGCCAGAGGCACATAGTTATCTTATTTTATTGCTTATTAAGTTTTTGCAAGGAATCAGGTGTAAGAATCTAAAAAGCAATTATTAGACATAAAGAATGTTTTCTAGAATAAAACAGGCCCTTCCAAAGCTAAGAATAGGTAACTTAATTGGGGGGAATTAATATTAGGATTAAATATCAGTCACCCCAATCCACATAGAAAGCTATGGAATGTACAAAGGATTTATTTTGCCCTTCCCGCAAGATCATGTACATTTAGCCAAACAAATGTCAACAATTTACACTTGTATGTGGTCTCAGATGAATCAAGAAACCTGTAACCTCAGAATGCCTCTATTTATTACATCTCAATTATTTCCATGGAAACACTAGCAATGTCAAGCTACACTGTTCCCAGATCCCTAGACTACCAAATTTATAAAATGGACTTTGGAGGAGCTCGGGGCAGGCAGAAGAAGACAAAGAAGGGGAGGGAAAGAGAGAAAAGTCACTGGGGGTAGTTTTGCATGTTGGGGTGGGGGTATGTGGACACAACCTGAGTGCTAATTAATATTAAGAACTATAATTAACAGGCAGTTGCTAGATGGAGAAAAACTGACAGCAGTACAAATTATTCAAAAGTTTTAAAAAGGATGGGAAAAAAGACGTATTCCTTTTCCATAGAAATGAGAGAAGTTGTTGCGTGGATCTGAGGAAGCAAGCAGCAGCCAGCCATAGGGTAAAGGGAGACAGGGCTCCTTAACATTGAGGGACAGAGGGAACAGCGAGGTAATCGTTACCAAACCATCTGGTATTATCAGCCGAAATAACATCATTGTGCAAGATGGGAACAGCCTGGAGAATGAGGCCAAAATTATCAACGATAACAAATCATTGCAACTATCATGCCGCACCACCAGGACTCACAAAAGGGAAAAAGGGGTGTAGGAAAATAAGTCAAAAAATACGACTTTTGTAACATTCATGGATTTGTTAGTTTTTTTTTTCTTTTTCTTTTTTTTTCTTTTCTTTTTTTAACAAAATCACAAGGCTTTGGAAAACCAATGAGGCTGCTCACTCCCTGCCCTACCACCCCAGCCCCCTTTTCTATTTGTTGGGTATCCTCCCTCTGGTAAATCTGGGTTTTCCAAAGAAGGACAAACATCCTGGGGGGGACAAATGACTCCCCACTCCAGAGGGAGGCTGTGTCTCCAAAGTGGGAAGTGAGCCCCCCTGAGGCCTGATTGATTTTCAAAGCAGCAATGCCTATGCTTTCAAGTTACACTCTCTGAGCATCCATTCAAAATTGTTACATTTTTGTCTTTCCTTCCTGCTATGGGCTTTCATATTTCCAAGACCAATTATGAATTACGGTCAAGCGACTTTCACTGCAGAATGTTCAGAGCTGGGGAAGTCCACAATAAATTTCCATTGTCCAGAATACAACAGTTACTAATATGGCATTATGTAAAAATGTGGATGTGTAACCGATGTGATTCTGCAATCTGTATTTGGGGTAAAAATGGGAATTCATAACCCACTTTAATCTAATGTATGAAATATGATATGTCAAGAGCTTGTAATGTTTTGAACAACCAATAAAAAATAAAAAAGGAGGAAATGTTAAAGAAAAATTTCCATTGTCCCTTCTCAGGTGTACATCAACTCTCCAGGAAAATATCATCGTTTAATTTTCAGAAATTTTGATCAATTTTCCTTCTTAAGATATCCAGCTAATTCCAATGATTCAGGAGGGTGAGGCCAGAGAATCACAAGTTTGAAGCTAGGCAGAAATTTAGCAAGACCATGTCTTAAAATCAAAAAAGAATTGGAAAAAAAAAAAAAGAATTGGGGATGTAGCTCAGTGGTACTGTGCCCCTGCATTCAATCCCAATCCAAATAATCATCAATGTAATGTACCATTATATTGATGACATTTTTCCCACTGGACCTGCCTTAGAATTGAATAATGTAAATCAATATTGAACTTTCAGGTTTAGTTTTATTCAAAAAATGACTTTTGCATTTTCTTTGGTGAATGTTTTACATTTTCTTTTGTATTAATTGTCTAGAACATTTTACATATAAATAATAATTGTCAGCAAATTAACACGTACTATTGACTATGCAAATGTTATTTTGACTTAATTAAGGAAGGAGTATAGATTCCTTTGACTCTGAGGAACAGAGATATATATGGGCCAATACAAGGAGAGTAAGTGAATTTTGCAGATACCCCCCTGGATTTGAACTTAGATTAGAATTGGAGCTCTGCCCGGATCACTGGAAAAATTATTAGTTGCTTTCTACTGATCTGCTTGGTTCTTACTAGGTCATGACTCACCAACCCTTTTTATGTTCTGAAGTCCACAGTTATGAAAGAAATTAATTTTTTTTTTCAGTAGGATGGATTGAATCCAGGGGTGCTTTGCCACAGAGCTACATCCCCTTCCCTTTTTATTTTATTTTATTTTTTGAGATGGTGTTTCACTAAATTGAGGAGGCAGACCTGAAAATTACAGTCTTCCAATATCAGTCTCCCAAGTAGCTAGGATTATACCTCAGGCCTGAAAATAATTGATTGTGATAATGACTCCTGATTTATGGTTTTAATACTGAATTTCAATTGTTTCTCTTCAGCAGATACCTTGAAATATCTTCTCCTTTCTAACTAAAATGCACAAGAATAAGCCAAAGGGCTTTCATACTATTGTTATAAAGAGAAAAAAAAAATGTTTATATATAATACATACATGTCACACGTTTGTATATTGTATTGTAAATAAAGCATATTTTTGGTACATGATCATTTTGAAATACAGTAGGTAATGTCAGAGAATGGAATAGATAATTGCTATAAAAGATGCACAAACTGATATTTCTAAAGGAAAATAATTATACACAGTTAAGGAATTGAATAAAACTAGTCACAGAAGGGCTAACATTTTAGAAGTCTAGAAGTGTACATAATATTTCAAATGTTAGAAACTGTAAAAGAAGCAGAGAACATTTCAGATAATGGAAATGGAGTGAACACATTTTATAGTGGGTCAGTATGGTTCACCTCAGCTGGAGACTGAGTCTGATGCAATCTGATTCACATAGAGTACATACAGAGACTTGGAAATAAAATTGAATGTACAATCCAGGGCCATATGCTAGATTACCATAGACTTCAGGATGAGAAGAGATCAGTTAACTGAATGGGCTTAGAAGAAGGAATTAACAATGTTTGAAGGAAAGAGTTATACAATAAGATCTACTCCTGAAAAAAATGTTATTTTGGCTTAAATTTAAAAAGTATGACATAAGAATGGATGTTAACAAAATCAGTAGTAAAAGGGAAGGCACGAGGCCTGACCAGCAAAAACAATAGGAAATGATAGGACAATGGCTTGAATATAAGTGACAGTGTACAGATATAGACTATAGGATTTGAAGTATTAGAAGTGAGAAGAAAAACAGGAGAAAGGAAGAGATGAAAGGGAAAAGAGGCACTGAGCAGTAGATGACTACAAAAATTGTTTTTCTTTGTTTGTGCGCATAGAATGTTTGTTTTAGGCCATCTTAAATTTTACTGGCTAGCAGTACATTTAAAGCCAGACATCAGAATGTGTGAAAAGCAGAAAAAAGAGAATGTGGAATTATAGGGGCCATATAAATACAGAATCTCACAGATTAATTGTTGCCTGTATGAAAATAAGCAAGATTCCTATGAAAACAATATTGAAAAATAGCAAATATGATATGAAGTTAGCACTGGCTGGTGTTTAAGAAAAGCAGAAATCCAAAGGAGGCAGTCAGTGAAGGAGTCCAGGGAATGGACCAAAAAAAAAAAAAAAAAAGGAAAGCCAAGAGTTTTCACAATGAATACATGCATTGCCTCTGTGAATTGCTACCAAGAGATCCAAATACCTAGTGCTAAGGTCAATCAAAAGGGATTTTTTCCCAGAACTGCAGGCCACTTGAGAGATCAATTTTAGCAAATGATGGCAGAAGCAAGAGTCCAGGGTGTTTGAATGGGTGGCAGAGTTTTTTTTTACAGGCACAAACTACATTTTCCAGTGAATTTGGACTAAAAGAAATGGGGAAAAATTAAAAAATAGTTTTAGGTAATTAAGAATTAATATCAGGCTGGAAGAGGTTTGATGTATTTATAGGTTGAGGATTAGAAATCAGCAGAGAAATACAAACAAAATCTTATTCTAACCATGATCTCTGAAGCACTGGGAAAAGATAGAGTAAAGAAGGTTGTGTCAGCCATTTTAGTGAATCAAAAGATATAATATTTTGGAGAATACAACAAAAGAAAGTAAGAAATAAATAATTTAAAGCTATTTAGAGTAAGAAATACTGAAGGTATAGTAATACATGTAAGAAGCAACCTCACTGCTTCTAAGGCAGGCATAGATAACAAAGGCAATGAAATATGGAGAAATATGTCCAGCTTTTGAGAGCTCAGTGGAATTTACAGTGGCTGCAAGTAATTTTCCCAAGCAGAGCTTAAATACATGAGAGCAATAACACATAAGGTATACATGTGAAATATGATAAAAAGTAAATAAATAACTTGAGTATTGAAGTGAGACAGGTTCAAATTTGATATTTGATGCTCCAAATTAATTTACTACAAGTGAGAACTTGATCACTTTAGATGCACTTGCTGAGATTTGGGTTCCTAATCTGTAATCTGGGGAAGATATCTCTGTCCTTGTATGGTTGCTTTATTACCCCAAAGTAATTTGCATAAAGGGAAAAGTAACACCTAGAGTACCTCAAAGTATATAAGGCAATTAATATCAGGAACAATGTAACATTCTTTTCTGATGCTTTTAAATAAACACTATTTTAATTGTTGATAATTCTAACAAATAGGAAATATTGGTCTATAAATATAAATTTCTTCTCAATGATTTCTTGCCAATGTGGTTGGGTATCATCAGATTAGATACTGATCATACAAATGACTTTTAGATACTGATCATACAAATGCCTCCAGAAAGCCCATTCTGGAGGCATATTATTTTACTTAACTTAGGAGTTCAAAATTTTAATTTTCCTCCCCTTTAATTTGGCTTTCCATTTTGAAAGAACATAATGTAAACATTTTATATCAAACTTCATAATTCCCATGAAACTAACAAAATGATATATTTTAAAGTGTAACCATTGTATTGTTACTAAGATAATAACAATATAATAAAACATTAATTTCCATCCATGATTATACTTACCTTATTTAATTGCACATAAATTGGCAAATAGATAAATTTCAAAATTGAAATTGATAAAAGTGTATAAAATACACTTTCAATAGGGGTTTTTATTTTAATGAGCTCTATATTGTCAGAAGCATATTATTATGTTAACATACCATTTTTTCTATCATTTCCTACCAAGATAAAGGACTCTCAGTAAAAAATATCATATGGTGAGAAAAAGAAGAAATAATGAAAGCAAACTTGGTTGCTTATCCCTCAAATGATCCAATGGAGCCAAGGCATCTAAGAGACAGACATCAGAACTGCATAATAAATAATTAACCTAAACCAATTGCAATATACTTGTGGGTACCTATAATGAAAGTATGGTTTTTAAGTATAGTTTATGTGTAGTTACTATATATATATATATATATATATATATATATATATATATATATATATATATATATATATATGCTGCAGTCTGGCTGCAGCAAAATAACCACCGGGGGGTGATGAACAACTTGTGTAGATTGATACAGCAGGAGTGGAGGCCATTAATTGTAAGACAACAGAGGTATTTATACATTCCACACAACTTATCTTAATTAGCATAAACTAGATACAGCAGTCAACCAATAAGAAATCTCCACACTTACTGGCTCGCTGGCATTACTTCACAAACCACTCCCTCTGGCATTTTGCCAGATGCCATCCAGACTTGTTTACAGACCTTAAAATTAACCACTCCCCCTGGCAAAATACCAAGCGCCATCCTGACTTGTTTACAGACTCTAACATATATATATATATACACACACACACACACACACACACACACACATAAAATAATTACATTGTATTTCTGCAACATCAACTACGCCCTTTTATTTTTTTAATTTTAATTTTTTTAAACAGGGATTGAACCCAAGGTGCTTAACCACTGAACCAATAATTTAGTGAGTGAAAATTAAATAAATAGTGGAAATAGGAAATGAAAAAGACAACAAAAATATGGATCTACTCTGTGGTCTTGTTTTTGTTTTTGTCAGATACAATGAAAAAACTAGTGTGCTAAAACTATATCTTCCAGTTCAATATCTATTTAAATATTATTCTAAATATAGGATCCTTTAATGCCTATATCACTTCCATAAACACAGTTTAATAAATCAGAACTTAAAAACTTGAAATAGAAATGTAGATTACCCATTTGAATATATACATTTATAATGACATTAGAAAGCTTAATATTTTGAGAGCCACAAGTAATCAAAATAGAAGTCACAGAGCTTTTACCTTTTTAAATGAAATGTCAGATGCCTATATCCTAGATTTTTAAACTTTAATTTTCTGTTAAAACACCAAATACTTAATACAAGCTTCAAGTTTCTTCATACACAAGGTTTAAGGGATAGATAGGTTAGCAGTAATAGAGTTACAATCCTGTGATTAATTTTCTAACTTAAAAGTGGGACTTTAATTTTATTAGTGATGTTTTCTTCCTTATGTGTTAGCTCCAAATCATTTGCTTTGCTCAAGCATTCTACATCTTCCTGATTTATGATATTAGCTTTCCTTTAAAATTACTTTTAAATTTTGCTATTAACATAAAGATTTTCTAGTAAACATAATTTGATTTTGTTAAAAAAAAAAGGATAATTGTAAAATTTGGTTCTATAGATTTTCAAGACAACATTTTAAAGTGTCCTAAAGCAAAGTTTTAAATATAATACGCAAAAGAAATATTGATTATAAGAGCATATTTAAGTATTATTTAGAATTATAAATATCATGTCATATGTTTAAGCATTTAAACAAATATCTGCCAAAATTTTTGTATTTTTTCAAATTTTCAAATGTCTTCAAATTATTTTGTATTTTGTGGTTGTATCTTTTATTCATATAACTTTTTAGATCTAAAGATCTGGTTATAAGATGCACAATATATTCTTAAACTCATAAATCATTTCTCTATATTAGAAATAAAAGTTACTCATAATTCAATAATGAAAACAGCAAAAATTAATATTTTATAATCCCATTGATACACAGCATTGGTCTTTTGCTTTCTTCTGAGATTTGTCAATTTGTCTTTATAAAAAATTGTACTAGGGATTCACCCCTCACCCCCAATGCCTTGTACATACTAGGCAAGCACTCTATTGTTGAATCCATCAACAGCTATTTTTGAACATTATTTTGAGACAAGATTTTACTAATTTGCTGAGTTTGGCTTAAAAGGTGTTGTCCTACCTCAGCCTCCCATGTAGCTGGGATTATAGGTAATGTACTACCATGCCTGGTTTCCATTTACCTTTTAACATGTTTCTGAGATTTTGCTTTTATTTCAGTACCCATATCCTATTTCCCTTTTCAATTTTTTTTTTCTGTAATTGATGTCATGACTAGGCCACTATTTCAATTTAATTAACAATATATTATGTGAATATCATAATAAAGGTAGAATATTCTAATCACCAATATCAAGAATTAGAATGTAACAATTAACTTCTTATTAAAAGGGAGAAAAAATATACTTTTTTATATTATTATTTATATCTTCCTAAATTTTTTGATAGACTAGCCATTTTTCTCTTTTTTTCAGAAACAATATTTAGATTATTTTAAAATTTGTAATTAAAATTATTTTTCCTTAGTTTTTTTTTCTAAATATTTTCTTTTTTTATGCTCAATTGACTTCTATTTGCTTTTTAACTTGTTTGCCTGTTTAATACCAATTGTCTATTCTTATGAATCAGGCTGTATTATTGTCTGTATCTATGAATAATAGTGATAAATTATTTGTAGGAGAGGTCATAACACTTTATATTTTTGCCAGTATTATATGAATATTCAAAATTTTTCTCACATTCTTAATGCTGGTAATTTTGATATGTTATTTGGCCAAATTAGTTGGTGTACATTTTATCTCACTCTTTTTAATGTGCTTTAACTATTTAGTAATAGTTTGGGCATGACTACATAGATTTTATGAGGCACATGAACTTTTGTTCTTAAGACACTGCAATTTACAACTTTGTATTTTAGCTTGTTCGTCTTTTCTAAATTATATTGGAGAATCATTTCACAAAGTCTGGTTAATTATCATTTATCTAACTGCGTTATAGGAATTTATCATTTTCTCTTTGTATGGAAAAGTTTTTTTATTTTTTGTAATTTTATAGTTATAGTATTTTCCACCCCAGGTAAATATATTTGATTGTATTTTATACGAAACATTTTTATAGTTTGAACTTTCACATTTAATTGCTTAATCTACCTAGAATTGACCTCAGCATATGAAGTAAGGTAGGGATATTATAATTTTTAAATAAAGTTAGCGAGGTTTCTTGGTAATGCTTACTAAATAGTATATGGTTTCCAGGTCGATTTTTACATCAGCCCTATTATCTGGTTTTTTTTTTTTTTATTCTTGAATTTGTGTATGGGTGTTTCAAGGTTCTCTCTTATCTTTCATCTATCATTATTTCTTTTCTTTTAATTAATATAATGTTTAACTCATAATATTGAGTAAGTCAAGACTGACCCCATTTAACTTATTTATTAAAGTCTTAGTTATTCTAATATTTCTTTCATATAATTTTCATTCAACTTTACATGTCTCATGGAAAAAGTCTATTATTTCTGCATGGAATTCTTTGAATTGATGAATTCTTAAGTCAGAATCAGTGAACAAAATATCTCTCTCCACTTATTCGATAGTTACTAATCAAGTTTTACACTTGCCTCAGTAAAAATGTTACACCTTTTTTTGTTAATTTTTAGATATATTTAATGAATATTAATGAAGCAAATAATTATAAAATGGCACTTTTAACTGTTGTTTTAGGTCTATTGAAATGCAATTAGCTCAATACAGTTCAGAACCTTTCTAAAATATCTTACTACTTATAAATCTCTTTTGGATGATACTGTGGAGTTTTCAAAAAAATATACAATTATAAATTCAAGCAATCTTCCTTCTTATTATCTTCATTTTTTTATTCTTATCATCATATCATACTGAAATATAATGAGGATTCATTGTACCTTATGAATTTATATCAGATATCATTCTATTTATTGGAACTCTAAATTGAAAGTATTTTTGTTGTATATGTTTTAACTTCTTTTATACATGGAACATTATTTTCATATAAAAGGTTTTACACACCCCAATATACCTTAAATATAATTCTTTTTAAATATTTATTTCTTTTTTAGTTGTACACAATACCATTATTTTTATTTATTTATTTTTATATAGTGCTGAGGATCAAACCCAGCGACTCATTGCACCAGGTGAGCACTCTACTGCTGAACCATAACCCCAACCCTAAATTTAATTCTTGATATAAGAATTAATTCTGAATGAAAAGAAAATGTAATATCCCTCCCACTCAAATGAGAGCAAGTGACTATATATCCTTTGAACAATTTTTTATTGTATTTTTAAAAATCTCTATAAGCAAAAATAAATTTCTTGATTTCTAATTTAGGAAAGCTGCCCCCCCCGCCCCCTCAGGGTATAGCCTTCCTGACACCCAGTTATTTCTTCAGTTTCATCCAATCATGTTTGAATAGTGTCAGCTTAATAAATGGTCAAGAAACACATGTACACGCTACTCGCCGCCTGCACTTGTTTTCTAGTCCTCTTCTTTATAGGGACTTTCTAATATTATGTTAATTACAGTATATTACCAATTGACCTGATATAGACAGACATTTTTTTATCATTCCCTTGTTTAACAACTTCCCTTTTATATTTGAGGCAAAATCTCTTCAATTTTATTATGGAAAAAACTCATGCCACTGTAAAGTGAATCTTTATTTCATTAAAACATTTCTTTATTCTTGATGTCTTATTCATTTAAAGTACTATGTGACATCCTTACAAATGACAGCTTCTTTCCCCAGTCACTCATTATATTTCCAATACAGAGATGTCAAATCATGGTACATGGGTGATACTCATATGTTGTTGGTTGTGAAATAAGAAATCTGGTCATTATGGTTTTCAACATATTTTTAATTATCCAATGAAAGTGGAATTTAAATGTCAGGAGAATTCTTGTTGGGAAAAATGGGGGGAAACCATCAGTAGTTAGTGACCAGTTTTTCATACTGTCTTCTGTCTGGTTGGCCTGCTTCCCCAGTAGTAATACTTGACTACCTGTATACACCATTTGATTTTCTTATGGTTGTTGGTGTACCTCTCAGTGTTTGTCTGTCTTTCAATCTCTCTCTCTCTCTCTCTCTCTCTCTCTCTCTCTCTCTCTCTCTCTCTTTCTTTTTTTCCTTTAAAGGGATTCTAGTGCATTCCTAAATAGATGTACATTAGTTTCTCTATCCTTTATTTGAGGAAGTATCAATGGAGTTTTACAGAAAGCTTCCTATTTTATTTTTGTAATAGTTAATTCTTGCAATTATTGAAATCAACAACATATTTGTCAGAAATTTGTCTCTGGTCTCATTTCTTTACATTTCTGTACTTTTCATTACTAGGTCAGGCTTAACCTCTTTTGCAAATCCTTTCATTATGGTAGGGGCACTGGAAACAAAATATGTGTCTATCCCAACTTGCAAATTTTTGCAAGGATTTCTCTAACCATTCTTTTCATAACTACTTATACTCAGACAAAATTAGTCCTGGATTTTCTAACATAAGCTAAAATGGTTCTTTGAATGAGTATTCTGAGCCTTGTTGAAGCACAACTACTACCTGTGCTCATGACACGTCCCTAAGCTTATATTTTTCAGGTGCCATTTGTTTTCATCGCTGTTCTTCTTTGTCAATTTTATAGTTTAGATATAAGATGACCCCAAAAGCTCATGTGTGAAACAACGCAAGTAGATTCAGAGGAGAAATGATTAGATGATTAGAGGTGTGGCCCAACCAGTGGATTAATCTCCTGATAGGGATTAACTGGGTGATAACTGAAGACATGTAGGGTGTGGCTGGAGGAGATACGTCTCTGGGAACTGATTTTGGGATTTATACTTTGCCTCTGATTCTGGTGAGTGGAACTCTCTCTCTCTCTGCTTCCTGGTGCAATGTTCTGAACTACCTTCCTCTACCATACCCTTCTATCTCACCTCCAGCACAGAGCAATGGAGTTGGCCATCAGTGGACTGAGACATCTGGAATCATGGGTGCCAAATAAACTTTTTGTCCTCTAAAATAGTTTTTGTCAGATTTTTTTTATTTCAGAGGTTAAAAAAAATGACTAAATAAAAAATAGCCATTCAAACAGTGAAGCAGGTTAGCTAATTACAAAGAGATTATTGTTACACCAGAATCAGAGAGAAGAACACAAAACAGGTGTATAGAATTCTTTAATGTGTCCTTTTTTCCGAACAAATAAAATAAAATAAGAGTCTGCACTTATCACTTTGTAAACTAAGAGCCTTAACTTCATTTTTTTTCTGATCTATTTTGTCTTGAATTTGGACATTCCCCCCAAAGGTTCATATATTGAAAGCATAGTTTCCAATGCAGAAAGGTTCAGAGGTGGGATTTCTTGGCAATGATTGAATCATGAGGGTTTTATCCTCCTAAGTGGATTAATCCATTTGATGGATTCATACCTGACTGGGATCTTGTTAGAGGAAGTTGGTCACTGCAAGTATGCCTTAGGATTTGTCTTTTCTCCAGGTTCCTTCATATTCATATTCTCTCTCTCTCTCTTTCTCTCTCTCTCTCTCTCTCTCTCTCTCTCTCTCTCTCTCTCACACACACACACACACACACACACACACACACACACCTATCTGAATTTCATGAGTTGAGTAGCTTTCCTATGTCATGCCCTCAACCATGTTGGTTTGCCTCACTTCAGACCAAGAGCAATGGAATCAGCCCAATATTGACTGAATTTTCTGAAACCATGAGCCAAAAATAAACTTCTAAATCATTTTTGTCACATATTTTGGTCAGAGCAATGAAAGGCTGACTGACACGTGATCCTAGTGTTGTCTTCCTTTACTAAATTTCAAAGTGGTGACCCACTGTACTTTGAATATTTAGGTATGTGTAACTCATCTTGGTAATATTGATCGGGTTTTGTGATTATTCATAAGTCTGGTATGGTATTCTTACTTGTGATTACCAAGTAGGTAGCCAAACCCTGACTGACTTCTTCAGCTTCATACACACTAACCATGTGTAAATCCTATGCATATACCTGAATATACACAAGCACATGCATTAAGAATATTTAAAATATTTTATAACAATTTACGAGTAAAACTATTTTTATAAATTTAATGGTTGAAATAAGTAGCATTAATTGCATTTCATTTGCCATATAAAATACTTTTCAAAAATATCATTTGTATAGGATTTTGAGCAAAACTGCACTAACTATCCTTATGCATACCTCCTGTGCATATGTACAAGATTTTGTCTAGATGTACTCATAGAGGTGGAACTGCTGGGGCATAACTTGCCTGCATCTTCACATTTACTAGATACAGCCAAATGATTCTTGACATCTGTAGTATTCAAGTTCACTTTTAATAATATATGTCAGTTTCAATTATTCCATTTTCAATTATTGATAATATCTGATATATCATTCAACATTTATTTTGTCTAATTAACTGCCTGAAAATGATGTTGTGGTTTTTGTTTTGAATCTCCTGAATGAATATGTTATGAAGTTTTTATTATGGGCTTCCTTCTAAAGGGTATGGCATGAAAAGGGAGAACACAATCCTAATCATGAGAAATGCTTTAGGCAAATTCCATTGAGGGACATTCTATTAATGTGTGACCATTACTTTTCAAAACTGTTATGGTGATCAAAACAAAAGAAGTCTTAATAAACTATGCAAAGGAGCTTAAGAGACTAAGAAACATAATTACTAAAGGCAATAAGGAACTCTTGAACAGAAGAAGGACATTAGGAGAGAAATTAGAGAAATAATGCATCAATATTTGCTCATTTAGATCTATCTACTGCAATGTTTTTAAAGTAGTAAGAAATGTACCCTTGTTGTACAAGATATTAATAATAATGTAAGTTGAGTGTGGGATACACAAGAACTCTCTTTATTGTCTTGGCAAATTTTAAATGTATATAAAATGTACTCAAAAATAAATATCACAAATAGTTAAAATTCAAATTTTTGTATATGGCTTTTTTTTCTAGTTCTGTTACTTGACTGACTGGCTCTATTGGGGAACATAGTCAAATTGGTATAGAGTAGCAGTTTGGACTTTTAAAGGATACAATCTGTTTTAAAGGTAGGTGGCAATTAAATCTTATCAAAATGTGTGATTTTAAGCTCTTAATAAATACTTCAAATTTTACATTATATTAAAGATTTCTTTAAACATATTTTAGTATAAATTGAAAGAGTAAAATATTGATTGTACTATAGATGGTTGAAAAAAACACTACAAAATTATAAAACTTTAGTAATCTTTCTTTATCAAGGAGTCTATGTTTTAATCCCATATTGTATTTTTATCATGCTCTTTATTTGTATGCAGATATGAGAAGACCTAATAGTTATTTGCCTCTTAAAAACCATAAACTAATTTTCCTCTTTTATATTCTGTTTCCATGGTACTTTGACTACTCTTTCATAATTAGCAGATATTACATTTGTTAAATTGGATGTGTCTCATTTCAAAGGCAAACATCGTATGAAGCTCTCATTCAGAAAACAGATTCAAAGTCACAAATTTTCTTGCCTTTATAAATATTAATATTGGTCATACTATGCAATTGTTTCTTTTGATGACAATCGTAAGCTGCTTTTCCTTTGCTGAAGGCAAGGATCTAAACTCTGATATTTAACTCTTACAGTTAATCCACATGGACACAATAAAGAGCCATGCTAACACAACCCATCTGGATATACTAGAGTCTATTCTTAGGATGTCGTTCAAAATAACCTTGATATTCATAGCTCCCAATCAGTAATTGATTAGAATCAGTCATTAATTTAACAACTCAAAAAAGAAAAGGTTAAGAAGATAAGGCCAGCATGTATAAACTAATATGTCTTCTAAATCTTACTGTGATATTTGTTTAAACTCAGTTCTTGTCCCTATTCATTAAATACAAAATACATATTTATTTTATATCAACAAATCTCAAGTGCCTAAACAAACACAAAATTTAGATAAGTTTTCAAGATTAAATGTAATCAACCTTTTTGTATCTCAAATATTACAGTATCTATCACCTGTGCTCATCTTTTTTGACCATCAATTTGTTTTCATTAATATTTAATATTTTCAATCTTGATGTTGCCAAATCCTTGAATTACAGAAAAATTGAATCATTTTTAACATATTTGCACTTTAATAGCTTTAGAGTGAGGGTTTTATTACAGATTATACACACACACACACACACACACAGCGAATAAGAGAGATTAATAATTCTAATTTAATTCCTATAATGGGCAACTTGTTCTTCTCACACAGCCCATGATTATAGCAACCTAAATATTATGTGTGGTACAACCATGAATAATAAATTAATTTCGTGCTGGGATTGTGGCTCAGTGGTCGAGCGCTCGCCTAGCATAGGCAGAACCTGGGGTTTGATTCTCAGCGCCACATAAAAATAAAAGGTATTGTGTTGTGTCCATCTACAAAAAAAAAAAAAAAAGATTCTCACTGTCTCATTCTCTCTGTCTCTCTCTCTCCTTTATAAAATAAATAAATTAATTTCAAAGGGTTCTAATTTATTATTATTTATCTATTTTTATTTATTTGGTTGTGCTAGTATTGAATTTAGGGTCTCTCATTTAGTAAGCAAGAAGTTTACCACTGAACAATGCCTCTGCCTCATTCTAATGATGAATGCAACTCTTCTTCTGAAGCTTTATGAAGCATTAAATCATCTAAAGGTCCAAATATAAGAGCAGGAGAACACTTTTCTCAACTCTCCTTTGATTCTTCCTGTGCTAAAACTAATGTTAAAAATAAATAAAAGACATGAATAAATATTTGATGTAGAATGATTTAAACATAATAAATGTAGAGAAATTAGTATGTTCATACCTTTTCACCTATAATACAATTCATATTAAAACAGAAGACATTATGAGACAATAATTTACTGTTTCTTTTTTTCCTTTTAATATAAGGAGCAAACTTCATACATGAAAATAGATCTGAAAAATAATGTCACTGGAATGTCATAATAAAATAGAGTGACATTGGATAACAGTGAAGATTCATATGTATAATCAAATAGCTTTAAAGTTTTTTTTTAAAAAAAAACAAAATTCATTGTCTTTTCTCTAATTTAATTTTGAAAAGAAAAACTCCCTGCGGCCCATTTACAATCCCACCACCAACTTTACAAATTATTTCTTGAACAATGATAGAAAGGAATGTTCTTCTATTAACATTTTACAAAATTTGCTGCTTGTTTTACCCAACTTCTCACGTATATTCATGATTCTCTGGTAGGTATTAATTGATTGTGTATCATACAATAAAGGAAATGAAACCATAACCTTTTTGTGATCAAATAGCAGTCTTTGATAAATTATAGAATATGCCTTTTTTTGCAATAATACAAAAAAAATAAATATAAGGTCAGCATTTTTTTCTGCCTGTAATGGTTGAAATGGGTAGGAAAACAGAGACAGGAGGATTTTGGCTGAATTGTAAAGAGAAATTGAGAAAAATGCGTATAAAAGATGATATAGACATATAAGTCATGAAGATTTTTACTATTATTTTATGATTGGTGAATTTTAAAGGCTTTGAAGAGGTAGGAAGTGAAATGTGAGTCAAATATGAGACTATTTGGCAGATAAATCTACAAGAGTAGGCCTAGGTAATGAAGAAACTTGAATGAAGTTTTAAAGTGTCTGACCTGTGGGTTTTATGTGGTTTGTGCTGTAGAATCATGTTTTGTTGCTCTTGTTTCCTTTTGAATGTAGACAACCAATCTGAACCGGTGTGTGTACCTGTCTGTTCCTGCATGTGTGTATTTAAGAGGATAATTGTTTTCAAAGTATTGGGAGATCACCTGTTTCTGATATTTTGAGAGCACAAATTAATTTTATTAATTAATAATGTAGTTTCATTATTCTATTCAGTAAAATATTTGAGAAAAGTATGTGTATGCAATTTGTACTTAAGACATTTATTTGTCTAGAGATACATTTAAAGAGTATAGTGTTTTAAGTGAATAGAATTCTTCAGGATTCATGGATATTGCATGTTGAAGATGAGACGAAGGGTATCAGCCTAAGGAAAGTTTTGGAAATGAGCTGTTGGCTGACACAAGCACACAGATAAAGGATATATCTTTTAAAACTCAAGTCTTCAGGGCATTGGTGTGAACACCAGGTCTTGACCCTCAGTGAACACCAAATCTCAACAGTGATGAGGTGAAACAGAAAGTGATGGAAACACAGAGGGAATGGCTGAGCTGCTCAGCCAGGGGTGGATTTGAGCATTTATGGTTTTAGTGCTCATAGCACCCTGCTGAGTTGACAATAGGGTTCAAAAAATAATTTGCAGAGCCATCTGTCTTTTGAAAAAATGTACTTTGTAAACCACAAGTAGAAATCATCTTGTACATTGTGTTAGTGTCGTTTCTCCCTGAGGAGATATTGTTTGGCTTGTAATTAGCACATCTGAAGAAAATAAATGTGGGGATACTTCTAATTTTGGCAATTGTCAAAGGTTAATAACTTGAGACATGCCTATTAGAATTTCACAATGGACTTGTCATTTGGAACTATGATTCATCATCCACTTAGAATAACAAGGATGGGAAAGAAAGGAAAATACAGGAGCAGTTGACTATACTTCCACTTAGACTCTGTCAGATTTTTTATTAAAAAATAGATGTTCCAGTTCCTCACAGTGGCTGCAAATCTTCAGTGTTTTAAACAAGTTTACTACAGGCAATATAAGCAGGAAAAAAATCTAAAAATGCTATCCAATCTTTCATGAATTTGCCTTTATTTAATTTGGTATTTCTTTGTTTATTTTATTTTATTTTTAATTTTAAAGAATCATAGGTCACAAGATGCTATTAAATCTTCCACAGAAAATAAGGTTGTTTAATTCCATGAAACATATATTCAATTAAGTTTAAAAGTCATTCTGTTTCTGTGGCTCTTATAAAGGAGAAATTTGTTGTTAGTTTCATAAATCTTTGACATTATCCTGCTTTTATGTCATGCTGTTTTGATACTATGTGACATGTCATGACCTGGGACAGTGTGCTATCATTCAGGTTAACTTAGAATTTCCTCAGCACATAAGCAAGTAACTGCATACAAGCTCTTTGTCTTATTAAAAGAAAAAATACTGCAAGAGAGATGAAGAGAATGCTTGGTTATGGTCTACGGGACAACAATCCATAATTTACTTTGCAGATGTCTGTGTAATTTAAGCAGCAGGCAGAACAGCCACACAGTTGTAGCTGCTCTAGGGAAAGGATACCAAGAGGCTCATAAATCATGATGAGGATTAAAAGCAATGAGCATTCATCTTCCTAACCTCCTAAGACAATATGGGAAAGCCAAGTATCAGACCATACAGAACATAGAATCTCAGTACAGGGATAAAGGTGTCAAGGTTTTAAGGGATTGTCTCAATTAGTCCTGAACTCCCATTTGCAAGTCAGTAGAACATAATTTTAAAGTTTATTAAAAAGAGGCCTCTTCCACAACAAACTAAATTCTTTGAGTGATAAGAAATATTTGAGGGCAATATATAAATTGAGTCAAATCATACCCAGGTATTAATAATTTTCTTAGATTGAGCTTATTTCCTCTTGGACAGTTCATAGAAAATAACCTTACTAATAACTAGTCTATGAAGATTGTCATGTTTAGCTGAACATTTTTAAATGGTGGCATATTAGAAAATTCTAGCTTAAGAGTAGTCAAGTTAAGGAGATGCTGACAGCCGGCTCTCTGCTATGAAATTCAGTAAATAAATGGTCTGTTACTAACTGTTTATATTTGAAAAATTATTCTAATCAAAGGTCTTTGGATGGAAATGAGTAAATAATACACAGTGAGAGGTTTTATTTTCTGCAGAAAATTGGAACTATAATCAAATTTTAAAGGTTTAAAAAAATACTGATTTATTAGTTATTCCAGTCTTCTTTTAAATCAAATTCATGATAAAACTGAATTTACTAATTCTACAAAAATAGAAGGCTAGTGAAAAATATAATGTAATCACTTATTGAAGGACAATTATGACCCTGTTTTGTAGGACACTAATAGATTTCAGTCTCTGATTCCATAGTTTAGTATCAAATATCCCTTGGCAAATATTCTTTTTTTAATTTGTTTATTTTGGTACTGGGGATTGAACCACAGAGCACTTTATTTCTGATCTACATCTTCAGCCCCATATGTTTGTTTTGAGACAGGGTCTTGCAAAGTTTCCCAGGCTAGCCTGAAACTTGAGATCTTTCTGCCACAGCCTCCTGAGTTCTGGGATTCTAGACATGCTCCACCATGCCAAGCTACAATTTTTTTTAAATGTAGTCTTTAATTAATTATTTTAGTTAAGGAGAGCTGTAGTATATAATTAATACAGAGTAGCATATAATTATTTCTTTTTCTTTAGAGAGATGGCTACACTGCTCAATCTTTGAAAACAGGTTGTAAAACATAGCAGATACTAAAATATTGAAATTTTAGCAGTTTCTGTGCTGAATATACATACCCTATACTCAATGTGGGGGGGAAAATAACCATCCTTTCAATTTGCTAGGCAATATTACAATACTATAGTACTGTATTTAAATAACTTTTTCACTACTACTTTTCCTTCCTTAGGAAAGATAATTTAAATATTTTATGCTTTCATTGAAGATATTATGATGATTTGAGAGTATACTGACTTTGTTATATTGTGCATTATATCAATCACCTTTTCTTGACAGTTTGATCAATATACCTGACAAAAACAACTTACAGGAGGAAAGTTTATTTGAGAATCTCAGTTTCAGAGTTTCAGTCCATGGTTGGCCAACAACATTGCTCTGGGCCCAGAGTGACTTGGAACATCATGAAACAAGGGCATGGCAGAGGAAAGCTACTCAGCTCATGGTAGCCAGGAAGCAGACCGAGAGCAGGGGGAGCCAGGGAAAACATACCCGTGACCCAATTCCCTCAGCGACACCCCAACTGCCTAACTTACCACCTGGTAATCCATTCAGATAAGTATTTCATCAAATGGATTAATCCTCTGATCAGGGTACCATTTTGATCTTGTGATCTAATCATTTTGCCTCATGCATTAACATAAGAACTTTTGAGAACTTCACACATTCAAACCATAACATATATCATTACTGTTAGTTGTTACTTTGTTTTCTTACAAGAGTGTGCTGTATTTACCAGTTACCTTTCTAGAGAAGGAGACACAGAACATGGGGACTCATATGTGTTTTCTGCCATATAAAATAAGACTGAGTACTAAGATAAACAAATGATGAAATTTACTGTGTATATGTGGACAAAAAATAGACTAAATCACTTTTAAATTCATTGTAACAAGTATTATTTAGCCACAAAATTCTGGGCCCCAGAATCTACTAATCAATGATGCACTACCATTGAAAAATAACAAATTATTTGTCTCACTATATAAATTTTAAAATAGGGGTAATTAACTTTACTTATCTCAGTATGTATGTATGTATGTATCAAAAATCAAATTGTGCCCTATGTTCAACTATTATTTGTGAATTGAAAAATTTTTTAAAAGTATGAACCTTAAGTTTTAGGTGGACACAATATCTTTATTTTATATTTTATGTGCATGCTAGGCGAACACTCTACCACTGAGCCACAACCCCAGCCTTGTGAATTGAAAATTTAAATTTTGAAGATGAAAAGAATATATTAGACAGAAATAATTTATATGTAAAATGTAGGTAATCTTATATGTCTATCTTTCAAATGGCTTTATGAAGTCAGTGACATTAAAGCTAATGATAATTATATTTCCACTTTATTTTATTCACAATAATTTTACTTCATCTATAAAAAAAATCCAAATGCTTTGGTTTTAGGAATGGATTATAGATTCTATTCATAAATAGTTCTTGAAAGCAGTCTACATATTACTTATTCCAAGAACCTTCTCTGGGTGTCAATAAATGCATCAAAAATATTATTAAAAGTTACTGACAATTCTAATGCTTGCATTATTGTGATGAGAACAAAAAAACAATCAACTAAACTACCTAATGTTTAGATTAAAGAAAAATAATTTTACAGAAAACTACACACACACACATACACACAAACAAGAGAAAATTCAAAATGGTACTAGGCAATTGCTTTATTGCAAAAGGAAGGGAAACGGTGTGGTAGTTTGTAAATTTTGAAAGCACCTTTAGAGAACATCTTCCCAATAAAATAACATTTGAAAAGACTTGAAAGGAATGTATAAGCCAGATGCAAAAATATCGGAAGAAGAGACTGCCAAAATAACCATACATGTCAAGTCACCAACGTGGGACATATTTAATATGTACAATTAAAAAACAACAAAAGGACCAGTGTAACTAAAACTGGGAGAGAGGGTAGAAAATCTGTAGGACATAAGATGGTACAGACTGTGGGCTTTGCAGAACAGTGTAAGGATTTTTTCCTGGGCATGGAAAGCAGTGGAACTGAGCATAGCCGCACCATGCATGATGCATTTTTTCTCAGAGGACTTACCTGGTGATAGAGGTGATGATATGCTGTTTGGGAACAGGTTAGAATGATGGTACCATATTTAAATAAATTACAACTATCCATGTGAACAATGAGATTAGCTGGGAATAGGAATATATCAAGACTAGTGGAAAGAACTAAAAGGATTGAGACAAAATAATTTGGTGATAAAAATAGGAGGTATCCAGTATTACATCATATATGGCCTGAGCAACAGAAGGATGATTTTGTCATTTGCCTAGGATATAAAATCTGTGTTGCCTTAGGAATCTAAGAAGAAATGTTGACTAGGCAGTTAGATATATTTATATGAAATTTTGTGGTGAGTTCATCCTGACAGATAAATGATATGATGTTGACCCAGACTCATTTATTCAGAAACATGTAATGTTCTCGTTCTATTAGGTGCTGTAAGCTTTTGGTATGTATTATTTGCTCTTTCAATGGTCTCAAAAGAGCTGTTATGAGACAGGAAAAATTAATTTTCTCCTCATTTCGCAGATGAGGAACATGAGACTACGGGGGAAAGTTACATTTTCTAAATCACACAACTGGTGAATGACAGAGATAGGATCAAAACCCAGGCACCACAAAATGATATAATTAACTTGATGTGGAATTAGGTCACAAATGGAAGATAATTAGATAAGGATTGAGATGCAAGAAGTTTGCTCTGAAGCATTTCAATAAAAAGGTCAAGGGCATGAAGAAAAGACCAAAAAAATGGTTAAATGCAGGAGAATAAATAAGTAAAGTGGTAGCTTGAAATCAAGAAAAAACAAATTAGTGCTGAAAAATGACCATTGGAATCACAGTGTGGATTCCATTTTTTTATGTTGACTGGAGCAGTGTTGATGGAATGAATAGTGAGCAAAATTTTGATAAGAGTGTAATGAATATAAGATAAAGTTCATTTTCAACATCAAGGCAGTAGATTTTAAGAAATCTCTGAAAAAGATTTATTTTGCATTTTTGTGTTATTTTGAAGCAATTAGAAACATGGTTCAAGGCTCAAAATTCACAAAAAACAAATTGTCATATACATTTCAAATGACCAAGGGGTGATTGTAACAGAGTGACACAGATCAAAACACTTTCACATTATGTTTTATAACTTTTCCCAGATGATGTAAACTCAGTTTTAAAAACCTCACATTTCTATGTCATTAAAATCAAAATGAAAAACCTAATTTACCACACTATTAACAGACTTGTGTCTTCTCCATTGGGCCTTTACTGTTGCCTGGATAGTTTCAGTTGCAGTGGCTAGATGTAGCACCTGCTTACAGAGATCGTGTTAGAGACTTTCTGTGGGATTGTCTAGGATCCAATCCACATTAGCTATTTATCGAATTGTGCATGGGGGCCTGTTCTATGCCTCCCTCCTTTCACCTGTATATCTCCCTTATCCCCAAATTCTTTGTTAAATGTCTTTTATTTTAACCATCTTATCACATGGCTTTATTAGATGTTTGCTTATCTGTATTTGATATTAAATTTCAGGTTTGTTTCAAAGTCTACTGGTTTCATCTTGATCCCTGCCCCATTCTTTTCATGTGCAGTATTGCATGTCTAAGAATACATGCTTCTGCTATAGTTGTTATAAGGATCATGTAAGTTAAAATTTGCACACGTGATTTATAAATACTTAGAACAGTGTCTGGCCAGTAATAAAGCAGTTTATTTTTTTTAACTAAATAAGTTATATTTTTTGTTTTCCTCTGGGATTTGGAGAGGATGAAATGTTTCCTTTTTCTATATTTCCCTGATGTCAGGAGACCATGACTAACTTTTATTGTAGACATTTAAGACTCTCATAATCAGGTAATATTTCTTTTCAAAGATTCCACTACATTATTGGTGTGTTTTTTTTTCAAAAAGTGGCTTTTTTATTTTTTAAAAGTGCATTTCTCATAACGCAATTTTTGAAATGTCTTGAATAGATGCTTCTGATACTATGTATATGTATACATATGTGTCTATGCTGCATGCATATATATCTCACAACTTTTCAAACACATTTCATAGACATTTTTTTATCATAAGACACCATTATCTTATGAAAGTTGCTATTTAAACTAGATAGATGTGATGTCCTTGAGCACAATAAATCATTTCCTAAGAACATAGTTACTTCTATCTTCTTGAATTGAATTGACATCATCAGGAATATCCTATTGTTTTCTCACTTTTAATAATTCTTTTCCACACATGAATAGCCGATTATCATAATCAATGTTCAAAACAGTTTCACTGAACAATTTCAAGGAATGATCCTGTGAAGCGCTGAATGCTCCTTTAAAGTTTTTGCTGCATATGATGAGACAGATGGAGAAAGTCATTTTTAAACACTATATTTATTCTGTTTTTTCCACGTTGTTTGAAATCTATTCTTCCTCTTGCCCCAAGGAATGCCTGCCTTCTAAGTACATATTTGAAGTCAGACAGAAAACATATGTCCTGTACATCCCTGGAGTCTGACAAAAGGGGTGAAATAGAGGATAATGCTTCTTCAATGGTTCAAAAGGGAGTTTCATCTGTGCAACTGGTATTTCTTTCATGGTATAAGGTACTGCATTGTGGCCTTCTGATAGTTTAATTATTATCACATTTTCTTTCAAAACAATATGGGTATTCCCAAAGATAGGGAATAGTGAGACTTGGCATGAACACAAGGGGTACAATATTCCTTAAATCAAGTTCTCGAGTCTTATCCCTCAGTACTCCTTGAGTTCGCAGAGCACAAGTGGGCAAATTCTAGTGATATATTTATCCTGACCTTTTATGTCTTCAAAGGCTCATCATGGTATAGTCTTTCTTCTTACCTTTTCTCGCTGAGCAAAGCCCCTCTTTGTTTAGGGTTAATCTTGGGATATAGGACAGTAGGTGCTGGGTACTTGGTTTACTACTTTATGGGCCATCATGTGTTTTCCTCTGCGGTATCACTGTCACATTCCCAGTGCACTCCAGAGTCCTGCCTAAGATGCTACAGTGAAATATCTGTTGTCTTTTCTTTGTTTAGTCCCTTTGTGGTGGAGTGAAATTGGCCTGGCCCATCTATTTAGCCATCTTGATGATATCACTCATTAATTCTTATATATGTATATATATATATATATATATATATATATATATATATATATATATATATATATATATTAGTACCAGAGGATTGAACCCAGAGGCACTTAACCATTGAGCTACATTCCAAGCCCCTTTTTATATTTTTATTTATTTTGAGACAGAATCTTGCTAACTTGCTTCAGGCCTTGGTAAATTGCTGAGATTGTCTTTGAACATGTGATCCTCTTGCCTCAGCCTTCCCAGCTGCTGGGGTCACATAGGCATGCACCACCAATCCCAGCTCACTCATCCATTTCATGTTGACTTTTCTTCACAACACAAATATATAAATTATGTGATGAGTGTATTATAATTAAATAAACAATAGTTGGTCTTTTAACTAAGTTATGATACATTCAAATAGGCATATTCTTTTTTCTTTCTTTAGAGACAGATTATATCATACTTAGAAAAGTTATGAGCCATGGGTTTGATTGACCTCAAACAAAGCTATGCTCTATCCCTAACCCCTGGTACCTCTGAATTTACTCTTATTTGGAAATTAGATCTTGGCAGATGGTACCAAGTTAAAATGAGTGCATTAGGGTGAGCCCTATTCCAATATATCTAGTGTCAGTAAAAGAAGAGAAGACAGACACATACAGGAGGAGGAAGGCTATGTGACAACAGAGAATATTAGAGTGAGGACTCTGCCAGTGAAGGAAGAGGAATTACCAACCCACAACCAGCAGGCAAGGGAAGGCAAAGGGAGATTTTCTTCTTGGATTTCCAGAGGGAGCATGCCTTACTGACACCTTGATTTTACACTTCTGACATTTGAAACTATGAGACAATAAATTTTCATTGCTTTAAGCCTCCCAGTTTGTGTTGCTTTGAAACAGCAGCCCTAATAAACTGAAACAGGCAGGACACATTGGCAATGTTTCCCCTGGCAATTACAGGAGGTCTTGTTTAGCAAAGAAAAATAGCTTAGCTTTGTATGAATTTCACTCGAGCTCAAAGTTTCAGAATGAAGATCAATGTCTAGAGCCTCATTACTTTCATGTCAGGGGAGGAACTGTGTATTTCCAGGAGATAAATTAACCTTGATTTTCTTTCTCTTTAGGAAAAAGTACTTCTACTGCCCTAAACTACAGTTTATGCATAATTCCATACAAAGTCAGTCGGAAATGAAGCCCCAACCTTGCTCAAAATTGTTGTGCATCCTCTCAATCTATCTGCTATTAGATCAACAATTGTCTTTGTACCCTGAAATTACAGCAGAGGTCAACCATTCAGAGATATTATACTATCAGGTGACATATTTCTGAAGCAAAAGGAAATATGTCAGCCTTTTGTATAAATTATGTCAGATTTCAAACTTGCTTCAGCTAATTGTTTTATATCATGAATATTATTCTAACACAATTTATCCTTCATACTTTTCAAAGTCTCCTACAGAAATTCTCTTTACATTCAGAGGCTAACAGTTAATTATTTTATAGTGAACAAATATTTCCTAAATTCTGGGCTATATAGGATATTTATCACTATGTAGTCTACTCTCTAAGATTTTAAATTTAAAAGTAGAAGATATAAAGCCATCTAAAAATAAAGCCCCTAAAAATAAAGCTAATAAATAAAAAAGTATTTAATATAAAGGAGTATCAGAATAAGATGTTCAGAGGACCTGGTGAAATCTCATTTTAGATGTATAAATAATTATGTACAAAAGTCAAATCTTGATGCTTCATTTGAGCTTATTGCTTAGTTCTTGGGAAATCTGCAAGATTATAACATGGTCCTTTGTAAGAGTTAATTATATTTTTATAACTATGTATTCATTAGATAACAATGTTGGCAAATGAATACCAAATCATTTGCTTCTAATTACTTTATTATATTCTGCTACTTTGCTTTTGTATGTGTTGCATATTTTTTGTAACCTTATGAAAGAAATACTCTGTGGTGGAGCATTATTGTGAATCACTTGCCAATTCTGCATACTATTAAATTATCAGGTTGGTAGCTTAAAATCCACCATGCCAAGAGTATTTACAAAACAGAAATTGATAAACATTACAAAACAGGTTTCTCTCTTTTTTCAACCAGAGAGGAGTGCTGACTATTAACCAACATATGACTGTTTAAAATGTGCTAAATTTATTAACTTCATTAAGTTTATCATTTACTCCTTTTAAAATGTCTTTCTTCACTTGGCTTCCATGGTATCTCTTAGATCTGTTGCTGCTTTTACATGTCTCTCTAGCTGTTCTATGTTTTATGTTCTACAATTTTTATTGTTTATTAAGCTATATATGGCAATAGGATTTATTTTGACATGATTAGAGAATCATGAAACATAATCTGCTGTAATCAGTCCCCAGGACTTTCCCTTTCCCTTCCCATGTTCTCTCCCCTCTACTGATTTACTTATTTCATTTTTTTATGGAATTACCAAAAATTCAAAATGTTAACCTCAGTCCTTTGCTACTTTCTCATCCCAAACCACATTGTCGATAATTTCACCTATTGTCAGAGTTTCAAATGCTATTTTACAAGTGTGCTGATCACTTGTAAATTTATATCTCTGTCTCAATCTTCTGTTCTGAAAACCATAAATCCATATGTATCAATTTCAGTAAATGACATTTTTGCAAGTATTGTCTGTCAAAAATGCCTAAAATATTTGTTAACTATGAAATTGCTGAACTTCAGCCCCAGAACTTCTGCTTCTGTAGTCCTGAGGCTGGGTCTGAGGACTTTTATTTCTAAGAATTGCCAGGTAGTTCTGATGATCAGAGACTGCATTTTGAAGGCCACTTGTTTACCACTGTCTAAACCTCATATTCTAAATTTTGTCTGCTGATCTCTTCAAATGGTTGGATACTTTGTTTTTCAATATCAGTATAATTTTTTTTCATCACTTTGGTACTATACTCATGGAAGTTTCTATCAGTTTTGAAGCTGGGGCAATGGTGAAGGCCACTTTGCTGGACTAGCTATATCTAATCTTTCCCCCATGAATAATACATGACTTCACTGAAAATATAAGCTTTTCAGAACCTATATTAGATGTTATTTAACATTTCCAAATTTCTCATTATGTTTCAAATTAAAATTTCAAAAGTCTCCATATCCTTACACTCGCTTACTTCTTAAATTTTATTTTATTCTATGTCTTCAGTCTTCTTGAGTCAAGAATCTTTACCCTCTTTGATGGTCTGAATGTGAATGTCTATGTTTCCCTAAATAAATAACTTGAATCCTGTCTCCCAGTATGATGGTATTTTCAGGAGGGTCCCAGGAAATTTAGATTAGGTCCTGAGGGTGGGTCCCTCTTGATGGCATAGGTATCATAAGACAAGGGAGAGAGAAAGATATCTTCACATGTGCCAATCTGGGGCACATGGATACACAGTGAAAAGGCAGCTGTCTGCAAGTCAGGAGGAGAGCCTTTAACATTCTCTGAATCTGGTGGCAACCTGATGTTGTACATCTCTTCCTTCAGAATTATAAGAAACTCTGCTGTTTAAGCCACTCAGACAATAGTGTTTTATGATAGCAGCTCAAGTGTTCTTCATACAGAATACTTCTTTCATAGGTAGCATTCTCAGTAGTATTGACTGACATTAAAGAACAGATTTAAAAGAAACACATTCTATGTTAATGGAATTTTAGTCATATTTTTCTATGATATATGAAATAATATTTTTTATGAAAACCATGTTTCTTCTTAAATTGCACATTGACCTGGTTAGCTAAAGAAGCTTCTGAATCCTAGTGACTAAAATAAACAAAATTCAGGTTTTTCTATGAAAGTAGAAGAATTAAGGGTAGGAAAATTTAGAGAATATATTATGTATTAATAACTGCATTTTGTTTATAGAATATGCATTTGGGTTTTCTAAAATGTGAATTTCCTCTATTTTTAACATTTGATTAATAATTTTCTTTTATTATTATAAATCATTCAAAATAATAAAAATCTTTCATGTTTTGTTTAACAATAATTTAAATATCAAATATTTGTGGATTATTTAAAACTTGACTAACAAATTTGAATAAATTATAGAAATTAAATGCTAGATCACTAAGAAATAATTTCTATACAAAATTATAAAGGAAATAAAACAGCAGGAAAGGGAGATTTGGGAAGCTAATATGAAAGCTAAAAGAATTGCTAAGTATAAATTATCCATTATAAATTTGTAATATTTGGAAACTATAGCATTTATAAATTATTTCACCCAATTTATTCACAAATATAGCTTTCAGAATAGTTAAGATAAATATGTAGATTATATTGTTTGATGTTAGATGTTAAACCAAAAAAAAAAAAAAAACAACTCTTTTTCCCTTTTCCCTACAAATTGGCAATGTTAGAAATAAATCATGGCTACTTGAACAGTCCAGGCCCAATAGAAGAAGATTCTGAGTGCAGTCCCTAAATGACATGTAGTGGAAATAAGTGAGAGATAAGACTTTGTATTGATAAGCCACTAAGCATTTGGTGATATTTATCATCACAGCATAACCTAGATTATCTTGTCTGATATGATGATGAACAATAATGACTCACTAGACAGGGTCATGAGAATTAAAAAGAGGAACAAAAAGGAATTAATTATTTCTGGATAATAAATTGTGTGTTTTTCTTTTTATGGATATATCATTTCTGTCATGCTCAAAAAATATGTTGCAATTATAGCTCTCATATACAAAAATGTCTAATGTGCATATAAGTATCTGAGAAGTACCAAATATTGCACATGCTTACAAAGTTGTACTATGTAGGTGATATAATGTTACACTTCTTCTTGTTACTATACATAATATATTGTAAATTTAAGAGTTCACTAGATATATTTAAAATAAGTAGACATTCATTCATTGATGCAAACTAAACTTAATGTGCTTATTTTAATTTGATAAGATTTAAAAATTGTGTTTTATAAAATTATTTGCCATTGTTTTTTCTATTTATTATCAGTATGTTTTGGACATCTAACATACACCAAGTGCTATTCTAAAAAGAGGATGAAGGAATGAACATGAAAACTAATGTCTCTGTTCTCAGAAAGCACTTGTCCATATTTAATAAGAAAATACATTATAGTGAAAGATCAATGCATAGAATGAGATTAGAATAACAGGGCAGAGAATTACAAGGTAGAACCTAAATGGAGAATGAGAGATGTACTTTCTGTGAATATGGGTTGCATCTAAAATCTTAAAGACCAAAAGGTAATAGGCATGTATATCTTAGGCAAAGAAATCAAATTTGAAAAAACAATAGTATACTTCACAGTTTCTAAAGGAGAAAAGTACTTGTGTGGCCCTGGTAAACTGGAAAGAGAGAATTTTGACAGAGTATAACATCCTAAGGGGATAAGTGAACCTTCAAATTCCAAGATTGGTAACTCAGAAAATTTAGTCACGGCAGGACATAATTTTATTTAAAATCAAGTAAAGGCCATTGGTGGACTTGAAGAAGAGAAAATACATCATATGATTTTTTCATGTAATTTTTGTTTCAATAGTTTTAAAGATTTGGTCTTCTGGGTAATACAATGCAAGAATTTATCCAAGACAAAATTTAAGAAATTGTTTCAGTAGTGCAAGTGCAAGGGTATAGTAGTACTAACAAAGGAAAAATGGACAGAGTGAGAATGGAATTTTATTTTAAATTTGGAAAAACAATATTAAAATGAATCAACATGAATAAATATAAACCTCACATTTTTGTCTTGAGAACCTGGATAAAGGTAGAGAAGACTTTCAATGAAAAGGCTTCAGGAACTTAAATTCGTATTTTTGCTTTGGTCATGATAACTGTTAGCTCTTAGGTGTTTATTCATGTGAGGATGGTTAGTATAAATCAAATATATACAGCAAGAACATGCTACATTTTATATGGCCACTGACTTAGAAGGTCACTCAGTTTTTAAGAGCTAAAAAATAATACAGGTATCCTTGCAAAGTTATAATTCACTAACTTCAGTGAGCTATAAAAAAGTTACTGGAATTTTTTAGAGAAGAGATGTCAGACATTACAGAAATGTTAATTGGGAAATAGCAACAATGGTTTTCTCTAATTAGATTGATAGTTGCTAGGGATACTGTGTCCAGCCAGATTTCAAGATAACTTGTATTAATATTTTATTGTTTCATAAACAAGCTATTTTATGAACATTATAAATATAGGAACATGAAATAACTAAGAACAACAACAACAAACAAAGAAAGAAACAAAAACAAAACTAGAACACCTTCATATCACAAATGAAAGAAATATTTTGGAATCTTACTTAACATTGTCTATTCTACAGTATGACCTGGGCAATATTTTTCATTTTGTAGAAGTAAGTGAAATATGCCTTTTCTCCTTCCAAAAAGAAGGTGGGGGTAGAATGGTAGATTATTCTTTCAGATATGTTGATGCTAACACACACCAAGGGTCATGTAGAAGTTCTTTGAATTAGACAAAGGAAATAAAGGGAAGGGAAGAGGGATTTGATTAGGGCAGACAGAATGAATAGGCAGAATGATTAGGACATAACTTTCCTATGTTCATATATGAATACACGACCAGTGTTACTCCACATAATGTATAATTACAACAATGGGAAGTTATAACCCATGTATGTATGATATGTCAATATATACTCTACTCTCATATATGTCAAAAAAGAGCAAATAAAAAAATTGAAAAAATAAGTAATCTCTATTTCATCTTGCCTATTGAACATTCAAATAAGGAGATCTAACTATCTCATGTACAAACTATGGTCTTCTTCTTTAATTACTTTAATATTTTTTTTCATTAATGTTCATAACATACTGCAGGATGCAGTTGATTACAATCAGTTGCCAGATTGTCTAATTTGATTATAATAATTTGGTTCATTGCAAAATTATTTTCTGATTTTGCATCTTTTATTTCAAAGTAGAAAGCAAAATTGGACAGAGAAATTCTTTTAGATTTTAGATTAAGATTCTATAGACACCTACGAAAATTTTTAATTTTGAAAACTACTTAGTTAGAAAGTTAAATTGTTATGACATTCCTAGTCTTTCAGCTCAGTTTACCTGAAACCCTCAAAGATAAGACTGAATTTTCCCAAGATCTGCATGTATTTCCTGCCAAAGGAGTTAACTGGGTGAGAAATAAAAGGAAAAATGATGGGCTGTGATTACAGTCAAGACACATATTCACATTGCATTCCAAACACAATCGATTTAGATTTCCTTAATAAGTATCTAAAGGTGGTATATAAGTGTCCTCAAGGGTTATTGAAAACTATTTTTCATTCTGCCAATTTCACTTTTTTCTTGTCAAACCTTATGTTGGAATGTATACAAAAAATGTAGTAACAGTGAGAAATTCATTTGAATCCAAAGCTAATAAAGCATTTAAGGTATTCAGAGCATTATGTGTATGACTGAGTGGAAATCTTTGTATTCTCCCCATTTTTTTATGTTTAAAATTTCACTTTTTGATTTATGCTCGCTCTTTTTTTATGTGGATGTATTTGGGGTGAATGAGTACTTTTCTTGTATATTAACAGCTGTAATTACTTTTTAATTGATATTTCTTCAAATAAACTACATTTGTAAGGCAGTTATATATACATTATCTCAAAAACACCCATTACTTATACAATATTACCAATATATTATTACCAGAAAGCATGTCATGAAGAACTGCAAGTTAGAATATAAGTTCTTTGTATCCAGGATCAACCCGTATTCTTTTGCCTTTATAAAGATTTTAACTTTATAAATTTAATTTTAATTTTTTTGTTACTGAGTATTGAATCCAGCAGTGCTTAACCACTGAGCAATTTTACCAACCTGTTGTTTGTTTGTTTGTTTTATTTTCATTTTGAGACCGGGTCTTGCTAAATAGCTTAGGATCTTGTTAGGTTGCTGAAGCTGGCTTTGAACTTTCCATCCTCTTGCCTCAGCCTTATGAATGACTGGAATTATAGATGTATGCCATCACATCCGGCTTTTAAATATTTTTTAAAATATTTTAATTAACATACAAAGACATAAAATTGAACATATTAATGGGGCCTACATGTAATGTTTCAATATATGTATGAATTATGTAAAGTTTAAATTAAGTTGAACATATTTATCACACAGATATTCATCACTTTATGATAAGAACTTTCAAAATCTCTTCCTCTGCCTTTTACAGTGGACCATACATTATTCTTATCTATAGTCACTCTACTGTGCTGTTTCACAACAGAAATTCTAACTCTATTTAATGGTAACTTACTATCATTCATTAATTTCCCCCATCCCTCACCCTGCTCTGCTCTCCACAGATTCCAGTAACAACCATTCTACTCTCAACTTCTATGAGATCAACAGTTTCAGATTCAAAATATGAATTCAAAATTACATCTTCTTATGCTTGGCATATTTCACCTAATGCAATGATCTGTAGTTTCATCCATATTGCTGCAAATGACAGGATTTCATTCTTCTCTTAATGAATAAACAGAATGCAATTTTGTATATGTAGCGCACATTCTTTTCCATTCATCAATTGATGGATACTTAAGCTGTTTTCATGTCATGGCTATTGTAAATAATGCTTGCATGAGCAGGTAGTGCAGATTTCTCTTCCATACACAGATATCAGTTCTTTTGGATACATAAATAGTAGTAAGATGGCTAAATCATATGCTAGCTCTATTTTTAATATTTTTGAGAAACTGCCATACTGTTTTCTATACTGGCTATCCTAATTTAAATTTTCACCCCCAAAATTAAGATCTTAATATGGAAACTTTGGCCTGTAAATGCTCTTATAATTTTAAACTTAATCTTGATACATCATTTTACCATATCTGGCACAATATAATCAAAAGGAAAATTAGTTTAATCAATCAGGGAATTTAGGCAAAGAGATAATTAATTCCCCTATTATTTATCTGAATTATTTTACTGCATGGACATAATTAATCAGATAATGGCATTTTGCTCTGTCAAGTTTATCTCTACTGAATGTCTTAAGAAAATTTTAAATCTTATAATAGTATTATTATGACTTAGAATATGCTTGTTTTACTTTGCTTTTCTTTTTCTTTTTAATATTTTTTGTAGTTGTATTGGACACAATACCATTATTTATTTATTTATTTATTTTTATGTGGTGCTGAGGATCGAACTCTGTGCCTCAGATAAGCTAGGTGAGTGCTCTATGGCTGATCCACAACCCCAGTCCCTACATTGATTTTTGAGTATTGCGGTGGTGGAAATAATATAAAAAAATGAAACTTAGTAGCCTAACTTTTGTGCATTGAGTGAAGTTAAAATTTGAAGATGTGTTAAGAAAACTCACAGGATTAATACAATGATTTGGTTGTTCCACTTCATTTAAAGTTTTTATTATTTTTAAATTTTTTTCATGTTTTGCATTTTAATATTTTATTTCTTAATATTATTTTAAATAAAATAATTTCTTTTTATATATTAACATAATGTGATAAAATATATAAATTCACTTCAGGTATGTTGTAGCCAGCTGCAAATTTGTTTATAGTATATGTTGTTGTTACCTTGTTTTATTTTCTTGGTTTAATTTGTTTTTATAAATTGGGAAACACCAGAGAAAGTGAAAAGCTAGCAATAGTTTTCATTTGTTAATCAATCATAACCAGTTATCTTAAAAGATCTATGTAAGGAATATTGAAAACAAATTTGAAAAAATTACTTAATATCAGATCAATTGCATAACTATGAATATGAACTCATAAACTTAGACAGGGTCCATAATATGTGACTTCATCCAGGAATTTACATTTAAATGCAGAAAATAATAATTTTCTTCCTGTTTTACCATCTCTAATGATTGAATTCATGAGAAATTTTTGTATCAATATAAGTATTTAAATGAAATGACACTATTCTTGCATGAGGCATGTTAATGTGTTGTTTTGTAATTTATTAAGCTTTGAGTGACAAGGTCACTCTTTATGATTATTGTTTAGATTTACCTGTCAGTATGTCCCTATTGATAAAGTAATAAAATTATATTAGAATAACCTTGCCAAAAATAATTAATACCCTATATATGGGGCAAATGAAATACAGCAATTTAATTTATGGAGAGAAAACAAATACTAGTGCACAGAAAACTTGATAAGAAATAAGTTAGAATTAGGGTCCTATCAGAAGAATGTTATCATTCTCATACCTATAGTATTTTGTATCACAAGGTAATACTCATTTTTGTATATATTAGATAAAGAAAATTGCAGTTTGGCAAATGTATTTGGGATGATAGTGCAAGGAAGGAATCTGTGTATGTAAGTTTGTTAGTATTGTGGATAGCAAGCATGTTGAGTGGTAACTGATTGTTACCATTCCGTATTGGCTATTCTAATTCATTGATTACTTAGAACTCAATCTGGGTTGAACTAAGAATTAACATTACAAAATTGTCATCTCCCATGGGTAAAAATTGAAAAAGGTTTCCAGGCTTGAAATAATCTGTTTATTATGAGTACATTATAGATAGACATGATTTGGATATAAAGAAAATGAAAAATTCATTATTTAAATAAGTTGGTGAATTCATTGGACAACTATAGCTATATTCAGTAAAGGCAAGAGACTTTTCCATTTTCCCTTACCCATATTTCAGATTCAGTATTTACTTTTTTCTTGATTCCTTCAGAATTCTAAGTCCAAAGCATAAGGGAAGAAGTTAATTATATCAGAAGGAAAATTTTCCCTCTCTTCCTTTCTCTATTTTCTTTGAAATCTTCCATCGGAGCCATATGCAGATAACATAATACAAAAAGTTTGACCAGGAGGAAGTTTTCTATATCATTTTGGTTGAAGATAATATAGATCAATTATCCCATATCCTTAAATAAGAACACTCAAAAAGTTGGGCAAGTCTGTTGCTTACTTTTGGTTTTGAAACCTGACATCACGTTTACACGTTCAGTGTATCATGGATCCTCACATATAAGGGAGAGGCTTCCATGTGCCTGCTTGGGAATCTACATGTTTTTCCAAACTCTGCACATAGCAGAGATGTTGGACTCAAATTTAAGTAATGCAAGGACTAAGGATTAGGGTTGGTAATTGCTCTATGAAAAGAATAAATTGATATAAACTTGAGTGGGGATTATCTGCTTATTTAGCATTTCCAAGGACAAAGGATAGAGGAGAGTTTCCCAAGGAATTTCAAGAAAGAGACATCCAGGATTACTTGAGGGAGGCTGGGAGACATCAGTGGAAGGAAGTTGGAAATATGCCATGAGATGACAAAGGCTTAAAAATTAATTATAAATCATCAACAAGTGTGACTATAGAAGGACACTTTTGTCTACACAGGGGGAAATGTACGTAAGATGTGCAGGGGATATTAGAATGGAGGATAGACATCTAAATGATTGACACAGGGCCACTTTAGAGAAAAGACAAGCTTTCAATTTCATCCATGCCCAAAATTACCCTGATAATTCACCAGAGCAGGGCCAAAGGAAAATTTCCTGCCTTATATGCATGTAAGCATCTCTCCAGCTTCATTCTTCTTCCTACCTCTGGAAGTGGTAAGAGAAATTTGTTTGTAGTTAGGAGGTTTAAGTGTTTTGTTTTAAAGTTTATTTGCTATGTTTTAATACAGCACTGGCTATATTAATTATGAAAAGATATTAAACTAAACTGAAATTTTACTTAAGTGATGTTACCAGAGGCTTTAAGGATGCCAAAATAAGCAAAATAACCCTGGAGCATGTCACAGACTTTATCCTGGAAGGAATGAATGAATTCCACAGAAAAAAATATACCTGGATACTGTGGGAGATGAGAAGGGGAGAATAAAGTTTTGTTTGATTACATCCACTGTGTTGCGTATTCCTCACAGTTCTTAAATCCTAAGGTCCAATTTCACTTTTAGTTCTCTTTCCTTTTAGGAAGGAACTTTAGCATTTTCAGGAGTCTATGTCTGCAAGGTTCCTCAAAGTTTAGCATTCAAAAAAGAGGCATAAATTTTAGTTATCTCCTTGTGTTTCCCTTTGATTGGTTCCATTCTGTCCCACATGCAATAGAATTTTCACAGTTTGTGGCATATACAGGAAATGCTTTCTTTCTCCCAAAGCTTATTTATATTATCCACATTTAATAATAATAATCTTGTTAATGTAGTTTTTTTTAGATTCTGTGTCTTCTCCAATCAAAGCACAATTGTCTTAAAAATGCTTCATTAATTTGGATGACATAACTTTTAATACTTAATTTGAAATAATAAAGTCCAGCCTTCTTGAAAACACAGTGTTTATATATTTATATATATATAATATATATATTTATATATTATACAAATAATAAAACAGTTGAGAAAAATAGTATTTTTTTCCTTTGAAAAATAATTTGTGTTTATTAGTGCATAATTGGGTATGAAAACTACTCCATTTTATTGGGAACCAGAAAAATAGATAACAATAAGTATTGCTATGCAAAAGAAAGGAATAAGACTATTATCAATTTCATTCTTATAGAAATGTCATTATACTGTCCACTCTTCAGCTCATATTTTATTTCTTCTTACCAGATATGATGCCCTAATAATGAAAGGTACATTTAAGTTGTCTTTCTCTTCTCTTAAAATTCTTTCCTGTAGGGCACAGTGGCACACACCCTAGCTACTTAGGCTGAACCAGGAAGACTGCAAATTTGAGGCTCTACTGCACAATTTAGCAAACTGAAATCATTGTACAAAAAAAAAAAGATCTAGATATGTAGCTCAGTGATAGTGTACCCCTGACTTCAATGTCTAGTATTGACAAGGGGACTCTTTCCATACTAAGAAATAGTTGATAATATTTAGAAGAGTTTAATTTATTGTTACTCTTATTATTATTTGAAGTAGTTCTCAAATGAATTTTTTTTCAGTAATACATCTGTGTTTAAAAGTCTCAATAAATACTGCTGAGTTCAGCAACTGAAGGAGATGGGGCTTTGGAGAATTATAGGTTATACACATTCTACTCAAGTCATGTATGTCAACTAACATATTAAAAACTGCCCTCAAACCAAGTAAACATTTTCTGAAGTTTTACTGGAAAAAAAAATAACTGGTAAAAATTGCATGACAGAATCAGCAACTTTGATCTTTGCATCTTTAGCCTCAAATCAGGTTGGCAAGCTTTCTTTTTTTAAATATCTCTCAGTCCCATTGAGAAGGATAAAGTTTTCATGGAGGTAATAAATATTTTCCTGAGTAATATTAGTTTAATTATACAGCTACCAACAAAAAGAAAAGATGTTCCTGAAACATTTTTTTTCCAATGAGAATTAGTGTTTTTACTCCTTAGAGATAGCAAAGAAGGAATCAAACAGATGGCAATTAAGTTTTAAGTGTGTGTTTCTGGGTAAGGGAATGTGCATATATATTCACAGAAAATAAATCATGTTATGTTTGGGTTTCAATGACATTCCAATATAAAAAAATTTGGAGGTAAAATTGTAGATTCATAATATTTTATTGTATATTTTTCCTTTAAAAGGTAGGATTTTGACCAGATGTTGTATTAGAAAACACCAGAATAATTCATTAATTTTGTTCCTTATAACTCCTAATTTGCTTTGAAAATTGATAATAAATTGATCTCATCAATGTTCTTCTATATTTTCTTGAAATCATTCAAATCTTACTTCTTCCCTCTACACATGTCAAAGTCCTGATTTGCACATAAATATGTCCATACCTACATACACAAAATATTATACATAATCTGTAAATATACATATACTCATGAGTTTGTGTATGTGTATAAATACAATATGTACTGCAAGAAAGAGGTAATTTGTTACTTTAAAAAACAAAATACCTGTACAACCAAAAAGAGACAAGGAATATAATTATTTTATACCCTCCACTTTATAATTGATGTCTACTTAACTCATTTTAGTCAGGTTGCATTTTTTCCTGATAACCATTTTTTGAGGCATACTATCTAAATATGAGAAATAGAAATTTACTTTATTTCAATGTATTTGTATCATAGATTATAACAATTTGAGAGTATATTTTAATCAGATGCAACTATGGAATTGTAATCCCTTTGAATTTTCAGGTCCATGTTATGGAAATTGTATGGATTAATAAAATTCCATGGCTACTTTAAAAGCCTAAAGTTGACAATACATCACCTAATTGGCAGCTGTTACCCAAAACTTCTTAAGCATCAACTGTGAAATAATTGGTATGCTACTTTTAAATTTCATGGTAGTTTTAGGATTTAACAAGTCACTATGGGTTCATTTTATATATGACATTCCATCCCTTGAACTTTAAAAATCAGTCATTAATAACTATAGTTAGTTTAGTATTTTCCAAAAGAATTCTTAAATTAATGGTTTTCTGAAATTTTAAACGTTTTGCCATTGGCCTGAACAGAATGTCTAGTAGAAATGATATCACAAGAAAGTATTTTTGAAGTTGAATGATGAGCCTCTGTTTTAAATAATAAGTTTTTTTGTATATATGCATTATCTAATATAGAATTTTTTCACTAAATCTGCTTTTTGTTCAACAGAGTGAATGAGTTCAGAGGAAAAATGTTCTGCTTGAATAAATATGAAATAATACGGGCCTCTGTTTATGCAATGCCTCTGTTATCACTAGAGAGGGGCATTGCAAGAATGACACTTAAAATGCTGCTTCATCTATATTACATTGATATTTGAATTGTGTTTGGGATTTTTACTTTTTTGTTTTTATTTATTTATTTATATATTTGAGACAAGGTCTCACTAAGTTACTTAGGGTGTAACTAAGTTGCTGAAGCTGGTCTTTTACTTGTGATCCTCTTGCCTCACCCTCCCAAGTCACTAGTATTATAAGTGTGCACACCACTTTGATTTTTAGATCACAACAAACTGAAAAAAATCACTAAACTTTTTTTTCAGTTATGTCTGTGCACCATGTTTGGAATCAAGAGTGTTCCTTAAGCCCTAGATGGAACATTGATTTCCTTGCAACTTCTCCCTCTCAATCACTTAGGATCAGGGGAGAATTTGTGACAGGACCTGTTCATTCTTGAGATTCCTGATTTACTGACTAATGTGAATCATCCTTACAACCACCTTTTCCAGTGATGGAGTTACCTGATCATGCACAAGCATTAGCACAACAATGTTAGCACAATAAAAGAAAGGAAGATGGTAGAAGGAAAACTGTATTGCAATTCAACCTTAATTCAGGTGACTGACCTCAGGGAGTCTCCTGCCTTTTAGGATTAAAACTGTCCATTAGATATGTAAATGCATAGAAAGGAAAGATAGCAAGCAAGTAAAGAGATTCAAATTCAATGTGTAAGATAAGGAAGAGTCAACAGGAAAGTACTAAATATCATAGCTTTTGTCTCCTTCCTTCATATACCACAGTGGTTTTCTCCACTGAATCACATTCATGGTTTAACATTGAATAATATAAAATATTACATATAATATTTTATATTATATAATTTTATATTATATATCATATATAATATATATATATAATATATTTAGTCTAACTAAATATATAATAATATATTCAGTCTAACTAAAACATTGAGTCTAACTAAAATCATATATAATAATATATTATAAGATTCAGACTCCTCTTTTTGTACAATTCAGCTCTGAAAAAAATACACAATAAAATATCTGTGATATTTAATGGGTGAAATCACTAATTCATCATTTTTTTTAAAAAATCATTGAGTTGTTTTTTTTTTTCATTGTGTAATTATTTTGCTATGAGAATATCTAATAAGAGGAGAGCTTATAACCTAGCATAATTACTTGAGTCTGACTGAAATCATAGTTACAAAGCCAGCATTAAACTCTTTTGATCTTTTAGAAAGACAACACATAAATTTTTTTTTTATTTAAAATAACTGACTTTTGAATGTGCATCTGAACCATAACTTTTTGTTTTTGCTTTTTAGAAAATAAATTGAGTTTTATTAGTGTTTTACTCTGGGCTAATGAGTGAAGTAACAACTATTACAAACTATCATTTAGCAATATAATCGTGATTTTATACTGAAATAAACAGATGTTCTCAGAATTGTAAATGACCAGCTAATCTACGTTGACATTCTGAAGTCATCAAGTAGTGTATTGAAATAGAGAAATTGTTTTCTTTACAGCAATGATAAACATTAATATTTCATATGAATACCTGAACAGTTTTGTTTATGCTACTTTTGCTCATGTTTCTCCTTTTTTTTTTTGTTATGGTTATTGAACCCAGGTACACTTAACCACTAAGCCATATCCCCAGTCCTTTTTTGGTATATTTTATTTTGAGTCAGGAACTCACTAAGTTACTCAGGGTCTTGCAAAATTGCTGAGACTAGCTTTAATCCTCCTGTCCCAGCCTCCAGAGCTGCTTGAATTACAGGTGTACACCACTGTGCCTGGCAAATTTTTTCCTTTTTTCTTCATTCTGAATTGCATTGAAATAAAAATGAGCAAAATAATATTGTACGCTTAAATTTATGTGCTTCCTAATAATTGTATGTGTGCTCATAGTGAATGGGGAGAAAGTAATTTATTAGTTAATCCAATTGTTAAGAGCCTTGTAATGATTTAAAAATGAAATATCTTACAAAATAAGGCCATTACCAGTTTCACATGAGTGAATCAAAATCTACACTTAAAGGATAAGAACTCTGTAAAAACATTTGAAGGCATTTCATAGATTTTCAAGCACATACTAATCTATGACACACGCTTCTTATTCTATCAATTCTGTCCTTGCCCTAGTTGCTATAACCTGTGAATATTTTACCAGATGTGTTAAGGAAAAATGCCTCTGCCTCTGCAGATGTGATTAATTTAACAATTTGAGGAGGAGTGCCGCAGTCTCTGGCTGGGCACAAATCATGAGTCTCCACACAGCTTGTAGATTCAAACAGCAATTCTTTATTCCCGATCTCACACCGGCCGTCTACTAACACGTTCTGGGGGAATCCACGTTCTCTGCCCAAATCCACACTCTGCCCAAATCCACTCCACATGGGCTTCTGTCTCCCAAAATATACTGTCTGACCCTAAGAACTCAAGAGGAACTCAGCAGCAGGATACGCCCTATTCTAAAGGGGGAACACCCTAATCTCCTATTATGCTAAACTGCCCTATTCTAAAGGGGGAACACCCTAATCTCCTATTATGCTAAACCACCCTGGTCCTTGAGCAAGGTCACCTTTCAGAAGTCCTTCCACTAGACAGCATGGGAGTAAGCTGGCAAGGAGATTGTCATACCTACTTGGCTGATGGCTCCCAGCAGAGGAGGAGGTTCCCCTGTATTCTTCAAATTGATCCAGTATGGTCACAAAAGTACTGATGAGAGGGTCAGAGTCAGAGAAGGGCATGAAAGGAGGGAAACAAAGGCTGGTGTGATGAGGGACACATGAACCAAGAAAAAGGGCATCCGTCTAGAGTCTGGTAGAAGGCCTGAAAATGAGCTTACCCTTATAATTTCCATAAGGAAAAGGGTGATACCTTGAGTCTGACTTTGGAATTCTGTTCTCCAGAACTATAAGACCCTAATGTTGTCTCAATCACCTGTTGGCACCAGTAGGGAACTAATGCAAGCTCACAGACTAGAATCAACTCTATTGGAAGAGAAGTTCAAAGGAAACATTTTCTGGCTTTATATGGACTATGGCTTACACTTGAATCAGCACTCAGATTAAACAGTGTCTTTTATTTAATAATGCTTTGAGTTTCTCATTGATATGCTTCAAGGAACAATTCAGCTCTCACTTTCTATAAGGAAATTTTTCTATTTGTAGTTCCTGAAAAAATCACCCTGAACTTAACTATTTTTAGTTTTCTCTCTGTTACATGCCACAGATAGCTTAATGGCATGACATTTTACATATCCTTCAACACCTTCCAATATTTTGTTCTATTTTTAAGATGTTAGTTTTACATTTTTAAGGGCAAATATCAGACCTAAATGCCTCTTCTCTCTGATACGGGTTTTTGCTTCTGAACAGAGTTGATTCATCAACAGTGTAATGATGAGGATAGAAAAAAAAATATGATTTGCTGTGTGACAATTCTAATCATAGGAAAGAGTATAAGAAGTTAGTTATTTACAGAGTGTTTTCCAACTCATGATCATTAGCACATGCTCAGTGATAAGAGAAGCTTCTTGCTGTCTGAAAACAGCCACTTGGTACTGTTTATTCAGGATTCTTTGAAGGTATATCGCTTACTATTCTTTGCATGCTTTCCTGATACATATATTTGGGGACATTGATAGATTTACTGAGTGTTTAGACAAAACCAGGAAATTCAACCAATTTCCCCAAATATCAAACATTAAAGAGAACAGGAGCTTACTGTATGTCTATATGTCTAAATGTCTATATCATATCTATTGATATCTGTTGCTTTCAGTTTTAAATGTTAATGCTGTCTACCTTTCTAGCAAAACTTCTTATTTGTAAAATTTTTTTTCATTGTTTACTTATCCTGAAATATTCTCTAAACTGATTTCAGCTTTTTGAAACCATTTCCACACTATAATAATTTTTAAAGATTATTTAATGATGCTACATTTCAGAAATATTTTCTTGAAACAGAAAGAATTTTCATGGTGTATTTTAAATGCAGAGGAACAGCTTTCTGTGATTTTTGGGTTTTGTCCAGTTTAGAAGTCCATTTATATTTTTGTATAATAGAACTTGCCACTGCCTAAATGTCCTTGGCTTTAACTCTACCAATTTTAATAATTGTTTGTATTAACCAGATAAGAGAGCCAATTTACATATCCCAAATTAATATTGGAGGTTATAATTCATTTCCTCATCCTTTCTCTTTATTTGGCTTATCCATGATGATCAAATTAACCTGATCTTCAATTTACATTGTTCTTTGTAGACACAAGCTACGTCAAATTATTTGTCTTAATTAAATCTCCCCTACAAAAGGAGCCTAATTTTTACTGTCATCAGCATAGAGAAATCAGACTTGTTGTCATTACAAAACTGACATTATTTGTAAGTGACACATTAAGATTGTTAAAAGTTTACACCTCAAGTGATATTATAGAGTATTCTGTGGATTTTAAATTGCTATGTTAAAGAATAAGATATTTCAAGAAAGACACTGTAGTAGATACAATTAACATTATATAATCATTTTTCTATTCAACTTTGTTTATATTTTTGAAACATGGAAAGTATGGTCTAACAACTTTTTACAAAACTGGAAAAGTTCTTCAGCATTGTCAAGTGTAATAGATATTGGCCACATAAACCATTTGGGAATTGGAAAAGTGGAAAGTACAATGAAGCCCTAACATTGTAATTATGTTTATTATAGTCATTTAATTTCAAATTCAAAAAGGCAAGATTTCTAAGTGGCTATCATATTGGAATATAAAAGTCTACAGAAAAGAGTTTGGGGCAGTGTTTTAGACCTGGCCTGTTAATTTTTCTACTTATTCTGTCATTCTATTGAAGATCATCCTATCACTTGTCTGAGCATTAATATCTTCAATCATTCATAGTTCCTTACTGAGGATATAATAATCCTATGATCTGTGTGAAGTGCTGTGGTTACCATGAGGTTTATGTAAGAATTGATTTTTTTTTCTGTATTCTGTGGGGAAAATGATACTAATGATGTTATAATGAGTTATTTAATTAAAATTGTGGTAGGAGTTCAGAAAGAAAAAAAAATGAATGAAAACCAGCAAGAGGAGAGACCAGAGACCAGATTACCAGCAAGAAGTTATTTTTAACCTCAGCCTGAAAATTAAGATATTTCTAAGTGAAGATAAGTACACCAAATTTGCTATGGACATTGCTAGGTATGGGTGATTCAAAGAGATTTTACTACCCTCCAAAAAGAAACAATCTAGAAATTGAGCTACCATCAATCCCAAACAATGTTCTACTAATTAATTTAATGGCAATAAAAGATACCATGTAAAATTCACAAGATCATGTAGCTAATATTAAAAGATACTCAAAATATGAGGCAGGCTGTTCTCATGACCACCATATTTACTGGGAAGAGTAGATTTAGGTCATTTGGACAGTAAAATAATAAGCTCCATTTTTTGATGTGATTTATTTAATATTCCTGTGACCCAATTAAACAAAAATATCTAGTAAGATTTGGGAAAGGGGACCAATTTAGGGCTAGAAGGGAAATTAAAATGGAAGATAAAATGTATAAATATTTGGTTACATATTTAAGATGTAGAAGTAGATGTATATAGAGAGAATTAATATGTGGCTAGGACCTCCTAGTCAATATCAAACTCTAAGACACCAACATTGTAATGATTTGAGGAAGAAATATTCCTCTGTTTGAGTTTTTTTTCTTCTTCTCTTTTACTCTTTCAACTGCCGCCAAATTCTATTTACTATGTCAATATTGAGCAAGAGTTAGCGCTCCATATAAATTGCATCTTCTGAATAGCTCTGTATAAATATTTGTGGAGTTATTTCAATACATCTCATTCCTTCTTTGAGCCTATTGTGAAGCATCTCTTGGAAACTTGCCTTATTAAAGAGCTTGTGTTAGGGATGAATATATAAATGAGAAATGGTCTGTGACCAGGACTCAGAGAACTTACAGGAGTTACATGCTGTGTATATAATGATTATTACATCAGAACTGATACCTATTCCCATTCTGAAGTTATTCATTATAGTAACAATGTCATGAATACTAGCTCTTTTAAAATTGTCATAGAGGCCCTAGAAGGAGAGTATCAAAGCCATTGAAAGTCTATGAGAGAGGAGACCTGACCACATAAGCAGGAATTATCATCAAGAATATTAATATTCCCTCTCCTGGATGTCTATGCTTCACTGGGTATTCCACTAAGATTGGTCCTTGTCCTGCCTTTGTATATAATACAAATACAACCCGGGAAGAAGCCAGTAAGTATGGAATGACATTTTAAAAATGCATCCATGAATTTGTTACTCACGGTTTCCAGGTAGTTTCAGTGGATCAGGAATTCCCCTACCAAGCTCAACAAAGTGACTACTGATTCTCCCATGTGTCCCTGATTATAAATACATGAACCATTGGATGCTGTTAGGCTTTTACTTACCTCACCAATAGTCTAGCCTGCTGACAATGTGAATGTAATTAATTGCTTTCTTGTAGAAAACCTGAAGGAAAATTAAAATAACATTGAATTATTAGAAAGTTATAATCCCCAATACACCCCTTTATTTTCCTCTTAAAATAGAGGGACAATTAGTAGAGTAGACCAAGGGGATTCAGAGGGAGAAAGGAGAAACAGAATAAGGGAAGAACAGTAAGTGAATCTGAACAAAGTTTTGTAGGTACATATATAAATATGCAACAGTGAATCTCAACGTCAAGTATATACAGAAGACACTAATTCAAAAAGAAGAGTATATGTAAATTGCAGATAGATCAGTAAAGTAAAAGGAGGGAATCAGAGGGGTAGAGGGGAATAGGAAGTGCTGGGGACTGAATTAGAGCAAATTAAATTCCATGTTTTTGTGATTATATGAAAATATATCCTAATATTATATTTAACATAAAATTAAAAATAAATGTATTTTAAAAGGTTATAACCTTTGAATGTCAGAGAAATTATGTAATGCAATGTGAATTGAAATTTAGATTTTATGGGCAAAACAGTGTTTGACTCTGTCAAGAAATTAAAAAAATATCATCTAAATAAATTTTCCATGAGAGGGAAAATCAGTATTTTGAAAAATTCTACCTATCTGGACTTCTCTGTGTTAAAGACTAAAGACACATACATATATATTTGTGTGTTTGTTTATATATGTGTGTATTTATAAATCTTTGTATGTATCATTTTAAATTAAGTATATGAACAGCTTATAGTTGGCACACACTTATAATCCCAGCAACTCAGGAGGCCGAGGCAGAAGGATTTCGAGTTAGAAGCCAGTCTTCACACTTAGATTCTTTCTAATGAAATGAATGAATAAATAAATTAATGCATAGATAATTAAAATCTTCTAATTGAAAGTAATAAATTTCTACATAAAAAAATAATTAATTAGATATACTTTATTTGAGTTACTGTATGTTTTGCCTACTTTAAGCCTCTGCCTTCTTATGATGTTTTAATTGAAAATCATAATAAAATATGCACATAAAAATTGAACAAAATTTGACAAAATAAAAAATAGCTGAATTATTTTTCCAATGCATAGACATTTAGATAAAGGAGAAAATACCATATTACAATCCCTTTAAAGCCATCCCATGAACATAAACCTAGGAATCTCAGTTTAAAAATGTTCTACTGTGTTAACAAAACTGGGTCACAGTGTGATGTGCTCAGTGATTTTTAGATTTCATTCTTCCGTAATTGAAATGAAATCAGCAAACTACAAGGAAACCCCTGAAGAATGTTCAATCTTCATGAACTTGGTGGTGAGAAACTTGCCTAAATAAATAAATAGTGTCTAATTTTATCAACTTGGCAGACAACCCGTGCTGTCCCATTATATACAACAGTAAGCAATTCCATTTGTCAATATTTCCAGTGTAATAATTTATTCCATGTATGAATTATCAGTGGCTGTAACAATTTGTTGCAGTCAACTTATTTAGAGGTAATATATGACATAAGAGAGCAAACAGAAGTTGTCTTGCAGCTGATTTTCAATACAACAAACCCTCAATAAAAGGAACTGAAAAGAAAATATAAAAAAAGCTAGGTAATTAAAACTCAATTATTAAAAGAATTCCCCCACAATTTTTTATCTCAATGTACTAATTTTTATCCTAATTGTACTAATGTTTTAAAATTCTGATATGTATAGTTGATAATGTATTTCTTCACTCTTTTAATTGCATAAGAGAGCCACTATTTTCCTGTTTTATTTTACCTGAGAGACTTATCACTTAAAATTCTTCTCTCTCTCTCTGTGATGTGCTATGAGGTTCAAGAGATCCCATGGGGTTCAAGTAATCCTCATCATTTCTGGAAGGAAATACTGATCTGAACATCTCAAATAGGTAGTTTCTGGAGCATGAAAATAGTACACTGTGATTCAGTGGGCAATTGCTTCTAACAATTATTTTAGCAGAAAAATCCCTCCTCCATTAGAATAAAAGTATTTAAAGTATTTCCTTGTGTTTCTGCAACCTGTACACTCATAAAAAGGAGAAATCATATCTCATCTGATTCAAATGGATGATATGTCAAGGTCATTGACTACTTGTAGACTAGTAACTAGCATGTAAAAAGAATGGCAAAAAGCTGTAAATAACAACCTGTTTCTCTGTCTGTCATCTATCTTAGGATGATATAAAAGGAAAATGAGGTAGTGTAAACATAGTGCTGTCCTGGATAAGGTTTTTGTTTGTTTGTTTTGTTTTGTTTTGTCCTTTAGAATTCTGTGAAATCATCATACTGTGTTTTTGTTGGTCACTTTCATTCTTTCAAGATCAACATTAATTGCATATTGTTCACTTCTCATGTAAAGTTGCTATGAATTTGAACACATCCATGAATTATACAGATCCAATTGCTTCAGTGCCAAAGACACTAATAACCTACTAACTCCAAATTTGTGTATAACTTGCCAAGATCATACAAGTCAATAAATCACAATATTGATAGCTTAGCATGAAGCATTTTTACTTCAAAAGATAATAATCTCTGCACAATGTTATTGTTACACTGATGTACTAAGTTCATGTTTAATCTAGAGAGAATTTCCAGAGTCATAACACAGTACTAGATATGTAAGTAATACCATGGACAAGGCAAAACGGTACTGACTGGAGGAATGAAAAAGAAAACAAATGAGAAAATAGTAAGCATCAGAGAGAGATGTGCAAAACTAATGTTAGCTCAAGGGATTTTGTTTTTAAAGATATTTTTCCATGGAGATCAACTTCAAAGCAATTTTTTTTTAAATGAGGTATTGACTGATGGGAAATTTAAGGCCAACTTAGAGGTAAATCAGTAGCTTTAGAAATTATAATAAAGATATTTTACATGAGGATTGTTGAGAAGTTGGCTTTTTCTTAATTGAGTTTCAATCAAGATGTAATGTGAAAAAAATGGTGTAAGGTTGAATGTGAGCTTTTGAAGTCTTGAAGACGATGTGATTTTGATTTCAGGTAATTAGACTCATCAACATATTTTTAAGGAAGTTATTCTCCTAGTTTAACAGGGAATTTCATTAAGGCTGACATGCACATATGCTAGAGAAGAGAATCAAGCTTCTTCAAAACCAAGACTGACTGACTGAACTTAAAACTTAGGACATAAGTTTTCCATCAAAAGGTTTTAGTTCCATGGGTAAATATTATGGTTCAAAAGTTGTCATTCCATTTATTCCCTAAAAAGTACAATCTTTGCATAAATAACTGATAGTGACAATCTACATCTACATATCGAGATATTTATTTATTAAGAAAGGAGTGAGAAAATAAAAGGATTAATACGGTTGGGAGAGTTGGAGGAGGAAAATAGTGAAAAAGAAAAAAGGAGAGAGACTTAAGGAGAGGCACAGCTAAGGGAAAGAGGAAGGGTGTGTTGAATAATGGGAGAGACTGAGGTGACAGTGGAAAAGATATATTGGAAGAAGAAAAGTTTCATACTATGAACTATCAGGATGAGTTTCTTTAAGCAGCAGATTCACCTTTTAGAACACTCAAGCCCTCTAGTTTGACTTTGCCTATCAGTCCCATTTTCTCTATCTTGAAAAATAACTAAAGATAAGAATGACTGTGACACGACAAATGGCAATGTGAAAAAAATCTATTTTTAATGATGAGAGGCAATTTCAAAACAGAGGATGATATGCTACAATTAAATTTAGTTTCATTGCCATTGCCAAAGAATTAAAGGAACCCATCTGTGTGCCTATATTAGCTCTGTTAAATGACCTCAGGTATTTATCCACAATCTAAGTATTGCAATGGATATTTAATTAATTTTGGTGTTTACTTATATGGATCATAGATATGATTCAATATTGTATTTATTTTTAAATAATGTATAAAAATTATAAAAATTCATTTTGTTTTTTATTTTATTTTTAGAGAGAGAGACAGAGAATTTTTAAATATTTATTTTATAGTTTTTGGTGGACAAAACTTCTTTATTTTATTTTTATGTAGTGCTGAGGCAAGTGCAATACTGCTTGAGCCACATCTCCAGTCCCAATATAACTTTTAAAAATAAGCAAATGTAAACATGCAAAACAAACAGATTTGAAATAATCATGGGACCAAATTGAATAACACAACTAAATAAAACAGTAGTTTTTGATACCTTAACAAATAGCTTTTGCATGTCACTGTAAACAAATATGTAAAAATGAGATTTTGTGTGTGGAAATCTAAAAAGTCTGTATTCATAATCTAGGAATATGTTATCATCTGGATGAATGTACAGAAAATGCTTAGTGATTGTGCGTGCGTGCGTGTGTGTGTGTGTGTGTGTGTGTGTGTGTTCACCAGGTAATTGACTTTTATGTGATTGCTAGGTGATAAAGTTATTTTTCTTTATTTTATTATTCTGGAGACGGGCACCAGGGCATCAAGCATGCTGGGCAAGTTATATATATAACTAATACACACTAAGAAACTACAGAGTGTTCTTTCTCTACACAAATGCACTAAATAATCATGGCTAAAACACTTTAAACATGCTATCTATATCAGGCATTAAGTCAAAGATATTTGCTAAAGAAACTGAAGAACTATTTTGTCTTCATTTATTAATGATATTGCTTTTCATAATAAAATCATTTACATTTGATAACCTAAGTAGCTCAACTTTTATTTCTGCATTCTATATGATCAACAGCCTAAGTACATTCATTTTTTACTTATATTACATTATTTAGAGTTCTATTACAGTTATAATCAAATCAATTAAAATGGATTTTCATTATTATAAGGTATAAAAAAGAGATAAAAAACACTGCAGGAAACTGAATGAATAATACTATATACAGTAGAAGAAGGCATGAAGAGATCAGAAAGGAGGGAATCTCATAGGCTTAGAATAATATGATTATTTTTAAAGAACACAGAATGCTGGATAAAGAGTGTGTTATCAGTCATCTCTACAATAGTTACAAAGAATTTCATTAGATAGTGACTAAAAACAACACACATTTTATTTGATTGTGATTCTGAGGGTTGGCAGTTATGCAGTTGGCAGTTTCAAAGAACTTTTTTTCTTTTGAAAGCTATCATCACTCAATTTTCTGTGGTCAGTTACCTCTCAGTTGGGATTGGCTGCTTCAAGCTAGATCATAGGGATAATCACCCATATAACTCGCACCATTCAAAAATTTAACTTACAATATTTCACAGTGTCATTCACGAAGCTCCTAAAAGCAACAAGAAAGAAGACTGGTTTTGCTCTTCAAGTGCTTTTACATCTTCTTCTTAAATTCTGTTTGTTATTTATCTTTGGCCAAAGCAAAGCACAGACTCAAGCCCAGAGGCAATAAATCCATTCAACAGATACATAGAAAGGGGAGTTGATACAAGGAAAGAAAAAATTTGTAAGCATTTTTACAATCTATGATACCTGGGAGTTTGGCCACAAAATTTTCATATTCTCCCAGAAGAATGAAAGTCATTCCAGTTCAGAACTACCAAAATGCCATGCTCTCAGCACTGTGTTTAAAGAATAGGATCCCATGATTTATCTGATATTCTGCACTTCTTGATCAAATGACTTGTGAATATAAAAGATAAATTACCTGTGCCTCTCCCATCACACACATACAAACACTAATTAACAATGTAGAGTCAAGGCTAGCTTGCCTGTAAAAAACCCAACTCTACAACAATTAGGCCCAGCTGTGAGATCACAATCTTTGATCCAGAGTTATTCTGCAATTACCCAGTTCAAATATTGCCAGAATTACCCTGATCTGGAGTATGAAATTTCCTTGACTAGATTCCAGTTAAGCCCCTGGGAGTGGCTTCTAGACCATTCTCTATATTTCCTTAGAAGTACATCCAAAATCTAGCTATTATCAAATCTGTCACTTGTGTATCTGTGTTAATTTTTGCCTTTCTGGGGGACCTAAATAC